>NW_016107659.1:1245758-1266489 GCF_001604975.1 Cebus imitator | reverse complement strand
GATATCTTTTCTTCTGCTTGATCGATTCGGCTGTTAAAACTTGTGCATAGTTCGTGAAGTTCTCGTGTTGTGTTTTTCAGCTCCATTAATTCACTTATATTCCTCTCTAAATTGTGTATTTTTGTTAACATTTCATCAAACCTTTTTTCAAATTTCTTAATTTCTTTGCATTGGGTTAGAACAGTTCTTTTAATTCACAGAAGTTTCTTATCATCCACCTTTTGAAGGCTGTTTCTGTTAATGGAACACACCCGTTCTCCATCAGGCCTTGTTCCGTTGCTGATGAGGAACTGTGATCCCCTATAGAGGGAGAGGCACTCTGATTTTGGGTATTCTCAGCCTTTTTTGGCTGTTTTCTTCCATTCATTATAAATTTATCCATCTGTGGTCTTTATAATTACTGTCTTTATAATTGGGTTGCTGAGTGGACGTCCAGCTTGTTGATTTCCAGCACTAAAATCTGAGCAACCCACTGTGCCGGCCAAAACAGCGGCGTTATGATTGATGGTGCTTTTCTAACTCTGCACCAAGAACCACCGCACCAAGGCAGCGGCAAAACCGCCTCGCTGGCCACAAGAGTCGCGCTGGCAACCCATGGGGCTCCTCCGCTGGGAATCTCCTGGCGCGTGAGCAACAAAAATTCGTCTGAAAGTGTGGCGTCCTCTTGTTCTCTGCGCTTTCACTGGGAGCTACGATCCCGAGCTGCTAGTGATCAGCCATCTTGGATCTCTCTCCTCCCAGTGTTAGATTTTAATACTCTGTAGCTTAGCAATGTTTCAACAAAATAGATAACCCCTGCCATAGACTTGCACTCAACTGAATGGAGCTTGTACACAAAATAATGTTATGACAGACGGTCTACCTTGTGAATCTATTTAGCACCCTTCCTTGTAAACTATAAGCTTGACTTTAACAGGTTGCTTTTCTGATCATTAAACTAAAATTTTCACTCCTAAGAACAATTTAAGGTTACAAAAGACTAAACACTTTTTTGAAAAAATCCAAAATATCAAAGTATTCTCTGAACTGATCTTTCCTTTGCTTCCTTTTGGGTCCCGAGCCAGTTCTGAAAAGGTTTCTTCCCATGTGTCAATGCAGTGCCTCGCCAGCAAAGTTTGAGTTCATAAGAAACCCTGGCCTGACTATTGGTTTGCAAGTAGGATTTAGTAAAACCTGCTGGAAATATTAAGTTCAACTCTTTTTTTCTAGTCTTGTTCTTAATACTGGTGAGAAACCGAGACTGATTTTTTCCATATGTTAGCTGTAAGAATGATCAGTTAAGCACCTCGACAGCAACAGGTGTAAGGCCAGGGTCCCCGAAGGCATTAACAAAAGACTGATGCCCCCTCCTCATCTGTGTGTGTATCGCTTAACTAATCCAGCCCACAACAACTTGAAACCCAATGGTGCTTGGGCTATTTTCGCCAGTAAGTAACTTGTTTCCTGGAGTGGATAAGATTTTCCTTCACAGGCCCTGAAGCTATCACCTTTCTTTTTCCCTCCATTCTCCTTTTATATATATTCTCTTTACATGACCTTATTAGCTATTTACATATTGAAAACTGTTTTATATCAGCATGTGGCAGTATTTTCCAAATTGTTGCTCCTAGCCACTACAGAGGAAAGGGATTCCAGTTTCACATTTTAGAACTGCAGCGATAAATGCTTTTTTTTTTAAAGCAAGATTTCTTCAAGTATTAATATGCCTCTGTGCACTGGAAACGTGAGAACAAGATACATAAAGAGGAGATCCCAGGATACTTTGATTGAAACAGCTCACAGACCGGACTGTTTCAGGACACTGAATCACTGGAGGCAAAGCTCTCTCATGCACAGACTGGAATTAGAAGTAGTATACTCAACAGCATGGCTCAGCTTCGGGTAGCAGCAAGGCCCTTAGCACACCCTGCAGTCTCGTTCTCCCAGGGCCTGGTGCACACTGTGTGGCTGGTGTCAGTCTTCTTTTTACTTCAGCCTGATCCCAGTTTATTTCACTCACCCTCCTTGATCCCTGAAAAAGCAGCTGTCCAGAAGACCTCCAGGGCTTCTTCCTTCTAGTGCATGTTGAAACTTCTGAGGAGCCCACTTACTGCTAATCAGGCAGCTTACCTGGGTTTAACCCCGTAATAGACATGCCTTGAGAAGACTCTCCTCCCTTTACCACACTGTCCATGGTCAAATTTTACAAGCTACTCCTATTAATCTTCCGGCTTTGAAACTTCTCTCTTCTGCTCTTCTAAGATAAGCCAGCAAACAAACTGTTCCCCGTTGTTTCCTATCCCAGCAGCATTCCTTGATCTTTTTTAAAAAACAAATTTTCATTTTCTTTCTTTCTTTTCTTCTCTTTCTTTCTTTTCTTTCTTTCTTTCTCTTTCTTTCTCTCTTTTTTCTTTCTTCCTTCCTTCCTTCCTTCTTTCCTGCCTTCCTTCTTTCCTTCCTTCCTTTCTTCCTTTCTGACAGGGTCTTGCTTTGTCACTCAGGCAGGAGTACAGTGGCACAATAATAGCTCACTGCCGCCTTGAACTCCTGACACCAATCCCTCCACTTCAGTCCCCCTGATAGCTGGGACTACAGGCATGTATTACCACACCCAGCTTTAATTTTTTTAAATTTTTTGTAGAGACAGAGTCTTTGTTGTCCAAGCTGGTGTAGAACTCCTGGCCTCAAATGATCCTCCTGCCATGGCTTCCCAAAGTGCTGAGATTACAGGCATGAGCCACTGCATTTGGCTGATGTTTCGTTTTTATAAGCAATCTGCATGGTCTTTATTTCCAAATTCTAGCATTCAATTTTACTGTGGAGAAGTATGTAGACAACCTAAATTTCCCTCTTTGAAAATGATTTGCTTTTCTGCCTGGATTTCAAAAGAAATCTTTGCCCTTAAGGTTAAGAATCTTAGCCAGGATATGTCTGTGTCAATCATCTTATCAGTATTCTCTCAGGCTCTCAGGAATTTGCTGTGCTATATGAATAGGGGTCACACTAGTTCTTTTGATCTGGCTGATGGATGATAAATACATCTGCAAGTTTTAATCCAGTGTGATAAATTTGCCTCCCCTTCAGAACTGCCATTTGAGCTCTGGGTGTGGCTTTGAATTCACTCTTCTGTGGCATGAATGATAGCTATGCTGGTCTCCAAGGCAGTCCTTACTGGAGACATGGATTCCGTTTCATTTCCTGAGATTTCATTCAATGCCCTAGATTGGGGTAGGGCCAGGCCTGGCAACTCATCCTCCTTCTGCCTCTTGTGTGATCCTGCTGTGGTATTTGGGACTTTAGTGCTGGAGGATTTTCCTTGACCTTCCCAGGTTGCTCACTCACCTTAGAGTTTGCTTCTCCAACCTAGAGTGTATTAAAGAGAATTCACAGGCTTTTTCAGAACCACTGTCTTCTCCCAGCATTGCTTCTGAGTGTAGAGAACAGATGGGAAGATTAGCTTGCCTCCCATGTCACCACAACCTTCTGTTTCTTCCCTTAGCCACGACTTTCTGAAGTTTATGCATGATGTTATCTTCCCTTTCTTGTGAAATGACTGCTAGTGAGTTTTAGATAATATTGCGTTGCGTTATTATTATTTTTTTTTTCTATTTTTACTTGGGAATTGGAGGAGGGACACTCTGAAATTCCCCGTCCTCATGTTTAAATGCCAACTAAATACTTAAATTGTAGTCTAAGGATCAATGTTTCCAAAAAGACCATCGATTTACCCCTTCACAAGGCAGATAGCAAGATGGAAGAACTATTAATAATATGCATTGAGTGCCCACCCCAAGCCTTGTTCCATGTTCTCTGGACCATGCTCACTGGTCAAGGACATTCAGGTGTCCCCTAACCCCTCCCCAAGTTTCCTACTCTGAGGAGTCTTGTGGATGTGAGCCAGGTGGGGTATAGGGAAGATCCAGGGCTGAATCCCTGACTCTGATAGTCTGTCCTCTCCTGACCTACAAATGCCTTGAGAGCCACAATTGTGTAGCCTTTAATCAGCCAATCCACTTAGAGTAGGAGGTGAATAGGACACTGGATGGGAGAGTGAGCCAGGGCAAGGAGAAGGCCCCTGGAGCTGGCCTGAGAGAAAGGCAAATTCCTCATCTTCAGAGACTACATCATTTGCCATTGAAAAGCCCCCTTGGTATACTTAGGTTCCTGGTTTCCTGTTACACACTCAATTTGACCTTCAAGATTCTTTCTGCTCAGGCACCAGCTATTCTTTTAATATTAATTTTATCTCAACAATAGTTCAAACTTATCATTTAGTTTACAGGGAAAAGTTTCCATATAGTTATACTCACCATGTTTTAAGAAGGACTGTCACTTGTCTTAGTTATGTGAACAGAAGTTTCCAAATAGCATTGCTTAAGGCAATATGCCATGATTTGCCCTTGCTATAAGAACTCTTCCTGCAATCAAGAGGCTTAAACTGATACATGTTTAAGCACCTAAAAAATATGAAAATACTGCAAAATCAACATTATATCAACTTTAGTAGCATATAAGAAGATATGACCACTTGTAATATAAACAAATGTTTTTACAGTTGCTGAAATAAATAAAATGTGAAATACATTACCCTCAAATAAAGTATGAAATGCATTGTGAGATGATTTACCTAATTTGATCAAAATTATACAATATTGAAAGCATTAAAATGGAATTGTAATTTACTTCAAAAATGAAGGAGATTGAAAATAAATTTCAATAAAATACAAATACATATATCATAATTAAAAATAATAAAAGCTGTTTCTGATTTACTTTCAATTGTGCTTACACACATCAAATTGTTTAAAACTAGCTAAGAATATTGGACAAATGTGTTATGATTCAGTCTGCTCAGAGAGCAGGAGATCCCTTGTTTCATACAATCTGCTAAAACAATTTCTAAGCCAAGTCAAATACAACCCTTTTATAAATGATTAGATGATGAATATGCATTTGGCATTAAAGGTTTCTTCTTGGCCTTGACTAAAACTATTTCTGATATGATGGGTTTCTGTGCTAAAAGAATGTCTTTGTGCATGCTTTTTGTTTTCAAAACAAAATGAAATTGACTTCTCTAACAAAAGAATAATTCCAGCTCTTGGAAGAACAAAATTGTGCCTCATGAGCAAAAATCCAGCTACCTATTTTTACAAAAGTATTGGAAATTTTCTGTCCTTTTAGACAAGGCACAACAATGATAGTTATGGCGTGGCTTGAAAGTCCAGGGAATCATCTGGAGCAATAGATTATTTGTTTTTCCAGCATCTGAGGAATAAGGTAGAGAAAAAGTGCTCAAAAGTTGGGGACATTTAACTGCTAGATTAACCACTAGTAAATAAATAAGAAATAGATCTCTCTTTGTTTAAATTTCCACCAAGGGAAAAAGATTATACTTCATTCTGTCTGCATATAAAAGGTAGAACAAACATCTAAAACATTCAATAGCAATAGATATTATCAGGAAAAAGTAACCGAAGATGAGACATCTGGTTATAGAAAAAAATCAAAACCAAAAACCATATGAGGTTTTCTTCTCCCCAAAGTAAGAACCTACATTGTAGCATCAGCTGTTTGTATTTATTATAACAGTCCGCATCTCTCTGCAGCTGCACGACTGCACACCACAACGGCTTTTTCAGCCTTGGTCCTGGCAACAGAGCCTGTGTGTTTCCAGGGGTGGCAGTAGGTCTATTGACTAGAGGGACACACATCTCTTCTCTTTTCTTGTTTTTTTTATAATTCTCAGAACAATAAAACAGCTCATCTGATTTTCAAAAGCAACCCGTGTGGTAACAGGATTAGTTATAATCAGGCAATTAAAAATCTGTCCCAAAAAATGACAAAGCAGATTAATGACAGACATCCATACCATGTTTGAGTATTTGTTCGTCTTATTCTGGAATATAAGGTAATCGACAATTACTAGGTGGAGAAAGAAACCTGGATTTGGGGGGAAAGAATCCCCCTTAGTGTTTGTTTTGCAATCCTACAGTACTTCCTATTTCTTTTCCAAATTGTCACCTTTAAAAAAGTTGAGGTTGCCTCATGTGTAACCTCATTGAGGATCTGGACTGCAGCTTCTCCAGGACTTCGGCTTCTCCCAGCTCTACAGCCTTTCACTTCTGGTTCATCTAGAAACCAGGTGTGAGATGCATGTGTGTGAGAAAGCCAGCAACACACACACACACACACACACACACACACACACACACACACACACACAGTCTGCTCCTCAGTTATTTTTCACAAAGCAGTTTTATGCAGAGGGAGAATAAGACAAGCCTTTAAAATGCATTGTAGTAATCACTGTTTCTCTAAGTTAAAGAAAATTTTCTAGACCTGACAGGAGCCATTTAACAAGCAGGAAGTTTCATTTCTTTGTAGGAAGGGGCTGCCTTCTATTTCTCTGAATCCTGGAGTTCTTCGTCCTCATGGAGAGAAATTAGTTGTGCTCTGGCTGATTGGCATGCAACGGGATATGGTGCCCAGTTCTCCTGCTGGGTCTTGACCTGTCAGCTGGGGGCCCTGCTCTCTCCCCACTACACTGCAGCTTCTCCAGGACTCAGATACCCTAAGATTGTCCAGAGCTCCTCAGGTTTGGGTGGAGCAGCCTGTGCTCCAAAACCGAGCAAGTAACTTTACACCACCTGCTCCCAACCAACTTTCTTCCTCCCATTTTCCCACTTTCTTCTTTCTTATCTTCTAAACTGTGTTCTTTCTCAAAAATCCTAATTCTTTCTTATTCCTTTGACCACCACTGCAAATCTCCCTTCTTTTCAGTCAGTGAAACCCACAGAAAATACTGGGCTTTATGGAGCAATCTCTTTAAAGAGATTGCTGAATTCTGAACTACTGAGAAAGCACAGAGAATTACAAGCATCAACATGATTTTAAAGTAGAAAGGCTAAGGCAGAAAATATAAAAGCTGTGTTACTGTGCTCCTTACAACCAGGACAAAGTTAATTCCAAACATCATCCAGTGTGTTAGTCAAAAAATCTAATGCTCTCTGCAGATCTATGAAGGAGCAACTGGCTCAGTTTCTCAAGGTCACCTCTGGCTTCTGGCTCCTGCTTCTTCTAACTTGGATGGGTTTGAGGATTGCCCCTCAACCCTGTGCTGTACTGCAATAACCCAAACAAGGACTCAGCAGTTTTCCTTAGTTTTCACGGCAGACCACTCATCAAAGGCCTGTGTGTGCAGGACAGACCTCATCGAAGGTTTGAGGAGCCAGAGGGGTTTATGTTGCACCTTGAGCTTGAAAATTAAAGCAAAATATTGGCAGTCTTCGTCCTTCAAAAACAGCAGCTTTTTGTGACTCAGGCTCCTGCCTCCCCCTGTAGTTCACCCTCTTTTTTTCCTTTCCTCGTTTCTTTGACCCATCCTTCTCAAAGGCAAAAAAATAAAAACAAGAAACATTCTTTGCATTTTATTACTTGGAATCGTTCAGCTATCTCCAAGCCGACCTTCCACACAGCTGTTGTCTTCCTTTGAATATTAGCAGAAGTTTCTTATTCAAAGACCTCTTTCCAGAAGTCAGTGGGAAGAGGTAGGAGGAAGTGGCTTTATTTTCTGTTGCTATTGATAGTCATTGTGTTACTAGAAATGAACTGCTTATGAACAGGATATATTCCGGAGAATTTGGTCAATCCCGATACAAGTACAGAAACTGAGTTGTCCCAAATTGATGTGAGAGTCATGTTATTTCACTCTTAATTTTCAATGCCTGATAAACAGATATCCTTTTTTTTTTTTTTAAAAAAAAGGGGGGGGAGTAGCGGGGGCGGAATTCCAGAAAGAGGCATTCTTCTGCCAGACCTGAGATCTGAAAGCTTTCAAGTTCTTTCCTGAGTTAAAATATTATGAGGATACCCCAGCCAACCAGTATCTCTTACTTGTCTTCCTGATCATTGTGAGCTCTAAATGGGTCTCTGAGGAAAAACATGACCAGGACAGATAGTGGTTCTAACCAACAGTGAATGTGTCATTTACTCAGTAGAAGCAAAAGAAAAATCATCAAAGTTGTGCCTTCGTTTTTCAAAGGTTATCAAACTTCTGGTTGCATAAGAATGTCCCCAGAATTTTAGTTCAAGAGGTTTGGGATAGAACCCAGGAATTGGAATAGTTATCAAATTTCACCAGATGATTCTAATGCAGGTTGTTTCTGGATCAAATTAAAAAGTACTGTAGTCTGCCAGGTGCGGAGGCTCACACTTGTAATCCCAGAACTTTGGGAGACCGAGGTGGATGGATTACCTGAGGTCAGGAGTTTGAGATCAGCCTTCCCAACATGGTGAAACCCTGTCTCTACTAAAAATACAAAAAATTAGCCGGGTGTGGTGGCAGGTGCCTGTAATCCCAGCTACTCCGGAGGCTGAGGCAGGAGAATTGCTTGAACCTGGAAGGTGGAGATTGCAGTGAGTCAAGATCGTGCCATTGCACTCCAGCCTGGGCAACAAGAGGGAAACTCCATCTCAAAAAAGAGAGAAAGAGAGAGAGAGAAAAACAAGGTACCAGTGTCTATGAGAAGGATTAGAGTGGGGGCAGTCGGGCTGCGGGGGTTGGGAGGCGGTATGGTGGGGCAAGGTTTCTAAGCCATGGATATTTTTCTTAAAACAAAAGAAATGCTATAACACTGAGTCAGGATACTAGCAGTTAGTGATTACATCAAAACATGCAAATGAATAAGTAATCCATTTAAGCAAACAGGTAGGTGGGTCTATGGTTGTTCTTAAACATTTGCTTATGAGGGAAAGTGCAAAGGTGTTATTCAAATATCTAACATATTCCATGGCACAGCTCTGACCACTTGGAGTGGCTAAACAAGTTCTTTGCTATGGCAGATATTAACCCTTAGTTGCTGGACCACAAAGAAGTCCAAGTGTTCCTGAGGGATGTCAGAGCCTTCGGAGGGCTGCAGCAGTTTCACTATTTCAATAGTTGGTAGCAAGGGCACAGCAACTGACTGTCAGCCTAGAAGAGTGGTGTCGTGTTCTACCCACAGAACACCTGTAGCCAACGACTCTTGCACCCTCTCCCTCTCTTTCCTTTGTTTTCCTGTTCTCTGTTCCCTTTCATTTTCATTTCTTTGTTCCCCCTTCTGCCCTGCATTGGCTTAAGGTTTGTTCCACACAGTGCTTTCAAATGGCACGTATAATTACTATTCATTAAATATGAAAAACATACTTAGCGCTACTGGTGGTATGCAAGGCAAAGAAAAAAATGGAAATGCTACAATAAATTGACTTTGAAAATCAATAACTGGGTATCAGTCTAAGAGCTTCTGCTATGTCGATAAAGACCATAATGACAATGGAGCCCACAGTCCTGTGCAAGGTGACCACATTTGTTTCTTTAGGAGGACTCCATGCTTGGTGATACCCCATCCCACCTGCCCAAACTGACCAGGCAGGCTCAGAGGCGAGAGGAGCTAAAAGAACTGCATCTTTTTATGCTCCGAATCTGATCTTTGCCCAAGTGCAACTGTACTGGCCTACTTAACCCACAATCAAGATGTCTCATCATTTAGTAACAATGTACATCTTGTTCTTCAATAATTATTTAGTATGTGAAGTACTTAATCTTCAAAATAGCCCTGTGCTCATACAGTACTGAAAAGAAATTAGACCAATGCAAAAGAAAGCTAGGCAGTTGTCCTAAAATCAAGATGCCTTTCTTTTATAATGCTTTATAGTTGTATCTTCAAAGATAACCAGGTTGAAGAAAAATACTCTCAAGTCCTCATGCTGTAGGCAGACTCCTGTGTCTGTGAGCCTAATGATAAAAGAAGAGGATGAATGCGGCACTGATAAAAAAAAACTTTTTTTTCAAGCTTCTCACTGTATTTTTGTAAGCTGAAAGCTTTTTTAAACCTTGCTTTGAAATTGATAGGAGAACTTGCAAAAAGCGCTGTGAGCACTTAATGATCTATAAGTGAGGTGTATTATAAAGACAGGACCAATTTTTTTGTTTTGAAGAATGTAGGAGTTTTCACAATCATTTTTTTTTACCAGAAGTGAAGAGCATTTGCTTTGTTATTAGAAAGACTTGGGTTCTAGTACCACTGTGCCAATTACTGTAGGACCCCAAGGAGGTTTCTTGGCCTCTTTTATTCTCAGTTTTCTCATCTGTTAATGGGGATAATAAGTGTACTGTGTCATAAATCATTGTTAGGATTAAAAGGGTAATGTACTAAAAACACTTAGCACAGTTCCTAGTATATCATAGAGAAAGACAATCATTGGCAGCAATTTAATTAATATTTTTTAAAGGATAAAAGGAGAAAAAAACTCAATGACCCAATGGTAATAGATGAATAATAGATGGTAGTTTTCAGCCGCTGCCTCAGGGATCAATATGAATTAAAAAAAAAAGAAAATCATCCAATTGTTGCAGATGTTAAATCACATTTTGTTTTGCTTAAACATAACATAAAGATTTTCATTATCACATCAACTTGATCCTCTTGTAGATGTGGTCTCTTCCTGCACCTCTCTTGCTGTATCACTCTGTTTCCTTAGGTGTAAGTTCTACTCTTCATTGACTTCAGAGTGCTGTTTTCTTGGTGCTGCCTTCTTAATGTTTGAAGATTCTTGGTTTTGTGTGTATGTTTTCATGGAGATTGAATTCAATTGTCCGTCATTCTGTTTGTGCGCCCACTTGAGGGAAGAGAGGGGCAGGGTTAGTGTGCCGGGACTTGGGGCGCTTCGACGGCCAGTCTTCAACCCAGATGCTCCTCTTTCCTCTTGGACAAGGCAGCCAGCGGGGCTCTGCTTAGCTTCGCGCACTCACGGGCTCGCTGGTAGTTCTTAGTATTTCTGTTATGCAGAAGTCAGAAGTGCCTGGCTGCCCCTGCTTCATACCCTCAAGGGATCACCAGTGGGCCCCAATCTGCTCCCAATATTCTCCATCTCTGAGTGTGAAACTCTTACGGGTAGCTCCCACTTTTATAGCTCTCTCGTGCTCTCTTTGGGTTTTTATTACCTCTTTGATTTGATCTCTCTTCAAATCTTTTAGGGATTCCTCATGGTTTCTGACTGTGGGTTTACTTTTTTGTTTTCCAGTGTGATTATGGTATTTTTTTAAGTCAATTATCTTTTCTATCATTTCTAGAGATTTAGGGTGAGCAGAGCTTGCTGCCATTTGAAGCTCAGCCTACCATCTTGACTGGGAACTTTTAATTACATATCTATGGCAGAAAACATTAGTAAGACATTTAACTGCTACAGAAAAATAATGGGTTATCTTAAACGAATTACCTAAGGCTTGGTTTATACAATGCAAAGGAGAGTGAAAAATTCAATCATCCTCAGGTATTGACAGTGTATTTATGATAACAATGAAGAGTGTGCACATGGTAACGATAAGGACAACTATCCTGAAGAAGTTAATTATTTATCTGGGCTTCTCACTTCTTGAAATAGGTCAAGGAGAAAGCAATGTTTACTTGTTCTAATGAGTACTCTTTCCTATCCATAGGACTTATAAAATCTAAAGGGGCCGGGCGCGGTGGCTTAAGCCTGTAATCCCAGCACTGTGGGAGGCCGAGGCGGGTGGATCACGAGGTCAAGAGATCGAGACCATCCTGGTCAACATGGTGAAACCCCGTCTCTACTAAAACTACAAAAAATTAGCTGGGCATGGTGGCGCGTGCCTGTAATCCCAGCTACTCAGTAGGCTGGGGCAGGAGAATTGCCTGAACCCGGGAGGCGGAGGTTGCGGTGAGCCGAGATCGCGCCATTGCACTCCAGCCTGGGTAACAAGAGTGAAACTCCGTCCAAAAGAAAAAAAAAAAAATCTAAAGGGAGTTTTAACTTAGATTCCAAAATTAAAGTATAAATGCTAATAGCATATAAGCTAAAATTAAAGTTAACTAAAGCTGGGCCAAAATTGTTTTTACTTATAGTACATTGTATCTAGCAAAAAGAATGAATGTATATTGATGTTGAAAGATGTCCATGGCATATAATTAATTATTTAATGTTTATTATAAAATACATATAATTTCTGTAAAATTTTATAACTAAGAACAGGTTGTGTATCATCTCTTGCTTTTGAGAGCATACTACTTTTAAAACCTATATCCAACAAGTATCTCTCTATTACAACATTAAAATGAATCTGGGGGCAAAGGATGGATCATCAGAAATGTATACATTTGTTTAAGAGATTTTTTAAAGTCACACTAACAAATTGATGGAAGTTACTTCAGCATCTTGATTCAACAAAGAATATTCGAGTCCAGTTTTCAATAGCAGTAGCATGTTCAGTAGTATAATCTGCAAATATGAAATTAATTGTTCCTTCAAATGAACTAGTCATTCAATGTGAGAATTCTTGGTGGATTTTCTTGAAAAGGCAAGAAAGTTAACCTTTCTGTATTCTGTGAGTGTTACTCAACGGTTTAGGATTTTCATTTCAAACTCACCAAAATAGCCCATTTAACTTTTCTTTTCAAAATTGCACATTGTAGTTATTTGAAATCTTATAAACAAACAATAGTATTGATTTTATTAAGACAAGTATACTTACCTCCTCAGAGAAAAAAACTTATTTTTGTTAAATAATTGAATTGTTTATTATCTTAATATTTTGTTCTTCTTTTTCAAGAATAGCACTCCAAAATGTTTCAGTTTTGTTGATCAGTTGGTTGAATTACAATTTACCTCAAAACTCTGACAATTTGCTTTAGATAGTTTTTGTGAATAATATAATCATGTTTTCTTATAAGGTCACAAAATTAACCTAGAAAATTAATTTGTAATAATTTTCTGTTCTTTCTAAAAACCAAAAGTTGCCTTTTCTTCCAAATTACTAAATAGTAATGTAATACTGGGTTTGCCAGTAGATGATATAAATTTTTGTCATCTCAAAATATTTCACCTGATACCTATTATAAAATTTCCTTTTTACCCATCATTCCTCAAGACAGTGTTTATCCCAGTGTGGCTTGTGGGCCATCACACTGGAAGGAGCTTAGATGCTTTTTGAAAATGAAAATTCCTGCCCCTATTCCACCACCACCATAGCCCCCTTCCTGAATCAGAACATCTTGCTTTGAGGCCTAGATATCTCCATTTTTAATAACTTGCCCAGAGTTTCTTATGTATACTGACAATAGAAATATTTTAACTAAAATCAGCCCATCTTTAAGTGGCAAATACCTTTTTGTTTTTTGCAAAATCAAGAATAGCTTGTTTTGAGTTGTTATAGAAACTTTTTTTTTTTAGGGACACATAGAGAGTAAGAATGGAAAAATAAAAGAAAAAAAAAAGATATCAAGGAAAACAACTTCCTATAAACCAGGCAGTTGGTATGAATCATTCTAGAATATCTCACTGTAGATGCTGGGCTGGCCTCAAGTGCTCCTAGAGCTACTCTTTGGCAGTTTACTTTCATAGAAGCATGCAAGACTAGAGTATCTAGCATACGTTCCCCATACATGCTAGACACTCTAGCCAGTGCTTCTGTAAGAGGCAAATCCCTCGGGATAGGTGCCAACAGGTCCAGTATATCTATTACGGTTGGTTTTAGTGGTGATTAAAGACATGCATACAGCCACTCCTGGATTAGGATTCCACCGTACTTAAAAAAACGAAACAAGGCTGGATGTGGTGACTCACACCTGTAATCCCAGTGCTTTGGGAGACCAAGGTGGGCAGATCATGTGAAATCAGGAGCTCGAGACCAGCCTGACCAACACAGAGAAACCCCCATCTCTACTAAAAATACAAAATTAGCTGGGCGTGGTGGCAGGCGCCTCTAATCCCAGCTACTTGGGAGGTTGAGACAGAAGAATTACTTGAACCTGGAAGGCGGAGGTTTCGGTAAGCCAAGATGGCACCATTGCACTCCAGCCTGGGCAGCAAGAGTGAAACTCCATCTCAAAACAAACAAACAAAAAAAAAAATCAAGGGAACAAGACACCTATAGGAGACACGGGGACCTTTGAAGACAAACTTTGTCAACTTAGTTTTACTTAGAATGAGGCCTGCCTGTGGCTTATTTCTTTTTTCCTAAGAAGACAGCCCTGTCCTGAACACCTTTTGAAGATAATGATTTTTTTCTGAAACACCTGAAAAAATTAACAATAACAATAAATGGAAAAGGAAACAATAGCACAAATGCTGTGTAGGGCAGAGGGGCCAAATGTTGTAGGGAAAATAGTAGCACAAGGAGAGATTAACTCCTCTGCCCCCACTGGGCACTTTATTCTACTAAATGTATTTGACATCACCCATGTGCTAAGTACTCTGACTTTCAAAGACCTTAAATAATAGCTCCTTGTTTTTACCCTGATTGGGCCTATGATGAACTAGCTAGCAAGGGAGACGATGCTGCTAAAATAAGCTCTGCCTTCCCATATTGTACCTGCATGGGTCACATTTATTAACCCAGTTAAAATGATATGCATGACCTGAGTTTTTTTGAAAGCCTTTATGTAATTAAAATTTTGTATTAACCAAAGATATACCTCAGGCCTAAGTAAAAGCATTATTTTATTGCTTTGAGGAACCTGCACAGTACCTCTGGGAGCCTTCTCAAAATTTAATATAACCAAGTAACAGTGGTACATGATACTTGACCACATACACACCACACACACACACACGCATGCATGCACACACACACAAATGGCATCTGTATGTGCCACCTGCACTCTGTTCACACTAGCATTATTTGAGGAATGATAAGAAGATGAATTAGGTTGCGATGAGGGTAAAGGGGGGAAAGCAATAAAAAAAATATTACTGGGGATTTAGTTAGGCAGAAACCAAACCTTATGTGTCATGTTAAGGACTTGGAGCTTGAGCCTAAACATGGGTGACCTGGTCAGGTTTGATGTTTGAGAAGAATTCTTCTAGCAGCAGGAGGAGGCCAGTGCATGATTTCAGTTACACAAGATGAACAAGTTCGGGAGATGTGCTGTACAGCATTCCAGCTATGGTTAGCAGCTAGGTACTGTAAGTGTTGTGCAGGTAAAAATTTGTCAAGAAGTAGACATTATGTTGTTTTCTTATCACAATTAAAAAAACATTAAAAAGAAAAAGTAGGAGATCATGTAGTAATCCATGAGCCTGGACTAAGGAGGTAGCCATGGAGATGAGAAAAAAGGTTGGGTTTGGGAGATACTTAGATTAGAAAATAATGGATTGGCTGTGTGGGTGAGAAGGAGTGGGTGATGCCCAAGGATGATGCCCAAGGATGATGCCCAAGGATGATGCCCAAAATTCTAGTCTGAGCAATTAGAGGGTCACAGTTTGTGAGAGAGTAGCTAGGATACAGGGAAGGAACATGATTCTAATTTGGGACATGTTCAATTTGAGGAGTCTTTGAGACCTTTGAGATGTCAAATAAGCAGATAGTGCAAGGGTCCAGAGCTCACAGGAGCTTCAGTTCTGTCTGCATGGTTGACACTCCAGCCTACCTCTTGGAACACAATGCTTCTCTGAGTTTTTATAATTCTACCTGGCTGACAGACTATAGACCTCTCAGATCTGTATTGTCCTATACAATATCCACTAGTCACAGTGGATATTTAAATTTAAATTAAATAGACATTTAAAATTCAGCTCCTCAGTTGCACTAGCCACATTTTAAACATCCAATAGCCACATATGGCTAGTGGCTATAGTAGAGACAGCACAAATGTTTGAACATTTTCATCATCTCAGAACATTCTTTTGGACAGCACTGATATAATGATCCACTGCTACCTCAGTTCCCACACCTCTAAAACTTATTAATATTTACCACAACATCATACATACCTTGTTCTAAATGGTGTCAGTTATTTCTGTTCCTAAACCTGTATGTATTGTGAATTCCATGAAAGAAAGGACCATGCTCTGCCCCTCCCAAATTTCCCTTGATGCCCAGCAAAATGCCTTTGAACTGTGTGCTTGGCAAGCAGGGTTGAATGAATGAGTGAGTGACTGAGTGAGAACATCTCTGAATTTCTGTTCCAGCAATATACGGAAAAGTCATCTTTTATATAATCTCTTAGATTTATACTGACAAAATAGTTACAAACATCAAAAATGTATGGTAATATAGCCTGGTCACAAGATAGCTTCAATAAAAGGGTTTATTACTCACACAATTATAACATAAATATGGTAGAAGCCAGAAGAGTGGAAAGTAGATGGCATCCTCTCAAGTTGCCTTCTGCCCCTGCTACTCTCAGTCTTAGCCAGAACTGCAAGTAGTGGGAAATACCGACCGCCTTTTACCACTTCATGGAGGCAGCAGCAACAGCAGCAGCATCTTTTGCTAAAACATCTCTGCTTCCATCTCAACTGTTTTCTTCTCCTAAGGAGCCAAGATACCTGGCCAGAAAACAAAAGTGGGGGTCAGAGTTCTGCCCAGATAGTCTTCCTGGGTCTGGTCAGCCTTTCAACAGGGACTTGTCTGAGAGGTCGTGGCCAGCACCTAACTGCGTATTCTCATCACAGAGTTGTTACAAAGGATCTCTTCCTAACATAAAAGGATAGGAAGAATGGAAGAGGAATAGAAATGGAATAGGAATTAAGCGCTAGTGAGGGCGTCAGGGAATGGTGAGCACATGCAAATGGAAAAGAACAAAGGAGGCAAGGCTTGAGCAGAAACAATCTCTTCCTCACTTCTTCCAACAGCATTCTAAAGTCTGGAATAACTTTCCTAGGAAGAAGGAAATTATAGAAATATTTTCCTGGACATGGCAAATAGTGGGGAATGGTGCCGTTGTGGATAGCAATTAAGCACCAACCATGTGCTACGTTCTGTGCTAGACCTCAAGAACCCAAGAGAGATGAGACAGGTATGTCTCTGCTCTCTTGAAGTTTATCTTCTAATAGGAGCCATGGTCAGATAAATGGGCACCTGCATTACCACATGTTAAGTGCCAAGGTAAGGGGAGTATGGAGTACTGGGTGCTTGAAGACTTAAGTATTCCTGGAGGGTTAGGTAGGGAAAGCTTCCTACTGGAACTGATGCCTAAGCTGAGCCCCAAAGAGAGAGTAGGCATAAACCAGGCAGGTGAGGGAAGAGGATAGAGGCTGAGGAGAGGACGTAGGGGGAGAATAAACTTACACGTTAGGTCCCTGGAGAGAAGTAAAAGCTTGAAGTGCTGGACTTAACCCATGCCTGTAATCTCAACACTTTGCAAGGCCGAGGCAGGTGGATCACCTGAGGTCAGAAGTTTGAGACCAGCCTGGTCAACATGGTGAAACCCCATCTCTACTAAAAATACGAAATTAGCCGGTTGTGTGGCGCACACAGCTACTTGGGAGGCTGAGGCAGGAGAATCATTTAAACCTGGGAGGCAGAGGTTGCAGTAAGACAAGATCATACCACTGCACTCCAGCCTGGGCAACAGAGTAAGACTCCATCTAAAAACAAAGCTTGGAAATTCAGCAAAGTGGACTTTTCTTTAACTATGATCATCCATGGGAGAATGGAGAGGTGTGGAGCAAAAAGTTACTGGAAAGATAAATCATGTGTACTTGTTCCCTGACTCCTGAAAACGGACAAGATCATCTCATTTTTTTTTTTCCTACTCTACCTATATTTCTTGTTCCCACGCTGGAATTCAGACCCTTCCTGCTGTTCCACTGCCACACAGGGAGGGGTGCACGGTGGCGCGTTAGCAAGTTTTGGAGCCAGCTCGTCTGGGTTTGAATCCGAGCTCTGTCCCTCCACAGTTGCCAGACTTAGGGCAAGCTAACAATTTGCGTGTTTCCTCATCTGCAAATGAGAACAACAGCACTGCCTACCGTATAAGGTTTTTGAGAGATTAAGTGGACATTTTCATAAGCAGAGCTCTCAGAGCAGTGCCTGGCACACAGGAAGCACTCTAAAAAGATTATCTGTTATTATCAGGAGCTTAAAAGGACTCTTGTTAGCTAGTGTGGGAACAAACAAACAATCCGACATTTACATGGGAAACTACATACCGACTTTTCTGTGCCCCAGCCCACAGAAAGCCAGGGTTAGGTCGAAGATTCACAAACTTAGCAAGTTTTCTGTGTGCTCCACAAGATGATATGTTTCCTAAGATAAAGGATTTCCTAAGATTATGAGAAAATTATCTGATACCTATCAGAAAACTATTGCAATGTGTTAAAAGATGTGAGGGAAAGCTGCCTAGTATACACAATGGTCATTTCCCAGGTGATATGTCTTTAAAGATTTTTTAAATTCACCTCATTTGTTAATAGAAACATAATGGAAGGACTTATGCATTTTTTTAAAAATCTTGATGCAGTTAAAAAAAACCTTAGTATTGCCATGTTTTTCCACTTTATTTGGATATTTTACCAGTAACTTTATTTTCGTCTCTCTCCATATTACCTCATAGTCTGTCTTTATTTTCCCATATTACAGTGAAGATTCCGAGGCTCAGAGATTAGATGATTTATACAACATTATGTAATGCACAGGAAGGACAGCCAAAATTAAATCATGGGCATTTTGACGACTGTAGAATGTGAATTTGTTCTATGATATTTGAGCCTGACAGAGGCATCATTCCTCTAAAGTGCTTGAAACACTGTAGGGCATACAGTGTATACTCAGTAAATGTTACTGTGATCTCATCATGACTCATCTACTAAGTTCTTTCTGCAGGGTGTTCATACATGAACGTTGCAGAGGAAAAATGATTCTAATACGTTCAGAAAAATCTTAGGTTAAGCAAAGTTAAATTAGTTTTCTTATTATAAAGTCTTTGAGATAGTAATGAACACTATATCGTAGGAAAAGTGTAATTCACAGAAATTTGCAAATCATATTTGACCACAGAACCTTTTTGTTTTTTCTCTCAAAATATCTCAGTAGGACCAATGCTCACAGGAACTAACTCTGGGGGAAATGCTGCATGAGGTAAATGCAGGGTAACAGATAATACTTAAAATTCCAGTTCATTGGTGAAAAATATTTTGTGTTTACAAGAAAGCTATTTTACTGTACAAGAGCAGAAGTAGCATAAAAGGGAACTTCAAGTCATTGTTCTAAATCTCAATTTGCTTGAGACGGGGAAGCTGAGTGAGAACAGCTTTGCAAAAATATGTCACTAGTAAAGTAGGAAGTGGGTATTCTTGCAGCTTCTAACAGCTTCAGCAACTTTGTTGTTCAAAGCCAGAGCTGCAAGACACCTTAGCTCACAAAGCAAATACACGTACACATGCAGTCTCCAGGACATGAGAAAGATAGTGAAGAGAGTTACGAATTTTGTTCGGACCATTTCATATATAAAATTTTGAAGCTCAAATGTTTGAAGTAAAGTAATGGCAAAGTTTGGAAAACTCACTGGGAAAGAAATAGTTTTGCATTCTAAATGATTCTCTAATTCTATAACAATCAGCAGTTTGAGCACAGTATATTGTAGAGAATTTAATCAGCTGCCGTTATTAAATTGAGCACTAGAGCTCGGTTTAATGTCAAGAAATTCAGTCCTGGGCCCAATTCTGTCAGCTTTCGGAGACAGTGGACAAATAACTTCTTTGACCACCTTCTCATTTGCAAAATGAGAATGTTGAATTAGACCACCTCTAAGATACCTTCTGGTTCTAAAGCTCTGTGAATTTAAAGGAACAGGTAGATTACAGATTTCTTTGGTTTGTTAGTTCCCCAAGGAGCTAGAGTCCTCTCTAAGTAGCAGGGGCACAAGAGTAAGAAGACAGCAGCAGAAACAATAAACTTTGGAGGTTAGCCACAGCCCTAAGGAAACAAGATAGGTGTCTAGTCTCCAGCTTGTGGACCCACTGCATAATGTTACTAAATTCAGGCTGGTACTGAAATAATAAGTGTGAGCTACGAATGCCTGGAAATAATGACAGCCATCAAAAAGTTATATTCTACTGCTGCCAGGACAATAGTTCCTGAGATAGTCTACATCTTTCAAAGTCAGAAACAAAGCATATAGGAGAATGAGGATAACTGCCATCCACCCACAGACCCACGATGCCTAGTTGAAATTGTAACCCCACTGTCTCTGGAAATTAGGCTGGCCTCTTTCCTTTCTCTTTCTGCTCCTACCTATCAAGATGAAACCTATTTGTGGTTTTACCAATGTATTTGTTTTAGCTGCCTACACTATCTCAGTTAAAATGGGCCCAAGGAGCCAAACCAAATAACTAGCACATGAAATAACTTCAGTCAGAAAATCAGGAAGTTGTGTTGCTATTTTTATTTTACTTTTAACAAAAATCCTCATTTCTGAAAAACTAATGTTTTCATCTTTGTTTCCTTTCCTATAATTTATAACTGTTTTGAGAGATAAACAGCATTTATCTTTTTAAAGATTGACACTTTTAATGTAAGGCCCCTCAGAATAACCTGTGAGAAATGACGACCAATCATATGATCATCCAAAGTTGGAGGTTGTTAAATATTTTGTTGTTTTATTTCAAAGTATAGATTTTCTTTTGTTAATTATATTGATTATAATAGCAGCGGTGTGCCTTTCTAAACATGTTGTTCTTAAGCAAATATAAAAATGACTTGGGGCTGGACGTGGTGGCTCACACCAGTAATCTCAGCACTTTGGGAGGCCAAGGTGGGTGGATCACCAGGGGTCTGGAGTGAAACCCCGTCTCTACTAAAAATACAAAAATTAGCTGGGTGTGGTGGTGGCAGGTGCCTGTAATCCCAACTACTAGGGAGAGTGAGGCAGGAGAATCACTCGAATCCAGGAGGCGGAGGTTAAAGTGAGCTGAGATCGCACCATTGCACTTTAGCCTGGGCGACAGCGCAAGACTCCGTCTCAAAAAAAAA
>NW_016107659.1:1219487-1244803 GCF_001604975.1 Cebus imitator | reverse complement strand
TTTTTTTGAGATAGAGTCTCACTCTGTTGCCCAGGCCAGAGTGCAGTGGCATGATCTCAGTTCACTGCAGCCTCCACCTCCTCGGTTCAAGCGATTCTCCTGTCTCCTGAGTAGTGCACCACCACACCAGCTAATTTTCATATTTTTAGTATAGATGGGGTTTCATCATGTTGGTCAGGCTGATTTTGATCTCCTGACCTCATGATCTGACCACCTCACCCTCCCAAAGTGCTGAGATTACAGGAGTAAGCCACCATGCCTGGCCCATTCTCTTCTCTTTTCCTACCCCATGCCCCCTTTCTCTTTCCCCAGCTTAGAGATTTGATTATCAACATTCCCCCCCACCCTTGCTATTATTTATCAATCTTGCTAACTCCTAAATAATTATCCCACCACACATGCACACACACACAAGTAAGAGTAAGCAAACACACAGAACCATAAATTTTAAGAAATTTTACAGTAATCCTCATCACAAAAAAAGCTGAAGCAGTGGTTTCTCTATGGGAGAAGAGTTCTCCCTGAGTCCGTTTGCCCTTAGTCTATTAATTGTTGACTTTGCTTTTTCCTAGTATCTTCTTAGCTTCTTCTTTCATCTTAGAAAGTAACATGTACCTTTTCAGTTATTACACCATTGAGATGCTGAAAACACTTACAAAAAGAAGATGCTTATGTTTTATCCTTTTAAGGTTTTTAAACAAACTAGAAAGAGAGAGAGAGACAGAGCTTATTTGGTTTCATGGCACGATAGAAAGAACTTCAGACTTAAAGATGAGAAACAGGATTTTACTCCTGGATCTCATGATTTTAAGCTTTGTGTCGCTGAATACATCATTTGTCAAACTTATCTGGACCTTGGATTTTTCATCTTTGATAAAACTTGAGAGTGTTTTTCAGGGTTTTCTTATGCTATGTCATCCCTAAGTCTAAATAATATTCTCATTCCATGTCTTAAAGTCCTGTGCAAAACCAGGAATATGGCTTCACAAATAATCAACTGGTTTGTTTATGCCAAACTATATAAAAAGCACTGGAACAGTAAATTCATAAGACTTTCAGTCTTAGGGTTTATTGGTTCTATCTCTAGGAACAGAGATTTGTTCTGTAAGTGACATATGAAAAGTGGCCCAAAAGGGATACTATGTACATATATCAGTAGCATTTTTATACACCAATAACATTCTATCCGAGAACCAAATCAAGAACACAATCCCATTTACAATAGCCACAAAGAAAATAAAATACCTAGAAATTCGTCTAACCAAGGATGTCAAAGACCTCTGCAAGGAGAACTGCAAAACACTGGTGAAAGAAATCAGAGACCACACAAATAAATGGAAAAATGTTCTATACTAATGAATTGGAAAAATTGATATCATTAAAATGGCTGTACTGCCTGCCCAAAGAAATTTATAGATTCAATGCTATCACTATCAAAATACCAATATCATTTTTCACAGAATTAGAAAAATCTGTTCTAAAATTCCTCTGGAATTAAAACAGAGACTGAATAGCAAAGCAATACTAAGCAAGAAGAACTAAATCAGAGGTGTCTCACTACCTGACTTCAAACTATACTATAAGGTTACAGTAACCCAAACAGTATGGTACTGGTACAAAAACAGACATATAGACCAGTAGAACAGAATACAGAACTCAGAAATGAACCGACACTTCTACAGCCATTTGACCTTTGACAAAACTGACAAAAATAAGCAATGGAGAGAGGACTCCCTTTTCAATAAATGATACTGAGATAAGTGGCTAGCCATATGCAGAAAAATAAAACTGGACACCTGCCTCTCACCATGTATAAAAATTAACTCAAGTTGGGTTAAAGATTTAAATATAAGATTTCAAACTATAAAAATCCTAGAAGAAAACCTAGGAAGTACCCTTCTCAACATAGGCTTTGGTAAATAATTTATGGCTAAGCCCCAAAAGCAATTGCAACAGCAACAAAAATAGGCAAGTGTGACTTAATTAAAAAGCTTCTGCACAGAAAATAAAAAATTCCAGCAGAGTAAACAGCCTAAAGAATGAGAGAAAAGTTCACAAACTGTACATTTGACAAAGATCTAATATCCAGAATCTACAGGGAGCTTCAATCAATAAGCAAAATATAAAAAATCTAATTAAAAAATGGGCAAAGAACATGAACAGACACTTCTCAGAGGAAGATGTACAAGTGGCCAATAAACATGAAAAAATGCTCAACATTACTAATCATGAGAGAAATGTAAGTCAAAACCACAATAGAACACTACCTCACACCAATCAGAATGGCTGCTATTAAAAAGTCAAAAAACAGCAGATGCTGAAAAAGCTGCAGAGAAAAGAGAACACTTATAAATTGTTGGTGGGAATGGAAAGTAGTTCAGCCACTGAAAGTAGCTTAGAGATTTCTCAAAGTATTTAAAACATAACTACCATTCAGCCCCGCAATCCCCACTACTGGGTATATACCCAAAGGAAAATAATTCATTCTGTCAAAGACACATGCACTCGTATGTTCATTGCAGCTCTATTCACAAAAACAAAGACATGGAATCAACCTAGGTTACCATCAACAGTGGATGGGATAAAGAAAATGTGGTACATATACACCATGGAATACGCAACAAAAAAGAATAAAGTCATGTCCTTTGCAGCAGCATGGATAAAACTGAAGGTTACTATCCTAAGCAAACTAACACAGGAACAAAAACCAAATACCATATGTTCTCACTTATAAGTAAGAGCTAAACACTGAATACCCAGGAATGCAAAGATGAGAACAATAGACCTTGGGGACTACAAGAACCACCTGTTGGTTAAGTGATGAGATCACTGGGACCCCAAGCCTCAGTGTCACACAATATACCTATGTAACAAACCTGCATGTGTACCCTCTAATCTAGAATAAAAGTTGAAATTACTATATTTTTTTTTTTTTTGAGATGAAATCTTGCTTTGTCATCCATGCTGGTATGCAGTGGCATAATCTTGGCTCACTGCAATCTCTGCCTCTTGGGTTCAAGCAATTATCCTGCTTCAGTCTCTTGAGTAGCTGGGATTACAGGCTCACACCACCATGCCTGCCTAATTTTTGTATATTTAGTAGAGATGGGGTTTCACCATGTTGGCCAGGCTGGTCTCAACCTTCTGAGCTCAAGTGATGTGCCTGCCTTGGCCTCCCAAGGTGCTGGGATTACAGGTGTGAGCCACTACGCCTGGATGAAATTATTTTTTTTTAAGTGATTCTACCCCCTTAGTAGGTCTGCTTTGTCTGATTCTTTTCCCTTTCTGTGTAGAAAACTGGTGGTTGGTGTTATAGAAAGAGTGCATTAAAGACTGCTCCTCACCTTGCTGTCTTCTTTTCCCCAATCTTTTCAATTTATTATTTTCTAACGTTGACTTCTGATTTTCCTCATTGTCTTTATCATCTTCACCCCTGCTTGTCACTACCTCATTTGTCCAATTACAAAAAAGGTAATGCCAGGCATCTAACAAGGCTTTTCCCACCTCACAATCCCTAGGTCCTGAGGTGTTTGGCCCACATATGCCTTGGCTCTTACAGAAGGGGCAAATGACAGCCAGAAGGAACTCTCGGAGAATGAAATATTAACTGAAAGTGTCAGCTGGTAGTTAATGTGATATTTATTAAGAATCGCAAATAAGTTGTGTTTCAAAACTGAAGAATGGGAGGAGACAACAGTACACATCAAGCAATATTGCACTTCGGTAGTGCAATAACTTCTGAAATTATTGGCCTCTTCACAGCCTGTTGCCCCCCCCCCCTTTTTTTTTTTAAGACAGAGTCCCACTCTGTTGCTCAGGCTGGAGTGCAATGGTGCAATCTCAACTCACTGCAACCTCCACCTCCCACGTTCAAGCGATTCTCCTGCCTCAGCCTCCCGAGTAGCTGGGACTACAGGCGCATGCCACCATGCCCCACTACTTTTTGAATTTTTAGTAGAGGCGGGGTTTCACCATGTTGGCCAGGATGTTCTCGATGTCTTGACTGCGTGTTCTACCTGCCTCAGCCTCCCAAACTGTTGGAATTATAGGCATCACCACAACCAGCCTATGTTTGGACTTTATACAGGATTACACAGTAAATGTGACTATGGTTTTTTATTTAATTTTTATAATATAGTGACAAGATTTAAGAATTAAACTTAGAAGCTGTAAAACTTGACATTGTTTGATATTAGAGCTAGAATTGCTAGGCAAAGTATACAGATTAAATAAATAAGGTAGAGATAACTTTACATGCAATTGATAAACCTGACTGTGGCCATTAGGTCAGTATAGACCAACCCGAGGTCTTTGGGCATTCTCAGAGATCCACAAACTTCCTACACAATTTTTTAAAATTATGTTTTCATTCGGTGAAAGCCTAAAAAATGTTAATACCTTTTCATTAATTGTCATTAAAATACACCTTTACTTGCCTCAGGCTAACAAATCCGAACAAGTGATGATGTACTATAAAAACAAAGGTTTTACAGTAATTGAAAGAAGAAATGTAGTGGGAAGATTGAGTTATAATACATGGCATGATAATATAGCAATGTTATCTCCAGAGAAATCTTCCTAATTATATCTTGTTAATTAAAAATAGAATACAAATATGGGCTAAACATTTTAAAAAATAGGTTTACTCAACAATTAAACATATGCTACCAATTGCAAAGGCTTATTCGCACCATAAGAAAGTTACACAGAAACACATCTATTTTGACTAATTTTTTTTTCACTAAAAAAATTCTTCTGCTCAGGGGAACAATTGTTCTAATAAGGGAAAAGAATTAACATTTATAGAGTGTCTTTTGTGAGTTTGTGGTGGGCACTGTTGTTAAATACTATAATGATCATAACTTTATTGTGAAGTAGAATTTTTGCCTTTTTGCAGAGTAAACTGATGCCCTGCAAGATTAAGTGATTGTGCTGATGAAATTTAAAAGTGATCACAAACATCCACTGATAGAGAGGGCATGAGGAAATAATCCTTCATCAAGGCACATTGCTGAAGCCTCACTGGAGGACAATTGGCAGATCCTACAGGAATATAAAATATGAAAATCTTTCATCTCAGCAATTCTACTTTTAGATATATGCCCTAGAACACTGCCCTTATATTTATACAGGAAAGCTTGAGTAGATGCTCATCATCACATTATTCTTAGTTGAGGGGAAAGACTAAACAAACCTGGACTATCTCTATCACAGAATACTCTGGAACATTTACAAAGAACATGAATAGGCCAGAATGGGGAATACAGTATTTCAGCACGGAGAGCTTTTTAGGTTTTTAGGTGTATACATACACTCACAGGTCAGTAAATTCTTAGAGAAAGTTCTGCAAAGATAAACAATGGTAGTCTCTGGGAAGAGGAGGGTAAGGAGGTATGAGAGGTCATCTGAAACTCTACTTTATCTGTGTTGTAAAACTTCTTCTAGAAATGAGTCATATATTATTTGTGTAATCAAAAATACTTATTTTTATTTTGCTTTAAAAAAAAAAAAAGGAGAGAGAGAGAAGAGAGAACCACCCAGGAACATACCTCTAGTAGATGCTTGATCCCCAGATCATCTCATTTTAAAACACCCACTCTCTCCACTGCACCCCACTACTTCTCTGTGGCTTTTATATTTTTTTTCCTTCTGTGTCTTTTTTTCTTTTAGGTTGGTGCAAAGATAATTGCGGTTTTTGCCATTACTTTTGGCAAAAATCTCAATTAAATTTGCAGCGACCTAATATATCTTTCCCTTTTCTAAAACCTAATTTATCATCTTATGTTTATGTGCTTTATTTTGACACAGGGTCCCTCCTTTTCTATTTATATAAATTTAAGGGGTAAAGTGCAGTTTTTTTTTTTTAAACATAGATACACTGTGTAGTGATGAAGTCCTGGCTTTTATTTTACCCATCACCCAAATAGTGTACATTGTGCCCATTAATTAATTTCTCATCCCTCATTCTTGCCAACCCTCCCACCCTTCCCAGTCTTGCATGTCTATTATTTCACTCTATGTCCATGTCTATACGTAATTTAACTCCTGCTTACAAATGAGAACAAGTGCTTTTTGACTTTCTGTTTCTGAGTTGTTTCACTTAAGATTATGGCCTCCACCTTTATCCATGTTACTGTAAAAAACATGAATTTATTCTTTTTTATGGCTAAGTAGTATTCCACGGTGTATATAGCACATTTTCTTTATCAGTGTCATCTATTGATGACATTTTATAAGTGTCATCCATTGATGGACACTTAGGTTGACTCTCCGACTTTGCTATTATGAATAGTACTGCGATAAACATACATGTGCAGGTGTTTTTTTTTGGTAAAATAATTTATTTATTTTTTTTGGTTGGATATCTAGTAGTAGGATTGACAAATCTTATAGTAATTCTGTTTTTAGTTATTTGAGAAATTTCCATACTGTTTTCTCTAGAAGTTGTACTAATTTATATACATTCCCACCAACAGTGTATATGTATTCCTTTTACTCCATATCCTTGCCCACATCTGGTTTTTTAAAAATCTTTTTAATAATACCCATTCTGACTACCATACAATGATATCTCATTGTGGTTTTAATTTGCAATTCTCTGGCGATTAGTGATGTGGAGCACGTTTCCATATTCTTGTTGGCCATATGTGTGTCTTCTTTTGAAAAATATCTGTTCATGTCCTTTGCCCACTTTTTAACGGAATTATTTCAAAGGTTTCGAGTTGATTGTAGATTCTGGATATGAGTCCTTTGTTGGATGCATAGCTCATGAATCGTTTCTCACAATCTGCAGGTTGTCTGCTTATTCAGCTGATTAATTTACTGACAGATGCTTTCTAGTTTAGTTAAGTCCCATTTGCCTATTTTTGGTTGTGTTGTATTTGCTTTTGAAGTCTTAGTCATGAATTTTTGCCTAGGCTAATGTCCACAACTTTTTCCTAGGTTTTCTTTTAGTATTTTTATAGCTACAGATTTTACATTTAAATCTTTACTCCATCTTGTGTCAATTTATTGTGTATGGTGAGAGATAGGAGTCTAGTTTCATTCATCTGTGAATGGCAGTCAAGTTTTCCCAGTACCATTTATTGAATAGAGTGTCATTTCCCCAGTGTATACTTTTGTCGACTTTGTCAAAGATTAGTTGGCTGTAGGTATGTCGCTTTCTTTCTGGGTTCTCTATTCTGTTCCATTGATCTATGTGTCTATATACCAGTGCCATGCTGTTTTGATTGCTATAGCTTTGTAGTATAATTTGAAAACAGGTAATATGATGCTTCCAGCTTTGCTTTTCTTTGCTTAGGATTGCTTTGTCTATTCTATTTAGGGCTATTTTTTGCTTCCACATGACTTTTAGGATTTCTTTTTTTTTTTTTTTTTTGTTTTTTTTTTTTTTTTTTTTTTGGGTTTTTTTTTTTTTTTTTTTTTTTTTTTTTTTTTTTTTTTTTTTTTTTTTTTTGTAAGCAATGACAATAGTCATTGTCATAGCAATAGTAGCAAATATTTAACTTAACTGAATACTTTCTCTTATCACATGTCTGTATATGTAGTTGTGCTTCTTACACACATACTGAGTCATAATCACTTTATCTCCCTTTTAGTCATGCTGAGAACACTTCCTCTGTCCAGGCACTACAGGGAAGCTCTGCCTTCTTTGCTGGCAATTGTAGTTATTTCTCCAGTGCATTACAACTCTTTGCCTGGCCTGATGGTCTAATTTGTCCCTTTCAAAACCTCATAGTTTTAGCAAGGAAAAGCTTGCTTCCTGGATGAGCCATGGGTCACACAATTTCCTTTATTAAAACTGCTTTGTGAGGCTTTCTCTTTCTTTACTTAAAAAAGGTGTATGTCATAAATTAACATAGCACAGGCCAGTCATGGTGGCTCACACCTGTAATCGCAGTACTTTGGGAGGCCAAAGCAGGCAGATCACATGAGGTCAGGAGTTTGAGACCAGGCTGGTGAAACCCTGTCTCTACTAAAAATACAAAATTAGCCAGGTGTGGTGGCAGGTGCCTGTAATCCCAGCTACTCAGGAGGCTGAGACAGGAGAATCACTCTCACCTGGGAAGTGGAGGTTGCAGTAAGCTGAGATCACACCACTGCACTCCAACCCGGGCAACAGAGCAAAATTCCATCTCAAAAAAAAAAAATTAATATAGCCCAAAAATGTGCTTTGTTGGGTGTGCAGTTTTTTGTTTGATTGATTTGTTTTAATAGTTGCCAACATTCAAATATTAGAAGATTTTATAGAAAAATCTAGCCTTATTCTTAACATATTTACAGTGGGCTGGAGCCCCACAGTGGCCACCTCATTGAGACAGGGCATTCGTTTCCTATTCCCCATGGTCACGTGCTTCCAGCTCAGTGCACACAGGCATGCTTCTGCCTGGCTCCCCTAGACAGCTGAATTTGGAGCACATGATTTATTGCTCCTGTGTTTGCCCCTCCCTCTCCCTGAGGCTGTGCTATTGCCTCTGCAGAATCAAGGTTTATTCCTTCTCTGCTCATAGATGTTCTATTACTGGCTTATATTGATTTTATCTTCAGAGTGTTCTCAAAGGATTTCTACATGTCGATTTAGCCAAAACATTCACGATTACTTCAACAAAACAGTTAATCTGAGGATGTTTCTAAAACTTGATTTCTAGTGCTTTCTTTGCACCTATAGAAGCTATTAGTACACTTTTAAAACAACTTTTTGTATTTGAAGAATAGAGATTCCGTTATTGTCTTATACCCAAATATGCTGTATCTTAGAGCAGGAAAGAGGCACCCTGTAATTATGAGCATCTGACAAAGAATTTTTCTTACATGCTGACTTTTTTCCTTTTTAAAGTCATACTTAACCTTCCAAAAAAGAAAAGATCCAAAAGTCAGCAATCTCCTGTCAAATGACTGCCTAATTTGAATTTCAACTTATTTTATGAATGGAAAATGAATAAACTCATTTAAAAAAACAATTTACATTTCATGATTACATATGATTGAATAAACAACAAAGTTATTGCGGAAGTGAATTTTTAACAATTGAAAAAATTATTCAGAGACATTGAATGTTAAAGTTAGGTCTGAGATGGAAGAGTTTATGATAGTGATCAAAGCCTTTCTTTACTTATTTTCCTCTCATTGATCATTAGGTTTGTTTTGCTCTCTACTTCTTCACTTCCATCCCAATTTCAGCTTTGATTATCTATTTAAACGCTGATGTTTCGGTATTACTTTTCTTTCCATTTTGATGGAGTACTCTAAGCTGGCCAACATTTTCTTGGCAGCTTGCATTCAAAACAAAAGCTTTCATACTAATATAGTTACACTGCTTTGTTTTCAACTAAGTTGGTTTTCAAATTTTCCCATCCACAATGGTTTACACATCTTTTGAAGATAAGAACCGATGGCTTTGAATTAGGGCAAGGAAAAATTCCATAAAACTAGATTTTCTACATCTGTGACCCAGAGGTTTCAGTCCTTAGACTTGAAGGCTGCTGAGGGTCTCTTGAAAATTTTTAATGATATTGTAACCTACATAACAATGTCTACTAATATGTTTGTATTGTATATGATACTCTGTATTATATCTAATACCAATCATAAAAGAGAATGTCCATTTTTCTAACTACTTAATTAAATAGGATGCTGTACTGCTAATATTCTTTATAAAGAAGACATACTCATACAAATAAAATGCCTTATAAACATATGAAAGAAGGCTCAGCCTCACTTATAAAAATGAAAAGTCGATTGTTACAGCATTTAATTTTTTTGCCTATCAGGATTATTAGGACCAAAAAAGTATGATAATTTACATCATGTCAGTGAAGTTATGATAAAACAGGTATTCTCCTTCTATGCTAGAGGACACATTAATTTTTTTTATCACTAAATGGCATTATTTACCAAAATATTTTAATGCTCAGTTCTTTTGACCTACTGACTTCACTTTCTAGGAATTTATTTTACAGGTGCATTTATACTTGTGGTCAAAGACATACATACAAGAAAAACTTAAAAATTGTAATTGTCTAAAATATAAAATAAGAAACAATCTAGAGTTCCTCAGAAGGTTGATCATGGAGTTACCTAGCAATACTTTGGCATTTACTCAGGAGAAATGAGAACACGGATCCGCATGAAGACGTACATTCATGTTCATAGCAGCATTCTGTATAACATACCAAAGGTAGAAACAATTTAATGTTCATCAACTGATGAATGGATAAATAAATGTGATATATATATATGATGAAATATGATTCAACCATAAGAAAGAGCATAGTATTAGTATCTGCTACAACACAACTGAATGCAAAAACAACTAAGTGAAAGAAACTAGTCAGAAACAACTACATATTGTTGATGTGAAATATCTGGAATAAGCCAAACTGTTAAGAGACTAAAAATAGATTATTGGTTGCCTAAGGCAGCAAGGATTGGGGACAGGGAAAGGAAGTGACTTTTAGTAAGTATAGGGGTTTATTTTTGAGGTGGTGTGTATATTCCAAAAGTAGATTATAGTACTGGTTGCACAACTGTAAATATACTAATACCATGGAGTTGTATATTTTAAATCCGTTTATTAATATGAATTTTACTTCAGTAGTTATTTTTATAACCTAAATGACCAGCAATAATGAGACTGGTCACATAAAATAAGGTAAATACATGCAATGGAGAACTCCACTGTCATTTTTTTAAAAAAAAAACAAGATTGCTTTATTTATGGAAATATAAAACAACATCTTTTAAAATTAAGAAAGCAACGTACAGAATAATGTTATGTACCATGATTCCACTTGTGTAAAAAAATGCATAGAACAATTTCTTGAAATAAGAAACTAATAACAGTTGTTGTTGCCTTTGAGGCATGTAACTAGAATATGGGTCTCTAGAACAGGAGTTTTTCTTTTCAGCATTCCCTTGTATATTTTCTTAAATGTTTTATTGTGCATATGTTTATATTACAGCTTGCTTTTTAAAATTAGCTTTCTTTTCTAAAGGGAAAAAGGACAAAGGAAAAAGAAAGTCAATTGGTGAAACATTAAATGTGTGATGCGTGCAGTGTTGTAGGGCATACACAGGTGTTGACAGTGGAGACCTGCCTCAGAAGTTCACCCATTTAGCTAGGAAGAAAACGAATACATAAATGAGAAAGTAATTTATGGCAATTTTAAATAAAATAAAAGTGGTGTGAGAAAACACGTACCAGTGCTGTATGTACAAACAGAGAGCTCTCTGAGCTTGGTGCTAACACTAGGGAATCACAGGACAGCCACACCACACTTCAAAAGGGCAGGTGGTTTTTCAAAGTCTTACTTTTGACAGAATGATCAGACATGTGGCAATTAGCATGTCGTTTCAAGCACAGGTGGCAGTTTAGACAACTTCTAATAAAAATTACTGAAGTATGATAAGCCCAATCTCGAAATAAACATGTCCTAGAGATTTTAAAGAGCCTGCCCCATATGGAACACAACCGTGTTAGTTTCTAGAGTAATTCATAAGTAGCACTGAATACCTACTGTGTGCTTGGCAGACATACATATTTTGAATTCTCATAGCAAACCTGCAAGTTAAGAGTCAGTAGTCCCATTTTAACAGGCAGAGAATCTATAACCCAGAGAAGCAAAATAAACTACCCATTGTCTTACAGCTAATACTGGGTGGGATTAGTAGTCAAACCCAGGCCTCAATAACTTCAGCACAAGCATTCTTTCTACTGATCTATCAGATTCGCAGTTTGAAATTGTTTCTGGTATGTTTTGGAGTAAAGAATCTGAAAGCAGAATTTGGTTGTTTTGGTGCCTACTGGGGTAGATTTAGGGATTTAAACTTCTTCATTCTTAGGCCACTCTAAAATTCTTGAGCAGAACTAGGATTAGACATGATTAATTTGAGCAAAAAGTGTTTTTGTTTTTGTTGCTTTCTTTGCAGTTCAGGTGGGTAGACTGTAGTGTATGAATGGGACAGCCAGATCGATTAGTAGCAAAGAATAGGATCATTTTTAAGAACTACCATACAATGTGTCAGATGCTTCTGTAGGGTGTGTGTATGTGACCATTTCACAGATGAGAAAATGAAGACTTGGAGATATCAAGCAACTTATCTAAGTCTTCATATTGAGTAATAAAAACTGGAAGGTTAATATAAAAGTGGTTGAATCTGAATTTAAACCTAAGCCTTACATTCTTCACTCTTCCATGAGGCCATCCAAGCACATTAAAGATATAGAAGTAGCAAATGTAGGTTTTTCTTCCAAGAAGTTTGGCCATGAAGAAAAAGAACAAAATCAGCTGGTATCTAGGGTGTGGACAGAGGTTAAAAAAGGATACTGTTGTGCTTTTTTATAATGGAAGATATCAGACCATATTTAAGATGGAAAGTGCATTGAAAGATGAAATCCACAGTCCAGAGCACATAGTAAGTGCTTAGCAAATATTTCTTGCTTGATGCAATGAAGGAATAAATAAAGGGAGAAGGCTGGACAAGGAAGCAGGCACTGATGGGAACCAGAAATGCCAGTTAGTATGTGCAAGAAGGAATGTCATCTTTCCAGAGAATCTGGAACAAAGGAAAATCAGGAGAGCAAGATAGCAGGAGATTTTCAGTTAGAATACAGGGCAAGTGGGGATGGTCAGATGGGGCATTCTCCATGTTCTTAGTAAAGTAAGAGGTAAGGTTATCTGTGGTACATAAGAAAGGCAAGGGCAGGGTCTGGGAATGAAGGGGATTACAAACAACCTTTGCAGTAAATGTGGTAAGATCTCAGTGAGACTCAGTCCAAGAAAGTCTGTGTTTAGTTAGGTGTGAATGACTGACTGCACATGGCCATGTAACCATAAGAGATTCCATTAAGTGTCCACCCAAATAGTTTTACAAACTACTTATGCAAAGTTCACCAATATAGACTCTGGCAGTGCCACGTAGTTGCTAGAGCTTTTCTTCTTGTTTGAATGGGCAATGCTATATACCTACACAGGTCCAGAGAAAATTAAAGACTATATGCCAAGTTGCCAATTCCATGGCTGAAATCTGAGACAGATACTTAATAATCCTCAAACAGATCAATGATGAGCTTAAATAAACAATTTCCAAATTTCTTGTTAAAGAAACTTAGAAATCATTTTGTTTGTGACATTCCTCAGCCTTGTGTGATCATCTTTATGTTTATACAATGCTTCTGACTTTTTAAGATGCTTTCACAAGTATTAGCTCATTTCATCCTTAAACCCTTTGAAGTAGTTAGGGTTCTATTACTCCCATTTGACAGATGGAGAAACTAGATCACATGGAGATTAAGTGATTTGCCAAAGACAAATAGCTCTTTGGTGATAGAGCTGCAGATAAAATCAAAGTTTTCTAGTGCCTGGTCCAATTCTAAGATATCCCAAGAAAGCCAGAATAGAAATGCCAAGTCTAGGTCAGGGTTTTGTGGCATTTAGAAGCAGCAATATGGTGTAATGTCTTTGGATTTTTAAAAGAATCCATGGATTTAAAAGGAAATTGAGAACCAGATCTCCACATGTTCCTTACACCCCTCTGGACGTGAAGTTTTTAGCGACCTTCTTAGTCAAAAGTCACAAACATCAGAATCTATAGGGTAGATATACTGAGTCTTCATAGATCTTTATGTTACCAGATTGTTATAAAAAAATACCTAGAACCACTATTTTTGACCAGCAGAAATAACTAAAATGCAAAGTTTGTGAATTAATGCAATTTCCATTTCCCATGAGTATACCACCACCCTCATTGGGTCCTCTCTATTCGTTTCCACCTCTTCTCTCCCCGCTCCTTCTTCCATTGCCCTCAAATGCACTTTTTTGTTTATAGCATTTTAAATACTGACAAAATCTCACCATTTTGATTAGACTGCATTTCCATGAACCTGGAGCCGTTCTTCAAGGCAGGGCCAGATAACTACTGGGCACCCTCTGGCTCATGGAGGGTCCCTCCTGGTCATTTCCTCATGGTAAAATGGCCCCGGTGCTCCACCCATTCCGGCCTGCCTGAGCACGGGCACGTGACTTGTACAAGCTCTCTTCTAAACTTCCAAAATTAAAAAAGATGAAAAGTTTGAGTCAGAGGTTATTAACTTCCCAGGTTTTGAGAATTGTTTCTGTGTTCTAGAAGATATTGCAATTTCTCTCCTTGTTATTCACAATTCTCCCCATTTTTCTGTAACTGGTATAAACTGTTCCCTAATACAAATACAGTCAATTTTCCTTAATTTTGTCGTTAGTCACTCAAGCTCCCACTAGACTTATTAGCAAGATGGTCCTTTCAGTTCCAGTACTTCAAATCACAGATTATCTAGTCAATCCCCCTGAGCTTTGGGAGATGAGAGCCATAAGTAGATCAGAGTTTTAGGTGTTAGCTCTCAAATTGCACATTTCTAATTCTTAATGCCAACTGAAGTCTAAACTTGTTGTTCTTTCCCCTTATTTCATATCTTCTAAGTCCTTTTATGCTATTTTAAAATTCCCTGATTTCAGTTCTTGAGAGTTATTTTCCAGCCAGCTAGCATCAGTCATTCATCTTGAAGAGCCTCTTTCCCACTAGCTTGAATGTTCCCATCACTGCTTTCTGGTTTCCAAAATCAAATTCTAAGGCATCTGAATTAGCATCCAGAACATCCCAATATGTGAGCCTTACAGTCTCTAGAGCCAGGTCTTTCCTGCAGTAAACTGGAAACACTCATAAAATCACACTAAGAGGAAAAATACAAATCAAAAAAGCTGAACTTACACCCAGATTGTAGGACAGTTTGCTGATGTGTCTATTTTAACTTACTAATAATTTTCATTTTATTACCTTGAGAAGCAGTAGAGCATAGCAGAAAGTGCAGAGACATCATAAAAAATTGACTAGAATTCAAATTCTGGCTAAGTTTGAACCCCACCGTTACTGCTTACTAATTCTCTGAACTTGGGTAGTTTTATTAACTACCAAATGGAAAGTAGATAATAACATATACCCCCACAAGGCTGTATACAGACTAAATATGATTACATATGTAGAATGCCTAGTATGGTGGCTGGCAAAAATTGTGTGATTACTTAATATTATTTAATATCATTACTCCCAGATATTTTTATAGATTTATTGTTTCTATTTCTTTACTCATTTTACTATATTCAATCCCTTTCTTTCTATCAGAATAAAAAACATATTTTTACTTTTGAGGATTTTAATATTACTAATTATATTTTAGTAAACTTTATAAAGTCCAGATTGAGATTTTAGAGTCAATCATTAGACTCTAATGTTAATGGTTAGACATTAAAGTAAGTCTAACTGGTTTTTTCCTCAGAAAAACTAAGATGTTTTTCCTTAGAATTATTTTGTATACATGCAAATGTATTCCTCGCAGTATTTGAAAGTGACCATATGTTTTGCAAGGCAAAGTGTTTTACTGCCACATACTACTGTAACATAGGAAGACTTCAGCGTATATTCTCCCAAGCTTGATGAGGAAGAGCATACTCAGACATTTAGTTTAGTGGCTCATTAAGTCTTTCAGGTTATCTCTGACTGTCTTCCAAAAGTAATTTTTCTTTAAAATCTAACCAGCCCCTTTCCGTCTCTCACTCTGCTTTCCTCTGGTTTTGCTGTACTCTCAGGCGAGCCCTGCCCTGGCAGTGGCAAGACCGCTGCCAGCAACTCAAGGAGGAGCCCCTTCTAGTTCCAAGCTCAGTAGAAAAGCAAGCACACCCCTTCCTGTGATGCTAAAGTTATTATAATTGAGGAAAGGAGAATAGACGTCAAGTAAGCAGAACCACAGAAGGCCTCCAGATGCCTCATCAGAAAGTCTCATAAGCCTATGTAAAGGCAGAAAGGGACCTGGGTTTGGGGGAAGTCGGTTTTCAGTGCTTCGAATCCAAAAGACTCATCATTCCCCAAACCATCTCAGTAACTTCTCACTTGTTGGCCTTAAATCATTCTCCGAGGGTAATGCCTCCTGCTTGTCAAAATCCTTTACATGAAAGGAAAAGTCACAGATGGCTAATAAATATTTTTTCTATTTGGACAGTTTATTAATATCTACTCACAAAGGTATATTCTCTTTGGGTAGAGTTTTTAAATCATTTATGAATCTACTGAACCATATTATTTATGAATTAAAATAACTGGGTACCATTTTCATCTGTCACATTCACTAGAATTTTTCATGTTTATTCTATGATGAAAGAGGCATGTGAAATTGGTAAGTAATAGCTTATCAGACAAATGGTGAAGAACATTTGCTAAATGATTTAGGAGCAACAACAATTATAAAATTAGATCTCTATCTAAATTACTAATAGTTTTAAAGAGTTAAATGGAAAAAAAATGAAGCCACAGCGAAGTAGGAGAAAATATACCATTTATGATTATCTGTTCTCAAATTAAGGAAGGCCTTCCTAAAGATAACATAGTGACAAAAATTATACATGAAAGGATTGACTAATTGGATTAGAGAAAAAGTCTGATATATCAAAAAAATTTTATTTTAGTTAGGACAAAACAAACTGGACTCAACATTTCTAACATAAATATCTTGAGTTGGAATTTTTTATTCATGAAATTTATAGGGGAACTAATTCTGTCTACCTCCACCTCCAAAAATAGCTGCAAAAGAGGAACTATTCTTATGGGAGCTGTATCTGGCCAAGAGGGCCTTGAGTCTGCAGTGCAGAGCCTGAGCGGTCTTTAAAACTCCAGGAAGAAGAACACTGTGGTGAGGTCAGAGAATGAAGAGAGAAGACAATACTGTCAGCAATTACTTAAGTGAAGAGCTTCGGCAACGGGGAGAAATATCTAAAAAGAAATTAGGAATTTGTTCATGGCATATGCTATGTAAAACCTTGGTATTACCCTTGGAAGGAAATTTATAGTGAAGTGCAGTATTTTTTTTGAAGTTTTTATAGAGAGGTTTGTTTGTTATGGTATATTTTTTAATGTATGGACAGGCAAAAGGAGGATTCAAAGCCGCCTACTTACATCCAGTTGGTCCAGTTAAGAAACAAAAAGATTAATATCCTTAATAAAAAGATTTTAGAAACTAATAAGAAAAGGAAAATGCTATTTTTGAAATAGGCAAAGTATTTGAATAGATAATACTATTAAAAGGAAAATGGTTATAAACATGAAAAACATTACCTCATTCGTGCTCAAAGGCAGGTAAAATTAAAAAGAAATGTTTGTCAAGAATTACCCTCTTTTCCTCTCAGAAAATCACCCCAAAATGAGAAAGAAATTTAAATTCCATTTTTGGGGAAACAAGGCAAACTGCCTAATTCCAAAACCCAAGATATGACATGAAAAATCAAATGGAGGAATGACTGAGAGGAAGAGGATCAAAGGAAAGAGGGAAGATACAGAGACAAGTGATTCTAGTCACGTTTTAGCAGATAGAACCTAGGAAGGTTTTAGGTACCAGCAATGGTATGCTGATAAATGTTTAACAACCAGGAAAAGCTCTGTGTGTCTGTGTGTATATGTGTGTTATGCATGTATACGTACATGTAATATATTTTATTGATATAAAAGATGAATAAGGCCGGGCATAGTGGCTCATATCTGTAATCCCAACATTTGGGGAGGTCACAGCAGGAAGATTGCTTGCACCCAGGAGTTCAAAATCAGCCTGGGCAACATAGCAAGACCTCATCTCTACAGAAAGTATAATATTTTAAAAAATATATATATGGGTGTTATGGTGCATGCATGTAGTCCCAGCTACTCGGGCAGCTGAAACAGGAAGATCCTGAAACCCCAGGAGCTTGAGGCTACAGTGAACCATGATGGACCCACTGCACTCCCACCTGCGTAGCAGAGCAAGACCCTGTCTCAGAAAAGATATATAGCATACAATATGGTAATAATAATAAAATTAACATACTCTTTATTGGGAATTCCATACAGCCAATTGTTAATTTTTGCCAAACTCTTGAATTTGTAGCCAACTATGGTTGCAATCAATAATCTTGTTTTTGAAGATTTTTCTTAATTCATGGTATTGTTTGCTTTGCTTCTTAGGTACTAGCAAAAACCAGATGCCTTACTCAACAACTTCCCCGCCACCACCTCCACCAGCCCATCCGGCCAGCCAACCACCATTGCCAGCATCTCACCCAACACAACCACCAGCCCCAAGCCTACCTCCCAGAAATATTAAACCTCCATTTGACCTCAAGTAAGCAAAAGATTATCTTGCCATTTCTTTCCCAGTGTCTTGCCATAGATTTTCAAACCATGCTTGGTTGAGTGCTGAGGGTTCCATGGGAAACTTCCAGGTCTACAAAACTGGGCAGCTGGCAGAGAGAAGAGCTGGCCAAGCTGGCAATGCTCATACCCCTAGAATCTTATTTATCTGTTTTATGTTGGGTTTCCCCTTAAGTGTTTATTTGAAGAAGAAAATTTCCACTGTTTTTAAAAGTTCTAAAGCTTTCCTGAGAACCACCAACTCCTCCGCTATCACAATCACCACCACCTCATCACCGTATGTTTACTGACTGCCTGTGATGTGCTAGGCATGTTACATATATCGTCTCTATAACCTCATCGATTAGGTAGTATCATCATTATTTCAGATGAGGAAATGGAACTTTGGCTCTGCAAAGAAGCCAAGTAACTTCTCCAAGATCACAAAATAGTGTAGAATAAAAATTTCAATGAATGTTAGTCTGAATCCAGAGTAAATGTGCTTTAAACTACTATGCTAAATAGCCTCCTTTAATTAAAAAAAAAAAATACAGATTTTCTCTCATCCCTCAGAATTTCTGGCTGGGTGTTTAGGAAACTTTTATTCAAGCCTGCTCTTGCTTAAATGTTCTTAGATGTTATTTTTCAGAAATCTCAGCACTGTATGGGTTGCTATACGTGGGCTCTTTATCCAGGATTTAATAGAATAGTTGGTAAAGGAAAAAGCCCGTGGCAGATTGGAATAAAATGAAATGTCATTTTAAGAAGAATATCCAGACAATGGCAAGCATAAATCCTTAAGACAAAATGGACTAGATATTTCCTTTCTTCTTGTAGAAAATTGCTTTACGTGATTCTCTTTCATCACAAATAATATCTCAATATATTTAGTACAATTTGGTTTTTTTTCACTTAAATTCCCCTACCAGATTGATGTTCCTTACAACAAAAGTACTTAATATCCATAATCCATGTAATGGAAACTGTTAATAACACTATTGGATTGACAGATTCCCTATAATGCTCGATGACTACAATTTTGGGAAAAGGTGGAAAACATATTTGTCATGGAAAACCACTACTATTTTTTTTTACTTTAATATGCTTTCTTGGGGGTTTAAGGATAGTAAGTAGAGGGCGTTAGAGCAGCTTCACAGCTATTATCTTATATATGACCGCTTTGTGCATTTATATTAACAGCATACCCTTCTAAGCATTTGAATTTATGGATGTCAATTTAAAGCCTCTAATGCTCCATGATATCCAGCTACTTTTTTTTTCAAAAGGGAAAATGTGTGTAGTGAATGACTTTCACACTCCCATCGTAAAGCTCACATAAATTCCACAATGAAGCAATATCTGGGTTAGAAAATTTTCCCCATGTAGAGGAAGCTAGAAATGCATAGAGGAAATGAAAGCAAAATGGGTCTTGATGTTCAGGCTCAAAAGGTCACATTTCACATGAAGGGACAATGTATGGAGTAGTCTGTAAGAAGAATTGTGAAAGATATAGGTGTTTCTGTGCTGCTCACAGCACCAGTCCTCAAAACATATACATGAGTATTTGCCAACCTGCAAGCGTTCCTCCTGTTTCTAATCAAATACCACTCTCAGGTCAAGAGCTAATAGATTTCCTTTACAGTCATGCAACAAATATTTTTTGAGCTACTATGTTGTGCCTTTGTAATACAAGTGCAGGAAATATTACTAAACAAACAAAGACCCCTGCAAAGCAGGGGCCAAGAGACTAAATACATGAAAATAATAAACAGGGCTGGGCACAGTGTCTCCTGCCTGTAATCCCAGCACTTTGGAAGACCAAGGTGGGAGGATCACTTGAGCTCAGAAGTTTGGGAGCAGCCTGGGCAACATAGTGAGAACCTGTCTCTACTACCCATTTAAAAATTAGCAGGGCATGATGGTGCACGCCTGTAAACCCAGATACTCAGGAGGCTGAGGCAGGAGAATTGCTTGAGCTCAGGAAGGCAATGCTGCTTTGAGCTGTAATTGTGCCACTGCACTCCAGCCTGGGTGACAGAACAAGACCCTGTCTCAAAAATAAATAAATAAGTAAATAAATAATAAACAGGTAAAGTATATGGTATTAGCACTTGATGCTTCCTGAGATATTTCCTAGAGGGAAAATGGAGCTGAGTTAAGTACCAGAGGTGGAGTATGAGGGTGAGTTTGGGGATAGCATGTTGCTACTTGAGAGGTGAGAGTAGCTCCCTTATATTTAATTACAGTTTTTGCCATTACTTTCAATGGCAAAAAATGCAATTACTTTCACACCAACCTAATAGAAAGTGATACTTGAGCAAAGATTCAAAAGAAGTAAGGGAGTTAGACACGAAGGAAGACTGTTCTAGGCAGAGAGAGCAGGTAGAGAGAGCAACGGAAGGAACAGTAGGGAGAGTCATCTCATGTAGGGGCTTGTAAGCCGTGATAGGATTGCAGTACTTATCCTAAGTGAAATGGGACTCACTCAAAGAGTCAGAGCAGAGCAGTGACATTTTCTGACTTGTACTTTGTAAAAATCACCTTAATGGTTATGCTGAGAAGAGGCAGTACATAGACAATTCTCAAAGCAGGGAAACCTGTTAGTCAGATGTTATGGAAATGCAGGCAAGATATGGAGTAGCACTGCTCAGGATGGGAACAGTGTGGGTAGTGAGAAGTGTGCATATACTGGGTGTATTTTGAAGGAAAAGACAACGGAATTTGGATTTAGGGTACGAAGGAAAATGGGGATCTAGAATGGGTGGCTCCAGTGTTTTTCACTCAAGCAAATGTAAGGATCATGCTTCCATCAGCCCAAGCACCACCATGGGGAGGCTAAAGATGTCAAAGGCTGAAGATGTTAAAATTACAACAAATCTAAAGATCTAAGTGTTTTTATTTGCACATCTAGAATCGGGCAACACTTTGTTTCATAAAATATAGTGAGTTTTCCAGTGAGTGAAGCAGAGGAGGCTGGCTTTATAAACAAAAAGAACTGAAGAAGCAGAAACAAAAAACAGAAAGCAGATTGGTCATTTCAAAGTTACTTTCCTTATAAGGCAGTTACAGGGAGCCAGAACAATAGAAAGATAATGGAAGTTAACATCGGCTGACTCCAGGTCACTCTTTGTTGTAAAGATTAAAACAGAACTTAGTTATTGTGACAGAAGATGAAAATTGGCCTTTTTGGGCAACTAGGCCATTCTCTGTCTCTCCTGATTTCCCAAAAGGCCAGAAGACAACTCAGTTTCAGTTTGGTGAGCATGGGTGATTCCATTTTGATTTTCAGTCTGGTCTTCTGGGGCCCAGTATAGGAATTTAGTCCAAAAAAATGGCCTCCTAGATTTTGTTTAACAAAGGTGAGGTCATGGCTATGTTAAGTTTGAGGTACCTTTTAAGCATCCAGTTGAGTAAAAAATGGAGAGTCTGGGAGATAATTCTGGGTTTAAAATATAGACTTGAGAGAAATAGGAACATATTTCACACTGAAAGTCATGGGGCTGGTTAAGATGACCAAGGAAGGGAGTGTAAACAGAGAAGAAAAGAACTGAGCCCTGGGGTACCGTAACTCTCTGAGGCCTGGGAGAGGAGAAGGGGCAAAGGAGAATTAAAGGAGCAACCAATAAAGCCGGAGTCCTGGAAACCCAGGAAAGGAAGCATCCAAGGAGAAGTCAGTGAGCAACTGTGTCAGGTGCTGGTGGAGACCAGAAAGTGAGGACTGTGGAGGTCAGTGCAGCGGAAGTTGTCAGGAGTGGTGGGGAAGCAAGCCTGATTGAAAGGGCTTTAAAAGAGAATGAAAGGAGAGGAATTGCACAGAGCAAATATAAACAACTCCTTTACAAAGAAAGGGAAAGCAAAGAAATGGGACTGTACCTGAAGGGAGAAATGAGATCAAAAGACTTTTTAAAGATGGAAATAACAGCATGTCTGTAAGCTGATGGGAAAGACCCAGTCAAGAGGGAAAAAGGATCAGGTAAGGGAGAGGGGAGAATTGCAGGAGCCCAGCATTAGAGCAGAGGGGAAGAATGGCTTCCCTAAGCTTTACAGTTCTCCCGAGGTATAGACTGGAATCTCTAACTGGGATCAAGGAAGGAATTTCAGAAGACAGGGTGGACTTTTCATCTGCAGCCTGATCTGCCTACTCCTAAAGCGGTCCCCAGAAGTAGCTTGAAATGATATCATTCAGGCCAGGATGTCTTATGAGTGTAAAAGACTTGAGACAGGCAAGAATCAGAAACCCTAAATAACTTTGAAAATAAAGTAGTTGAGGCCAAAGTTATATTGTATTTTAAATTGTATTGTTTCCCCACCTAGTGGTCAGAAATTAGTTACATTTTCTGCTATTTTTACTCAGACATTTGAAGAGGAAATGAAATGGGTCAAAAGAGTATGTTTATCATTATTAATGTTCAAATCAACATCTTTTAGTGTAATACATTTTTTTTTTTTTTGAGAGAGAGAGAGAGAGAGTCTTACTCTGTCATCCAGGCTGGAGTGCAGTGGCACCATCTTGGCTCACTGCAACCTCTGCCTCCCAGGTTCAAGTGACTCTCCTTTCTCAGCCTTCCGAGTTCAAGCGATTCTCCTGCCTCAGCCTCCTGAGTAGCTGGAATTACAGGAGCCTGCTGCCACACCCAGCTAATTTTTGTAGTCTTAGTAGAGATGGGGTTTCTCCATGTTGGCCAGGCTAGTCTCAAACTCCCGATCTCAGGTGATCCACCCGCCTCAGCCTCCCAAAGTGCTGGGATTACAGACTTGAGCCACTGCGCCCAGCCATTTTAATACATTTATTGGTATTTTTTCAAATTATAATTTTAACATCATAATTAATTTTTCATATGAAAACAGAATCAATGGTTATTTTGGCATGTCAAACAAATTACATGGTTATTAATAGTAATGAGACAGAAAAAGTGAAGTAATAAAAAATAATAATAATGGGAAGTGACTGAGGTGAGAAAAGGAAAGATTCCACAGTTTTTGCCCTGAAATCATTCATAGTTATTTTAGGGATTTTCTTGGTTTTTGTTTGTGTGCATGTTTTATTTTTTTGTCTGTAAAATTGGAGGAAAAGTAAGAATTTACCATTATAACCTTTTTATTAATTAGAGCTGCTTAAAATGTTCTGAAACTTGAGACTTGCCGTATCAGTAGTCCACTGCCAGTTAGTCTTCGCTCACGCCAGTTGGAAAGTGTTGGCTTCAAGAAGTCAGTTTTCAAATTCCTTGTGGGTTAAATATAGGAAGACATGTTCCAAAGAAAAGGCCACAGGATTTTACTCTCAATAAAGGCAAGTACAGAACAAAGTTTAATGTATCATGTAGATTTCTTCTTCCTTCTTTAAAGAAAAAAAAAACTTCTGATAATTATAAGCTAAATGCATGAATAGGTGAAACCCTGCCTCTACAAATATATAATGATAAGGGTGGAGAGAGGGGAGAATTGGAGGAGCCCAGCATTAGAGCAACAAGGTGGAATGGCTTCCCTAAGCTTTACAGTTCTCCCGAGGTATAGACTGGAATCTCTAACTGGGATCAAGGAAGAAATTTCAGAAGACAGGGTGGACTTTTCATCTGCAGCCTGATCTGCCTACTCCTAAAGCTGTTCCCAGAAGTAGCTTGAAATCATATCATTCAGGTCAGGATGTCTTAAGAGTGTAAAACATTCGAGACAGGTAAGAATCAGAAATCCTAAATAACTTTAAAAATAAAGTAGTTGAGGCCAAAGTTACATTGTATTTTTAAATACACACACACACACACACACACATGCATATATATATAAATTTAGCTGGGCATTGTGGCACATGCCTGTCGTCTCAGCTATTCAGAGGGCTGAGGTGGGAGGATACCTAAGCCTGGGAGGTCCAGGCCACAGTGAGCCATGATCTTGCCTCTGCACTCCAGCATGGGGGACAGGGTGAGATCCTGTCTCCCCTCCCCCCCCAAAAAAAAAACAAAAAACAGGAAAGCAAAGTTTAAAGGTCAACAGTTTTACAACTTTATACGTCAGGAAATAAAGAGCTAATAAGCTTTCTAAAAATGACAGTCATTAACTTTACTTTTCCTATTTAATTCTACATGCTATAGCATAAAAATAAAGATCTATAGTGAGAGGCCTTGTTGAATAGGCCTATTATCATAACTGGTAAGCTTTCTTTTCTTCTCCTTCACCCTCTTCCTCTGCTTAGTTTCCTATGCCTTAGATTGTGGCTGGTTCCATTGTTTTTCTCTTAATCTCTCTATGGGGCTTTTCTCAGTGCTTGGAACCCTTGGAGCAATTGCTGACAGTTTGATCTGGATTTACTCATGACACCTGCACCTATTTCTCCTCTTCATCTCATTTCCTTTTACTCTTCACCACCATTATTTATTGAATATTTTAATAATATACATCTTATGAATTCAGGCCTATATAAAGTGGAACTAAGATTCATATGTTATAATGTTGGGTCCATAAATAAATGCATACAGGCAAACATTGTCTACAAGTAATAAATGCTTTGCATAAATGTGCAGACACACATGTATGAATATGCTATGCAAATACCCTTCCTTTTAGAAGTATTTGTTATTCATACGGGTGTTTTAGGAAGTAAATTACTTAAATCCGGTCATCTTTTTGATCTAACATCCTTTTCACTAATGATTTTGCTTTCGTAATAAAAGTTAGGCTCTTGGTATTACTGGAATATTGTTAATTCATCAAAAAAATCAAAAGCCCATCATGACAGGAATTATTCTAATAACTTTCTAAAATGATAATCATCATAATAAATTAACTAGCAAAGTAACAATCCCTTTCCATAAGGGGTTTATGGCTTGGTAGTGAAAAGAGAGACCTGAGCAATTACCCTATAATTACAAAGGAATACAGAATAATCACTATAATGGATGGATGGATGATGCAGAGAAGCAATGCAATAATTAGGCTTAAGGAAGTCAGAGACAATGTCCCAGAGGAAGGAGTGTTTAAGGAGAGGGTTAAAGAATGGAGGCTGGTACAGTAATCAAAACAGCTTGGTACTGGTACCAAAACAGAGATATAGACCAATGGAACAGAACAGAGGTCTTGGAGGCAACGCAACATATCTACAACCATCTGATCTTTGACAAACCAGACAAAAACAAGCAATG
>NW_016107659.1:1213008-1218397 GCF_001604975.1 Cebus imitator | reverse complement strand
AAATGTAGGTGATAGGGAGGAAGGCAGCAAATCACACTGCCACGTGTGTACCTATGCAACAATTTTGCATGTTCTTCACATGTACCCCAAAACCTAAAATGCAATAAAATAAATAAATGGGGAAAAATAAATAAATAAAGAAATAAAGAATGGAGGCCGGGTGCAGTGGCTCATGCCTGTAATCCTTGCACTTTGGAAGGCCAAGGTGGGTGGATCACCTAACGTCAGGGGTTCGAGACTAGCCTGGCCAACATGGTGAAACCCTGTCTCTACTAAAAATACAAAAATTAGCCAGGCGTGGTGGCGGCACATGCCTGTAATCCCAGCTACCCAAGAGGCTGAGGCAAGAGAATCTCTTAAAACTGGGAGGCGGAGATTCCAGTGAGCGAAGCTTGAGCCACTGCATTCCAGCCTGGGCAGCAGAGTAAGACTCTGTCTCAAAAAAAAAAAAAAAAAAGAAAAGAAAAGAAAAAAGAATGCGAGGGCCACAAGCAGGAGATGCTGATAAGGATGGATTATTCCAAAGAAGGGAAGCATGGGCTGAGCATGGAGGAACAGAAAACCAGAGAGTATTCAGACAGCATGTGAGTTTAGTGTTAATATGTGAGAAGATCATGTAAGAAAAGGAACTATGAGAAATAAAGGTGTACAGGTCAAGGCTTATCATAAGAACCTGTATGCCATAAAAAGAGCTATGGATTTTACTCTGTACAATGCCAGTGTATTTAAATGTCTTAAGTATTTTCTTCTTTTTAAGTAATATTCAGTTCATCAAAGTTAATAATGCAAAGGCCTATCTTACTTTAAGTACTTAAAGTTATGTTATATGACTTGTCATTTTATTTATACATCTAGTAATTTGTATTTAACTTAGAATTGTTTTCAGGGGGACAGCTCACATGCCTCAAACTAAATTCTTTCAAATCAGTAGTTCTGTTTATAAAGGTGGTTAATGAAACTTCCTTCGATGTTTCATATTGCATGTATATATTAACATATTTGATTTTATTTTTAAACATTCCAAATACCTGAATGAACACATTTAATCACCCCACTAAACAAAATCCTCCCAAGAATTTAAATGGCTCTCATAAATCTATTAAATTGAACCACAACCAGTACCCTTAAATATCCAATAGCATTTGCAATTAGATTTTTCTTATACTTTTTAAGAAGTATATTTTTAAAAAATTAAGCATATAAAAGGCAGGAATAATAGTATAACGAGCTTCCATGTTCTCTTCACCAACTTCAACAACCATAAACTCATGGCCAATCTTGTTTTATCTATACCCCCACCCACTTGCCTCTTATATTATTTTGAAACTAATACAAAACATCATATAATTTCAACTACAAATATTTCAGTAGGTATTCCTAGAAAAATAGATTCTGTGTATTAATATAAAATATCAAGTCAGTGTTCTGATTTCCAATGATCTCTTAAAACGTGTGTGTGTTTTAAGTTATTTGAATAAGAATCCAAATTATTCACATCTTTGTTGGCATATATGTTTATATATGTTTTATGTTTTGTTATTCTTTGAGACAGTCTTGCTCTGTCATCCAGGCTGGAGTACAGTGGTACAATCTTGGTTCACTGCCTCCTCCATCTCCTGGATTCAGTAGATTCTCGTGCCTCAGCCTCCCTGGTAGCTGAGATTACAGGCATCTGCCACCGCACTCGGCTAATTTTTGTATTTTTAGTAGAGACAGGGTATCGCCATGTTGGCCGGGCTGGTCTCAAACTCCTGACCTCAGATGATTCACTCACCTCAGCCTCCCAAAATGCTGGGATTACAGGCATGAGCCACCACACCAGGCCCATTATTCTCTTTTAAGATATGGGTTCACTCCTCATGTCCTTTTTTTAAAATTATTTGCAATTTATTTGTTGAGGAAATCAAGTTGTTTGTGGATACTATAGTTCCCCATCATCTAGACTTTGCTGATTACTCTCTATAATATAGCTATGTGTTCTTCTCTCCTCTGTATTTCCTATAAATTGACAGTGGGAGGTAGAGGTGGCTTGATCAAATTTAGTTATTTTATATTTTTGGTGTATTCTTTTATCAGGAACTGATAATGTTTGCTTGACTCTCCTTTTTTGATGTGAGCAGCCATTGACAATACCTAGACTCCTTAAGGTTTCAACTAAAATTTAGAAAGTCTAAACCACAAATTTTAAATTGATGTGGCAAGTCTAATTGAATATTCACTAATGTAACAAATCTCTTAAATATTACAAATGCTTAAAAAATTTAAATGTATATATATTGTCCCAATGGTTATAAAACTTATTCCACAAATTGTTTTTACCAAGAGTTTAGCTTATTCCATCATGTCTGTACTTAATTCTAAATGTTCCAAGGATGAAAAAGACTCTCTAAAGGAAACAGGCATCTTGTCATGACCAATTTAATGAGTTAATTAACAGGGCCTTTTACTTACTCAAATAGAAAGCTAAGCATATATAAGTTAAATTTTTAATTTTCTGTTTTTAAAGTGACTTTATTAGATTAACAGACTCTACCTATGTTTACCATCTCAGGTGGAGACTGAGACAGATATCCATGACAATTCTTCCTGAGTTACAGGTGTATCCATTTTATAGTTTTAGTGATTAAAAGGCACTTCCAGCCCACATTCTTCAAATGGGGTTAGTTTTGCAACCAGCATCTCTTCTTCAAGTAATTATGTTTCCTAAGTCTTTAAGGAGTTTGACTATTGGACATGAGAGTAATATAATCATATTTTTGTGTTAGAAAGATGGCAAAAGTTGGAGAAGGGACTCTCAGGATAGGGAAGAGAAGGAGTAATTCCGATTACTAGAACACTGACCAGATGGCTACTGCCAAAGTTGATTCTAGAGATAACATAATCCGATTTTTGTGTCTAGCGGGAGAGGGGAAAATGGAAGAGGGAAGTGAATTAGTATGGGGAACTTAATGATTGATTTGACATGAGATGGAAGATGAGTGAAAAACAACGAATGAGTTGTGGTGCGATGGATATGTGAATTGTGGTGCCATCCAACAAGAAAAGAAACCTAATTGGGAGAGCAGGTTTAGGCTGGGCTCAAAGGGAGAAACCTCAGTTTCTGAGATGTTAATATAGAACTGGCTGTAGGACACCCACTCAAAAGAGAAACCTGAGCTAGAGATTTCAACATGGAATTTGCCAACACTAAGGTCACATATAAAGCTGTGGAGGTATAGAAAATCATTTATTAAAAACTGCAAAGTGAAAAAAGAAAGAACACAACATAACATCATCACTTAAAAAGAAAGTCAAAAGAAAATAAACCACAAAGAAAATTGTGGAGTAGTGGCCAGAGAGACAAGAAGTGAGCCAGGAGCTGTTTGTCATGGAAACAAACAAAGAAGACTCAAAGAGGGCAAAATGGCCAATACCGTCAATGGCCAGAAAGCAGTCGAGTAAGATGCAGTCTGAGACGCTTCAGTGGATTTGGTAGCTAATATTTTTAAGAATAGTTTCAGGGAAGAAGTGGCAATAGAGGAAAGATTGCAGTAGGGGAAGAAATGCATGGAAGGAGAGGAAGTCGAGTCAGAATAAAGACAACTTTTTCTTAGCTTGGCTGGTTATAGGAGGAATATCTTATGGTAATGTGAAGAATTCACAGAGGTAAAGTGAAGTGCTTGTGTCTTATGGATGACAGTAACTTGGGCTGAGAGAGAAAACAAAGCATGAGAGATTTAAGGGCAAAGAGTGAAGTAAGAAGAATGTAAGTAATAAAGCAACACATGGAAGAAAGTGGGTAATTGAAGGAGTAAAATTACTGAGAATTCAGATGAAATTCAGAACACAGGCGCAGAGAGTAGGGAGAAGGTAAGGACAGGTGTGTGTAACTGCAGATGAGTTTGTGGGTTAAGGAAATGTATTTTCTCAATAGAGTTCACACCTAACGACCTGTTTCATCAGTGAAATAAGAAACAAGGTCATCTGATTATAGGGAAAAGAGAGGAATGGCAGACTGAAGAAAGCAGTAAACATTTTTAATAGGCACAGAGAAGGACAATGCAAGAGAAGGCTGACTACAAAGAAAGAGTGATGAGATTGTTGAACAGCAGAGGCAGATACAGCTGAGATTGAATATCAATTGTTTGTAATGTCCAGAATCAGTAAAATTGGCAGCAATTTTCTCCAGCTGTGTTTAGGAATCAACCTGCAAGGTATAGAAAATATAAATGGTTATATACATAATTAGGGATTTGTGGGGCCCAGATATTGATAATGCTATTAAGAGCAGTTGGAGTGAAGCCATTGAAATGAAGCACCTTGGAGGACAGGGCGATAAAAATAAAGCCAAGAAGAAACCATCTGGAGAAAAGGAAGGAGTCAGGGATTGGAACTATATAATTCCCTCTCTCTCTCTCTCTCTTTTTTTTTTTTTTTTTTTGGTGAGACAGAATCTTGCCCTGTTGCACAGGCTGGAGTGCAGTGGCTCGATCTCAACTCACTGCAACCCCCACCTCCCAGGCTCAAGTGATTCTCCCACCTCAGCCTCCTGAGTAGCTGAGATTACAGGTGTACAATACCTTGCCAAGCTAATTTTTTGTATTAGGTCGGTGCAAAAGTAATTGTGGCTTTTACCATTCATTTTATGGCAAAAACCATAATTACTTTTGCACCAATCTAATATTTTTAGGAGAGAGGGTGTTTTGCCACATTGGCCAGAATGGTCTGGAACTCCTGCCCTCAAGTGATTCATCTGCCTCAGCTTCTTCCCAAACTGCTGGGATTACAGGCATGAGCCACCGTGTCCAGCCCTAGATCTAATTCTCTTTTGTATATGTACCAAAGAACCAATCAAATGCCCTCATAATTTCAGAATTGAAGTGTTAATTTACTGTCAATTTGGTGAAAAGCATATTACCCCCCAGAAGCAATGGATTAATTGTATGAGCCTACTTTGAACGAATGGTGCTATGCTCAAGTTTCCCAGTTCTCCATTTTTTTCACAAAAGCAGCATAAATATAAGGCTAAAGCCTATGCTAGTGATGTCTGAAGCCTTAAATCGGAGCAAATGTTCAAGAGAAAAGAATAACTCACAAAATAATTCTTTTTCCCTTTTTCATTGTAAGGTGAACACCTACTTGTTCCATGTTCACTGTTTCCTCTTTCTTGTTTTCAGAAGTCCTGTCAATGAAGATAATCAAGATGGTGTCATGCACTCTGATGGTAAATGGCAAAACATATTTTATTTATTTGTAAAATCAGGTACAGAAGTTTGAGCTAATCATTTTTATTTTATTTATTTATTTATTTTGAGACAGAGTCTTGCTCCATCACCAGGCACCAGGCTGGAGTGCAGTGGAGCAATCTCGGCTCACTGCAACCTCCGCCTCCCAGGTTCAAGCAATTCTT
>NW_016107659.1:1184654-1212185 GCF_001604975.1 Cebus imitator | reverse complement strand
CCCAGGCTGGAGTGCAGTGACATGATTTCAGTTCATTACAACCTCCACCTCCTGGGTTCCAGCGATTTTTTTGCCTCAGCCTCCTGAGTAGCTGGGATTACAAGTGCATGCCACCATGCCTGGCTAATTTTTGTACTTTTAGTAGAGACAAAGTTTCACCATGTTGGTCAAGCTGGTCTCGAACTCCTGACCTCATGATCCACTCGCCTCGGCCCCTCAAAGTGCTGAGATTACAGGGGTGAGCCACCATGCACAGCCGTCTCGTTTTAATTTCTAGATCTCTGCATACTCTTGAGTTTGAGCACTTTATTTGCTTATTAGCCTTTGTGATTTCCTCTTCTGTAAGTTGCCATTTTTTACCTTTTGACCATTCTTTTTCTTGGGATTGGTATATTTTTCTAGTTGACTTGTAGGAGTTCCTTTATGTTACAGACATCAATGTCATGTCAACCTCAAACAATGCAAATATCTTCTATTCAGTCTGTTGTCTATTAGCTTAGCCCATGCTGTCCTTCATTGAACATAAAGTTTTATATAATCAAATTCATTAATTTTGCTTTGTAATTTATGCTAAGTTATTTAAGAAGTCCTTTTTCCTAGAAAATAAAAATGTTCTCATTTTTTTTCTGTAGACTTTATCACATAACTATATTTAGGTATTTGATCTCTTTGCAGTCCCTTTTGAGGAGGTGGTTGAAATCCAGAATTGTTGCCTCCAAGTATGGAGCCACTTTTCTCCTTACTGTACTCTAAACAATCCATCCTTTTCTCATTAATTTATAGTGCTACCTTTATATTATATCAGCTCAATGTGTGTGTATGTGTATATTATGGCTGTTTTATGTACATTTGTGTATGTCACTGAATTCTCTGCTCTAGTCCATTGATCTATTTATCTGTTCTTATACCAACACCACACTGTTTTTATTATTGATATTATTATATTATTGCTCTTAATATTAGATTATGTTTCAATGTTCAGTAATTATTTTTGATATTACAATGAACTCTTGAGGATTAAATTTTTTAATCCAATTAACTTGATTTGTTTGATACATAAAAACAAATCCTTGGGAACTAATAAGTAAAAAGGCATGAAACAGTGATTTTTTTAATACACCATGTTCCGTACAAGCCCATAAAACCAAAGGACATCCCTTTTCATAAAGGGAATAGTGTATTAATTATTTCTTGGCCTTTGCATTATTTTATGAAAGCCAATGAAATTACTTTATAATTAAGTCACCAGCATCAAAAAAACCACAGTAAAGATCTAAAGTATATATTTTATTTTTTATTTCTATATCTTTGCTAAAGCTTAAGTTCTGTTAGATTATGAACAATTTTGAATATTATTATATCCAATAATCTTATATTAAAGTGCTTCCTTATTACAAATGCATTAAATTTTATTTTTTTTAATCTTTTAGGTGCTGGAAATCTTGATGAGGTCAGATTTCTTTTCTTCTCATATTATATTAATATAATTAGAATATTTAACAAGTATTATGATTCACTCCCTATTGGTACATACCAAAACAATGAAAATTCTTATGAGTAATGATATTTTTCCATTTCTAATCTTATTTCATCTAAAATGCTTAAGACATTACACACCAGTCATCACACTGACTCATTAGAATGCTGTAGTGCCGAACATAAACTTTAGTCTGACTGTACATCTGATTTATATAGCAAGATAGAAAAAAAAATCTTTCTGTTTTTGCTTTCCCAGTCTATTTATAAGGAGAAAAGGAAATATTTTAAGCAAGCCAAACTTCCATACACTTAAATTACATAAACTGGCAAATAGCTGTTTTACTGAGTAGTTGAATTATTCTTTCAAAAATAATCACAATATGATTCCTTTAAATATTTATTCCTCTGGAGCATTTAATATGTAGTTCAAATTTTAAAAATTTATGTTTTTGCCTTTATTTTAAGTCTAAGAAATGTAGTATGTGTATGTTAACTTTTTAAATAATAAAAATTAATCATCATCAATGTTTTTCTTTATAGGAACAAGATAGTGAAGGAGAAACATATGAAGACATGTATGAATTACATTTTTAACCATGGCAGTTTTCTTCAAAGATAAATATAATATTTTGTATGAGGGAGAGTGTGTATATAACACCACTGGGGGGAAGCTTGAATTGTTCAAATGACTGACATATAATAACTTTTATTTCAATTTAAAAGACCAAAACTTATTTAGCTCTCTAAGAATTCTACAAAGGACTCTATTAAAAAGCTGTTGTGTGAGAGGCCAGAGATGTGCAGTCTATGAGATAAACCACAGGCAGGGAATCAGAGACAGAAATCTGGATTTCTTAATCTTAGTGTATCCTTGGGCAGATGAGTTAATATCTGTTACACCTTCTTCACCTGAACAGACCTCCACCCACAGGGGTGCTATGAAAAATAATTTATCGTGGAGCCCAGAAGTGTCTGCTGGTAAAGTGAAAAGATGTTAAAAAAAAAAAAAAAAAAAAAAAAGAAGTTTTTTGAAAAAGAAATTTCTTGGAAAGTGGATGAAAGTAGAAATGAATATATTATCTTACTTTATCATATGGTGATCTCAGATATCTTAATTTTTTATACCCAGTAATTATTCAACCAATTCTGACTCAAGTTTCTGAGCCAAAGTTTATATGTGTACCTGTGAATGCACAGGCATGTGTGCATATGACAGAGAGAAAAAGAGATGGATTCTATTTATGCCAACATACAACAAGAATGGGGCCTTTATAAATGGTGGCTTCAACTTGCTGGCACCAGTTGTCAGGGAAAGCCGAGCCTTTGGAAGGTAGCTATAGCTGTGTGCCTCCTACTGGTTTTAAAAATAATTTCACACATTCTGGATTTTGACAACCCTTGGTTTTTTACCTTCATCCATACTTCAGATGCCACCTTTTCTGTTGTGAGTAGAAACTTCTAGGTAGGGAGCTCCGATACCTCAACACCTGCTGATGTGAAAACAATCTAACAATTTTTATTCATAGAGAAGCATCCAAAGAAAGAGAAAAGAAAAGAGAAAAGGAGGAAAAGAAGAGATTAGAGCTGGAGAAAAAGGAACAGAAAGAGAAAGAAAAGAAAGAACAAGAAATAAAGAAGAAATTTAAAGTAAGTGCTTGCTTGCTGATGAGTGAAAGAGTAACGTCTTTTTATACCTTTCACACAAAAGGGATACCATTCTGGAAACTTTACATAGTTGAAGAATTACTTACTCGTTGTTTTCTAAAGAGCAATTATCTTCATAACAGTACTTTTTTGTCCAATACACCATCTTATCCCTGAACTAATATAATAAAATTTAAATAAAATATGGTGTTTTATAATTAGTGGGCACCCAGGACATTTAATATTGATTGAGTGAATGAATATTTGCTTCTTCAAACCCATCTTGGCTCTCCCCATAACACATTTCTTATAATATAGCCTAGTTATACCATGAGCTTAGCATCACACACGTAAATATCCCTGTGGTTTGTTTTATAGTGGGGCATTAGACACAGATGTCCCCAGGGTAAACCAGACCTGTCTCAGAATAAGATTTCCATGAGCTACATTACTAGAATCTAGACCTGATTTACATTTTTGCCTTTATTTTAAGTCTATATACATGCAGACTTCTGATACCTGCTGTTTCTCATCCCTCTTTGTCTACCTGGATTCTGATCTCTGTATTCTCTGATCTCTGGTAATTGTGTGTCTTCTACCATTACTACCACCAGTGAACACTACTCACTGGCTATTTTCTCCTGGCTACACCATCTTTGATGGCAAGGCTCATCCACCACAGATTATCTGAATTACAGATAATTCAGATAATCACCCTAAATATGTCTGACATGCTACACATATTTACGGTGATTATCTGAATTACAAAATTATTCTTTCAAAAAGAATTCACAGTATGGCTTCTTTAAATATTTATTCCTCTGGAGCATTTAATATGTGGTTCAAGTTATAAAAACTTTGATTTATATATGACTTCCCAGTATATTTATAGTATTAAAGCAAAGGTTCAATCAATGCATGGTACAGGGAAAACATATAGCAGCAAGTCAGTTAGACACACTGAATCAAATCCTAGTTGTACATACAAGTTATGTGATCCTGGGCTTTTCACTTAACTTCTCTGAGCCCCTGATTCTTAATCCTTTTTTTTTTTTTTTTTTTTTTGAGACAGTGTCTCATTTTGTTGCCAGGCACCAGGCTGGAGTGCAGTGGCACAAGCTCTGCTCACTGCAACCTCCACCTCCCGGGTTCAAGCAATGCTCCTGCCTCAGCCTCCCAAGTAGCTGGGACTACAGGCACATGCCACCACGCCCAGCTAATTTTTTTTTTTTTTAGTAGAGATGGGGTTTCACCATGTTGGCCAAGATGGTCTCGATCTCTTGACCTCATGATCCACCCACCTCAGCCTCCCAAAGTGCTGGGATTACAGGCGTAAGCCACCATGCACAGCCGTTTCTTAAGTGAGAATAAATGACATTACTCCAGAAAGTTTGTTACAGAACTAAAATAATACACAGCAGGCACTGTATCATAACATTCTCATTTGATTTTGAAAAAACTTGCTATATATAAGTAAAATTATGATTACAATATTAATATTAGAACATTTTACTCACACAAAATGCATGACTACCACTGTTTATCTTTTTCGAGTGAAAAATTAATTTCAATTAATTTATGAAAATTTATATAGTATACTTTCCATGAAGAGATTGTTTGTCGATTTAAAGGAATTATGTAAGGTTTTTCCATATGTTTCTTTTGGAGAAATCAGTTTTATATTATCTCATTCATTCAAATAATATTTTTAGTAAGAAAAGATAGGGTGTGGAAATCATACCATTAAATATGAAGTCAAAAGTTTATCAAGAGTAGGACTTCGCTAGCTATATTCCTTCCACAAGATGTTAATAGATAATATGCAAAAAATTAAATAAATACGAGAACTGAGCCTCATCAACATCATGGCATATCGTAATTTAACTTAAATTATTTTCTTTATTTCTTCGTGGTGCATGATAATGATACATGTTTACAATTAATGGCATCATAAATAAAGTAAGGTAGATCTTTAAAAGTCATAATGCATATTTGCATATCAGAAGATTCAAGAAATTCTGTTGTAAAGACACCAATTTAGGATTAGAAAATTAAAAGTTTAGGATTCATGGTCTAACCAAGATCATTACCCTTTTACTAATAAGCCACCATACTATTCAGAATATTAATTTTTAAAACCTCGTGTGACATTTGCTTGCTATTTTTTGATTGGCAAGCCTATTTCTGAAATTTTGTCGTGTTTATAGCAGGTAATGTCTGCTCCAATTTTACAAACAGGCAGCTACCACAAAGTTAAAAAAAATTAAAAGGATAAGAAAAAAAAGGAAATGCTTTTCCCACAAGTTCAATCCAGCACCACCACCTAATCTTCCTTTTGGTGTTTTAGATCTGCAGAGATGCATTAGAATAACTACACAATACAAAGGGGGAAAAACTCCATCTTCCAAAGAGAATCCTGGCATATTCCATAAAGACAAATAGCACACAGCATGGATTGTTGTACATAAGTGCTATTCAGCTATGGGGGCTGCCTTTGCAGGCCTCTTCCAGAATTCCTAGGTCAACAGATCCCTGCCTCACTCCCCTGACCCCTGCACATGTTAACCTGTTCTTAGCTGGTCCTCCTTAGCCTCCGTGATTTTTCCCTAACCCTTCCTATAAGAAAATATTCACCTTCAATTTCTAGTTAAACCCTATAAATGTTGGTTATAGGTAGGTTAGCAAGTTGCAGACTTATTATCTTTCAAAATTGCATTCCTTAAAGATTTTCTAAATAGTAAGGAAATCTTTTTATTTAGAATCTTTAAAATAGAACGTAGGCTTACATATAAAGTTCAGAATCTTTATTTTTTTTCTCTTTGCAGCTAACAGGTGATTATTTTTTTCTCCTTGCAGCTAACAGGCCCTATTCAAGTCATCCATCTTGCAAAAGCTTGTTGTGATGTCAAAGGAGGAAAGAATGAACTGAGCTTCAAGCAAGGAGAGCAAATTGAAATCATACGCATCACAGACAACCCAGAAGGAAAATGGCTGGGCAGAACAGCAAGAGGTTCATGTGAGTGCTAATTTCTCTACAGCTTCAAAGTGTTTTCTTTGCGAGGCAATAATCAATGTACATATTCCTTCAGAACTCCTCATAGGCATCAAGTTAGGAGTATTTTCCAGGGTGGACAAAGGTAGGAAAATGTTAAATAGCAGGTAGAGTTCCATCTTCACCTCATCTGTGTTATCTTTCTTGTGGGAAATAATGTAAAGTTTATATTACTCCAGGAGGAACAAACAGCATTAGGTTTTTCATTGATGTTAAAAAGAAAAAATGCTTCATGTGAATCACTTTAGAATCTTTAAAACAGAATGTAGGCTTACATTAAACTACAACAGGAATAGACTTTGACAGACTACGGTAAAATGTGGGTCTACCTGGGAGGTCTATAAATCAGAACTACAAGAAAATAAATCAAGGGAGAGTTTGAAGAGCAAATGTGCAATTAATATTTTATTCACAACTTTAAACTATTTAAACTACAGTTGCCTGAACATAAATCTTTCGCTTTTTGGTAGATGGCTATATAAAAACAACTGCTGTAGAGATTGACTATGATTCTTTGAAACTGAAAAAAAACTCTCTTGGTGCTCTTTCAAGACCTACTGAAGATGACCAAGAAGTATACGATGATGTTGCAGAGCAGGATGATGTTAGCAGGTATGTGCAAGTGTGTATTGTAGAACAGATCAAACTGTCTCCTTGTCAGAGATTTTGTATTTTAAGATTCTAGAATTTTACCTTCCATATCTCCTACTGCTCTCTATCACTAAACTAAATGACCACTTACAATAATCCCAACATGGGTGAAAGGTCATTTGAAACTCCATAGCATTTCTATATGATATGCATCAAATACTACTTGAAATATAGTGGGCCATTTGCCAGATCTTGTAAAATGTGTTGTCATTCTAAAACACTTTTATAATGTTCATTATGAGTTGATCTTAGGGATATGCCTAATATAAGTATGATTTGGTGAAATATGAAGCATAAAATATAAAATTTACCCCATTTTTTGTCTGAAATCTCTGATTCTAAATGTTTGTTGTTATTTTTGATAATATATCTAAAAAATGACTCCATTGCAACCTCAGTTTGCTCTTTAAAAGTAAAAACTTCATTCTTTATGGTCCCTAGGTGTCATTTAAGGGTCCAACTTTTCATGGCCCATTTACTCCACTAGATTAAAGTGACCTTCACTCTAAGAATTATGGGAACACCTTCCTGGTATAGGGGAACAGAATAGAACATCTTTTCTGGAGGACCAATGAGAGGAGTTTGGCCATCCCTCCCTTGTACCTCTCCTTCCCTTCTTTCCTTTCTCAGTCTTCTGCTTCCTTTCTCTCTCCATCTCTCCTCGTCTTCTCTTTGTTCCAGTTCTGATTTTCTGTTGTTCTTTTATGTCTTTTGTACTTTTCCATTCCCCTTCTCCTTTCATTCCTTCTTTCCTCCAACGCCTCCCTTTTCAGTTAAAGCCATAATCATCTCAAGTTGAAAGGAAAAAAGGAGAAAAATCTCTAGCCCAGTTCAAAATCTTTATATTTTTTATGACTACCTTATAAAACTAGAAAACCTCCATTGTAATCCCAAAAAGCATAATCTGTGCTAGCTCTTCACATAGGTAAAACTGTGTCTGCATTCTTCGTAAGTCAAATTTCAAAGGAAACAATGTTAATTGTCAGCCAGTTCTAAAATACCAATATAAATATAGTAATACACTTATAAAGCATATGAAGAATTACATTTTCCTCTTATGATCTTTTATATCATGATATCAGTTAAATTTGTTATGTGTCTTTCTAGTAGTTTTGTCTTTCTAAAATGAATTATAGCCTGATATGCCTTCTTACCATGTTCTAAGCATAAATTATGCAACATATATCAAAATATACAACGCATGCACCAGAGTTTGGAGATCATTAATAGACTTTAGTCATAAGAAACACATTGACCTAGTGTGAGTCAGTAAATGCCAGTTTTGAGGTCAGCTGAAATTCCAAATTGTCATATTCTGTAATTTCCAGAATTTTCTGGATGTAAGTATATCAAGTATATTATCAATGTATATACACCTTGTGTGTGTCTTTTATTTGTTTTTTTAAAAGAACATTTCTTTAATTTTTGGTGAAAGATTTCCAGTTACATTAATGAACACATATTTACACTGATGTGCATTCTCAAGAAAAAAATAATAAATCCAGGAAAAAAATGATGTTCTTAAAATGGAACTTTGTTTAACCATGTTGGATGACTATTTCCCAAAACTAGCATTATCGCCTTTTTCTATTTTATTGAATCCATACATACCATAACTCTAAAAACCTGCTCCAGTTTAGTAAACAAGTAATGGGAAAAGAATCTTTAGTAAAAGAAGGAAGTTGGAAGAGTTGTATGGTTTTAACACTCAGTATTTTAAACAAGCATAGCCCCACAATATTTACTAGCATCTATCCCTCTCTTATGCACCCTTAATAAGAAAATTAAAGAAGCCATTTCTATACATGTTTTATTTTTGAAACTGCAGCTGCTGCTGCCAGAGATCTCATAACAGAACATGCTTTGTTCTTAGTAGAGAAAGGGAAGATGCTGAGTGTAGCCGGCATCTTGCCCTGGCAAGAATAAGAAGAAAACGCATCATCTTCTTCTCCCTCCTGCTTATGACTCCTGGCTCGGGCACTCTACCGGCTCTTCCCTGATTCCCTAGAGTGAACAGCGATGGCTGTGAGTGCTTGAAACTCTAGGAGCAGACTTGAGGCTTCAGAGCACAGCCTCTGACAGCTGTCCTTCCTTCTCTTTTTCTTCTCCACTAAAACAATATCTACAGCAAATTTGAAACATTGAAGAAAAAAGAATTGCAAATGTAAATACCCCTCTTCCATTTCATAGCAAATCTTCTTCCTTCCATGTACCTCTCTCTCTCTCTCCCTCTCCTCTCCTGCCATGCCCTGCTCTCTCTACCTCTTCTTCACTTCATCAAATATGTTACATTCTAAACAGGCCATTTTAGGAAGTGAATAATTGTTCTAGAAATGAAATAAAACAGGAGCTTTGCTCCTGATTCCAACAACCCTGTTCTTTGGAAATTGGTATAAAAATCCAAGATGAAAAGTATCTGCCAAGAGTGGCAGCCAAGAAGAGTGCAGCTCTTCACATAATTCCAACCGCCTGCTTCATGCATCATGCTCAGAGGGAAGAGTCAGGAAAAATAAATGTCAAAATGGCACATAAGAAAGCGGAGAGTATACTGCAACTTCTTCAAAAAACAGTTCCTCATTTATATAGGAAGACATTTATAGCCTGTTTTTCTACAAAGTTTCTGACAGCAACTTTATGTTTTTATTTCAAATTTAACAGGAGATCTGCATCAGATCAATTTCTTTCACTCACTTTTAACATTAGGAAATCAGATATGAGTACTATATAACTGTCCACTAAGACACTAACATTAAACGGATATCTGTTGCCGGCAGATTAACTAATGTGGAAAACTGGGGGTATAGTGAGTGCAGCTAGGTGTAAAAGTGGGAGTGATCAAGTCAATTTCTCAGAGCCTGGTTTCTTTCTTTTTTTTTTTATTTTCTTTTTCTGAGCCAGAGTCTCACTCTGTTGACCAAGCTGGAGTGCAGTGGCGTGATCTTGGCTCACTGCAACCTCCGCCACCTGGGTTCAAGCAATTCTCCTGCCTCAGCCTCCCAAGTAGCTGGGACCACAGGCGCACGCCAACACGCCCAGCTAATTTTTGTATTTTTAGTAGAGACAGGGTTTCACCATATTGGCCAGGATGGTGTCCATTTCTTGACCTCGTGATCCAACAACCTCGACCTCCCAAAATGATGGGATTATAGGCGTGAGCCACCGTGCTGTGCCTGAGCCTGGTTTCTTTTCTGTACAATGAGGAAATTGAAGAGATGACTTCTGGGATTTTTTTCCATTCTCAGAATCTACATTTCCTTTGCTCTCACAGAACTCACATTTTAGTGGGAGATATAGGCAAGAAAACAGACAATGATAACATACATGCTAAAGTAGAGAAACTATAGGATGTTATGGAAGTAAATAAGAAACACAGGCAATCTGAATTTAGAGACGAGTCATATCAAATAAAAGCCCCATGAATGAGATTTCAAGTTTTTAAAAGTTCTCCCTTTAAAAAAATGATTGCTATTACACTAAGAGCAAAATGCTGCGGTCATAAGATATTGAAAGATAATCGAATTTAACGGAATGATAATTGCTCTGTGTGACTCTTGGAATAATATCCTTGGGGTTTGTTTTAATGGTTCATCTATGGAATGATGTAATAATATATCATCTGAAAACAACCGCATAGAAAAATGTCAAAAGCAAACAATATCATCATTTTCAATATCATATGTAGTGCTGTAATTTACTTAATTCTTGTTTTTGTTTGTGTTGTTTTACCGCCTTGTCATTACTCGTCTATGATGTTAAGAAACGTATTTTCCTCTTCACATGTAACATTCTAAGAACTTTCAACTGGAATGTTATTTCTCTTTTGAATAACCAATGAGGAAATGTACTTCTCTTCCTCATAGCTAATTAATTCATAGATTAATTTGATATTTTGGGATTTTTTCTAGCCACAGTCAGAGTGGAAGTGGAGGTAAGCACACACTTCTTAAAATTCCATTTTACAATTGATAAATATATTTGCATATATTTATGGAGCCCATGTGATATTTTATTACATGCATAGAATGTGTAATGTTCAAGTCGGTGTATTTAGGCTATCCATCAGCATGAGCATTTATCATTTTTATGTGTTGAGAACATTTAGAGTTCACACTTCTGGCTATTTTGAAATGTACAATATATTATTATTAACTATAGTCACCCTACTCTGCTATTAAACATTAGAACTTATTTTTTCTATCTAACTGTATGCTTGTGCCCATTCACCAATCTCTCTTTATGTCCCCCAAAATACATTCACACCTGTCTCAGCCTCTGGTAACTATCACTCTACTCTCTACCTCCATGAAATCTACTTTTTTAGCTTCCACATATGTGTGAGTACATGCAATATTTGTCTTTCTATATCTGACTTATTTCTTCTAATATGGCCCCCAGTTTCATTCATGTTGCTGCAAATGACATGATTTCATTCTTTTTTATGACCAAATAGTATTCCATTGTGTATATACCATGTTTTCTTTATTCGTTCATCCAATGATAGACAATTAGGTTGATTCTATATCTTTATGACTGTGGATAGTGCTGCAATAAACATGGGGATGCAGATATCCATTTGATATACTGATTTCCTTTTCTTTGGATAAATATCCAGTAGTGAGATTGCTGGATTGCATGATATTTCTATTTTTAGTTTTTTTGAAAAATCTCCAGAATATTTTCCATAATCACTGCACTAATGTATATTTCCACCAACAGTAAATGTTCCTTTTTTTTTCCACATCCTTGCCAGCATTTGTTATTATTTTTCTTTTTGATAACAGCTATTCTAACTGGGGTAAGATAATACTTATCTCATTGTGGTTTTGATTTGCATTTCCCTGATGATTAGTGATGTAGAGCATTTTTATAATATACCTGTTGGCCATTGTATGTCTGTTTTTGAGGAATGTCTTTTTAGATCCTTTGCCCATTGGGGAATTTTGCTGTTGAGTTGATTGAGTTTTTGTATATTCTGAATATTTATCCCTTTTGGGATGAATCGTTTGCAAATATTTTCTCCCATTCAACAAGTCATCTCTTCACTCTGTTGATTGCTTTGCTATACAGAAGCTTTTAGTTTGATATAATCCCATTTGTCTATTTTTGTTTTTGTTGCCTGTGCTTTTGGGGTTTTAGTCATAAAATCTCTACTTAGATCAGTGTCTTGAAGTGTTTTCTCTATGTTTTCTTTTTATTGTTTTCTACTTTTAGGACTTATTTTTAAATCCTTAATCTATCTTGCGTTGATTTTTGTATATGGTGAGAGATAGGGCCTAGTTTTATTATTTTACATATGGATATCCAGTTTTCCCGGTACCATTTATTGATGAGGATTTTTCCCCCCAGTGTATGCGCTTGGTGACTTTTTCTAAAATCAGTTGGCTATAAATATATGGCTTTACTTCTGGGTTGTCTATTCTGTTTCATTGATTTTCGTTTCTGTTTTTATACCAATGCTATACTGTTTTGGTTACAACAGCTTTGTAGTATAATTTGAGGTCTGGGAGGGTGATGCTTCCAGCTTTATTCTTTTGCTCAGGATTGCTTGGCTATTAATGCTCTTTTTTTATTTCATACAAATTGAAGGATTGTTTTTACTATTCTGTGAAAAATGACATTGGTATTTTGATAGGGGCTGCATTAAATTTGTAAATTGCTTTAGATAGTATGGTCCTTTTAACAGTATTAATTCTAATATATGAGCATGAGAAACTATGCACTTTATCAGTAATTTCTCCATAAGTCTTCATTATGTTTGTGTATATTAATGAAAAAAATACCTTAGTTTACAAATAATGAGAGAGATCTTAATATGACGGAAACAACACTAGCTTGGGAGTCAATGAACTGGATTCTAGTCCTGGCCACCAACTGACTATGAGCAAGAAACTCTTTCTTTTAAGTTTGTTACAGATCATATGGTGACTCTACTCCAATGTGTTCAAGGCAGTCTTGATTTATACCAGTCATCAGACCACAATTTGTTTTTTTTTTTTGAGACAAAGTCTCACTCTGTCACCCAGGCTGGAGTGCAGTAGCATAATCTCCTCTGGGGTTCAAGCAATTCTAGTGCCTCAGCCTCCCAAGTAGCTACCACACCCAGCTAATTTTTGTATTTTTAGTAGAGAAGGGGTTCAACCATGTTGGCCAGGCTGGTCTCAAACTCCTGGCTGGGCATGGCGGCTCACTCCTGTAATCCCAGCACTTTGGGAGGCCAAAGCAGATAGATCACCTGATGTCAGAGCACAATTAATAACAGCATTCTCCTTCACTTTCAGAAGTGTTTTGGTTTGGATAATAACCTACCAAGTCACCTTGACTCTAGTTCAGTGGCCCCTATATTTCCCAGCAACAAAATAAGGGAGTTGATCTAATACATTGCAGTGCTAAAATCTTCATACTAAAAGTCAAATTTCAAGGTCATTTTACATATTTCCTGCACATAGAAAGTACTCAATAAACAATTGTTAAGTAAATATCTGTCAAATAGCAAGTTTCCTGAGGAGCATAGAGTAACAAATGAAAGGAGAAAGAGTTTAACTTTCAAAAATAGGTATTTTAAAAGTCACTTTTCACTTATTTTTGTTTCAACTACCATCAATGTTTACAGAGTCACCTTTCATTCATTTGCTTTTCTTCACTTGTATCTTGATTAGCATCTTCCTAAATTTCTCTTCACTATTAACTAGTTAGCTAGATTTGTGTCACCTCCTCACGTCCCTTTCCACAATAAATATTTAACTCCATTTCCTATTTAAGTTTACTTTTTCTCATGTTTATGCACCCTCATCCCTTTCAACTCAAGTCCACAGTGCCTCTTAGCCCTCATTTTGTTATTGTAATTTCAGCCCTAAGAATTCTTTATAAAATGATCAACAAAGTAATTAATTATGGGATAGTAGGAAAATAAAGATTTTTATCTAAATGGATTATATGAAAGTGAAATGCTCTCTGCAGTTAAATAAGGAAGATTTATAATTAAAATCTGAGTGACCATTACATGACTAAATTATAAAATTAACAGAAGATTTTCCCCCAATCCAAATGAAGGGCTATTCCCTCCACCACCAGATGATGACATTTATGATGGCATTGAAGAGGAAGATGCTGATGATGGGTAAGAATAATCAGTGAACTGCTTTTTGCAAATTATTATTATATATATGAAATTTAGTTTTGATTTTCAGTTAAAATAAAAAGCAGAAAATAGTGTTCTTTCGTACATTACCCCAAATGATTTGAATGTTTAAGTAACAGCAATTGTAAGCCAGGAAGTGTAATTACAACACACTTCAAATGAAGTGGTTGATTGTTTGGAAGATCCTCAGTAACTATGGCAAAAGAAGTCAAATGAAAAAAAGATAAATTACAGGTGTTGTGGATATTTTTTGAAACCTTTTCTAGGCTGGGCGCGGTGGCTCAAGCCTGTAATCCCAGCACTTTGGGAGGCCGAGGCGGGCGGATCACGAGGTCAAGAGATCGAGACCATCCTGGTCAACACGGTGAAACCCCGTCTCTACTAAAAATACAAAAAATTAGCTGGGCATGGTTACACGTGCCTGTAATCCCAACTACTCAGGAGGCTGAGGCAGGAGAATTGCCTGAACCCAGGAGGCGGAGGTTGCAGTGAGCTGAGATAGCGCCATTGCACTCCAGCCTGGGTAACGTGAGTGAAACTCCGTCTCAAAAAACAAAACAAAAAAAAAACCTTTTCTAATCAAGTCTTTATTGATCAATAATTTACTTTTACAACAATCCCTGAAGAGTTTATCAGTTGCATGGCTATCCCTTGTGTAATAACATGATTATAATATAGGCAGCCCAAATAAACTGAGACCATATGCTACCTGTGGCAGAACCAGTATTGAATACTTAATCCTTTAGCTTAAAAAAACGTATCTGTTCATTTATAATAATTATAACAATTCACAAAAATAAAAATATTTTAGGTCATAAAATAAATTTTCTTTTCCATTTTAAATGGCATATTTTAAAATTTAAGATCCCTTAATTAATTCATTTTAATCATAAATAAAGCAAAATTGATGCTTAAGCTTTTGTGGCTTTCTTTTCTGAGACCAGGCCTCACTCTGTTGCCCAGGCTGGAGTGCAGTGGTAGGATCATAGCTCACTGCAGCCTCAAACTCCCAGGCTCAAGCAATCCTCCTACCTCAGCCTCTGAGCAGTTTGGGACCACAGGTGTGCACCACCACACCCAGCTAATGTTTTTTTTATTTTTTGTAGAGATGAGGTCTCACTATGTTGCCCAGGCTGGTCTCAAACTCCTGGGCTTAAGCAATCCTCCTACCTTGGCTTCCCAAAGTGCCGGGATCACAGGTGTGAGCCACCACACCCAGTTGTTTAAAACTTAATCCTTACGGACTTGTTTCACATTTTAAGAAGTGAGAGAATTCTCACTTAATAGAAAAAAAAATTATCAAGATAGTAGAAGCATTATTCAATCACCGTGATCTATAAGCTTAATAACACTATCTTGTTCAATGCAATTGGTTGTTTACTGCCTGAATTATTAATGGAGTGTAATTATAAAGAATCTAAATATCCACAAAATGTCTTCACTTGCCACTGATTATTACATTCTGATCAATGCCTGCATGCTCCAAAGCTCCATGCTACAGGTTCAAGAGAAGAGTAACACGTGGTCCTGGGGGATTTTGAAGATGTTAAAGGGAAAAGATGACAAAAAGAAAAGTATACGAGAGAAACCCAAAGTCTCTGAGTCAGACAATAATGAAGGTTCATCGTAAGAGTCAACCAACCAAATCCAGTATACAATAATTACACTAATATGTATTAAATCAAATGCTACTAATATTCTATAACCAATAACCAAATTCTGGTAGACTTAAATCATCTTAATGTAATTTTCCATTAATCACCTTAGCCCCATTTATGGTGTCATCTTTAAGCTCATGCGTTACATAAGAGAAGGCCAAGTACTCAAAAATCATTATACAGTTTAAAGATATACTTTACTTTCTTCACAAACATGCACAAAAACACACAAGTACACATAAGTACACATATACCCTCTCACGCTCATGCACACAGTCATACACAAACACTGACACACACATTTAGTAGGACTTTTTAAAATATAGCGTTCCATCTGAAAACTCACAATTCCAATGCCACATTTTACTATATAGTATTTTTTATTGAATACTCTTCAAAATATACATTCTTTTTTAATAATTAGCTTGAAATAAAGAACATGATTTTGAATTTTTTCTTTAAATATAATAATTGAAGCCTTGTAATTCTGTTCCACTATAATGATATAATAATTAGTTTTCCTGTACTAAAAGTATTCTAAATATCTCAAGTTTGTTTAAATAAAATCTAAGGCTATGGTAGCGTGGCCGAGCGGTCTAAATAAAATCTAAGGCATAACTTTTCTCTGTCCAGTCCAAAAATAATGCTGTAGTATAAATTCCATACATATGAATTTGAAAGATCTTAATCACATTCCCTGGTAAAAGAAAATCTTTCAGTTTTTATTTACCTCATAAATTCACCACATTTAGCTGAAGTCTTTATAAGATGTTAATTCCATATAGCGTTCCCAATTGGGTTGTAAAACACCAAAGCAACAAGTCAATACACAGTACACTTGAAATTCCAGGAAAACACAAGAAACCTTCCCTTCTCTTGAGCAACATTACTCAAATATATCCCTTACTTAAAAATAAGAGATAGAGTTTTTTTTTTTTTCTGCTTCAATTACACCCAAATCTGATTTGGGATTAAATTAATAATTCCTCACACTCTATTCTAACCAGTCATTTCTGTTCCATGCACCATTCTTTCCGTGGTGTGTGTGTGTGTGTGTGTGTGTGTGTGTGTGTGTGTGTTGTATTTAGAAGTCATGTTTCAGGAAATAGAAGCACTGGTGTTCTGTTGCAGCTACATGCCACCTAATCCTAATTTCAGATCACTTTAATTAATAAGTTCTCACTCTCTGGTTTAAGTAAATATTCCTCTTATTCACCATTTTCCTGTTTGGGGATACATATGCAAATACTGGGAAACATTGTCATATTCCTATGACCTCTGTTAGTTTTGAGTCTGTATTTCTACTCTTTAATTCAAATAAGCAGTTTGGAGGCAGAGATACGTATGCCACGATGACTCCAAAATACTGAGTCCCTTCATTTACTCTGGTGTAATATGCCCAAACCTCATATTAAAAAAAATCTGGAAATTTTGGGCCAATGACTGTGGGCAAAATAAACGAATTGAGTATCTTGACTCTGGATGTTTTGGCAAACATTTGGGTTAAAAAAATTTCTTTTATTTATGTATTTATTGAGGTGAGTTTTGTTCTTGTTGTCCAAGCTGGAGTGCAATGGCACGATCTCAGCTCACTGCAACCTCCATCTCCTGGGTTCAAGCAATTCTCCTGCCTCAGCCTCCTGAGTAGCTGGGATTACAGGTGCTACAGGCGTGCTCCACCATCCCCAGCTAATTTTTTGGTAAATTTTTTTAGTAGAAATGAGGTTTCACCATGTTAGCCAGGCTGGTCTCAAACTCCTGACCTCAGGCGATCCACCCACCATGGCATCCCAAAGGGCTGGGATTGCAGGCGTGAGCCACCGCACCTGGCCCAAAAAGTTTCTTGCTAAATTCCAAATTGATAAACAGAAATGGACTTAGTGGAGAAATGGAGGCTGAGAAAGAAAGAATGATGAACAGATTAATTAACCTAATATGCCTCCAGGCTGTTGCCTCTTTATACTCTCTTACATAACGGAATCAATTTCTGCGTTCACATTAGTCTGATTATAATTGTGTTCTTACTTTCTTTGTAGTTTCCCTGCTCCTCCTAAACAATTGGGTGAGTAATAAAAACTAATTGTATGTTCTGTATCTTTATTTCTTGCAGTGTGGTAATGGGAAAGCGTTGGATATAGTCACAGTATGTGCATTAAAGTCCTGACTCTGAAAATAATAAATTGTGTAACCTCAAGCAAGTAACTTCGCCTTGAGGGGCCACAGTTGCTCAATGATAAAATAACAAGATGAGAAAAATAAAAAAGACTGATAGTTTTTGTTTTTCCTTTTTTCTTCTTTCACCTCTACCTAGAAAAATAAGACTGACAGTTTTTAAACTGTTCTCCCAGGAGCAGGAGTGGCAAATAGTGGCTCCTATGGAGTTAGGGAAAAGTGGGAAGGGAAGGGCACCAACTTTCCCTATGTCCGCCCGCCCCAGTTCAGTCCAAACTTGATACATAAGACTTCTGCATAAGGATAGCTAAACCCACGCCAGATTATATGCCAGTAAGGGACTCTTCTAAATCTAATTTCTTCTGATATTTAAATGGATAGTTTATATTGTGTTTGGAAAATGTGAAATATAACTGTTTCCTTATACAATTTCAATCAGTTATTATTTTTTCATCCCTTCTGAGACAGATCTTTAGATGTTTTTAAAATTTACTTTGAACAAAGTAAAATCTTATCTCAAGAATATTCAGGGGCTTTCAAAAAGTTTACTTATTTTAACCTATGAGTATATTAAAAGAGCAAACCAACACAGCGGTAATCTATTCTTCTAGACCCTTTATCTGATATTAGAACTTTCTTTTCAGTTATCAATTTGAAAATATGTAAGAGACCAAATCAAACTGCTCAGTGCCTGATAATAAACTTGTATTCTAGTCTATAATATTTTAAAAGTATTCAAAAAAATTAATGCCACAAAAAGTAGGTATAAAATGGAACAAATGTAATCAATTCTGTAAAAAATAAAGTTTTGTTAAAATTGCTTGTTGTTCTTAATGTGGACTCAGGGAGAGGAGCATCACACACTGGGGAAAGTTGCGGGGGTAGGGGAGAGACAGCAGAGGGTGGGGAGGGATAACATGGGGAGAAATGACAGATATACTATGCACCTAAAGTAAAATAAATAAATTTAAATTAAAAACAAAAAAAGAATTGCTTGTTGTTCTTAAATGTGTTTTAAATGCATGTGCACGGAGTAATAACTTTGACCCTTCTAGATGATATTTTTTAAAGCATTTATTTTTCATGCAGCTGAGCAAGTTTTATCCTGTTAAATTAGTTAACCTGAATACACACACAAGGGAGGGAGATATGGGGGTGGAATTTATAAAGGAAATCAATTCTTTGCCACTACCAGAGAACATTTAAACTCTTTATGGTAACGACTCCTTAAAATATTTGCAATTTCTTCGATTCAATCTCTTCAGCTTCATTGACTGTAGAGCAATTGATATGTACAGAGGGGAAGCATTCTTCCTGACTTTACTAATAAGAAGCCTTGAAGGAAGAAACAGCTCTAATGATTGGAAAAGGCATTGAACCAGTTAAGGTCATGACAATTTTTCTGCCAATACTGTTTCTCAATACCTGTTTGTATCAGAAGTATTTAATTAAAAGAAATAATCTTTCCATTTAAAGGCAGTGCCACTCCTAATATCACTGTAAGGTAAAAGGTAATGGAAAACAGATCAGTGAAAGGAAGGAAAGAAGGAAGGAAGGGGAAGGATATTTAAATAGGATGATATATATTATCACAGCCCCCTAAATCTTACAAGAATCACAATTCATATCTCTACTTCATCCTGCCAATGACCAGTAATATTGATTTATTTATCAGCAATTTGCAACTCCTGCCTTTCATTGCACTTGTAGATCTTCAGATAATCTTAGTCACTGTGCCATGAGTTTTTTTCCGGATAATAATGATTATCATTACGTCACTGGTTTTTTGAGGATGATTTAATATATACATCCTGGCAAATAACAACCTCTCCCCTTTCAGAATCAGACAGCGCTTCCAGGAGAAATGTACCGAGACACTAGGAAAACTTTTTATTGTTCTTGAAGCAATCTTTATATTAAAAACCTCACTGAATGCTCATATCAAAATCTAAACTAACAGTGTTTCGACCTTTGATATTCTGCCTTTTGTTAGACATGGGAGATGAAGTTTACGATGATGTGGATACCTCTGATTTCCCTGTTCCATCAGCAGAGATGAGGTAATTAAAATGCTTTCATTACAATGAAGTAATGAAAATGAGATTACTCAAGAAAATTCAACTGAAATAAAAACCCAGTGGGATGTGTGTCTACTGTGTGCGATGACGTTGGCTCTGGCCTCGTCTCCAAAGCTGTTTTCTTCCCATCTCAGCTCTACCCTCTCTGCTAGGGTTGTGAGTAGATAGCCCCAATTCTTTGCTCCCACCTCCATCTCTTCCTTCTCTCCTTTTCTTCCATCCCCCAGGTTCTGTCCCTTGTTTCCTGGTTAGCCTTGGGCCTGTGACTCACTGATGTCTGGTTCATTTATTCATTTATTCACTGGGAAAATATGTTTAAGATCTTGGGTCACAACCAGTCTCACAGATTCTTCTTCTCTCTTTGTTTTTACTGTTTTCCCCAAACCATTTTTTTCTTGATTATACTTCTTAGTTTACATCTCAGCAGTCACCCATCTTTTTTAAACCACCTCTGTCTTCTACGGGATAGTTTCCTTTATGAAAAAAAGAAAAAAAAGATTCATTTTTTAAAGGGACCTTTAGGTAGGTTGCATTCAAGTCTTCAAAAACTACTTTTAACCTAAAATTGTGTAAAATCAGTTAAGATTAAGTAATACAAAAAGAATACCTTTTGGAATTGTTTTTGAAATATAAAATAACATGGTGGGATGCCTTCTCATAATCCAATAAATACATCAAATGATTTGATACATACTGGGTATAAAAGCAAGAGCACCTATATAGCTTTTTCAAGAAAAGATGACTCAAAAGATCTTGTGTTTGATTAAAGGATTAAAGTAACATAAATGGAATGCAGTAAGTGGTGTCTTCTGAGCTGTACTGGTAAAAATGCATGAGTAAACGCTAAGTATTTATTTATTTTTTTAACCAACATTTTTAAACTAATTTTATTGGACTACAGAGAGTATCAAGATCAAAGACTCTGAAGGAAAAATATGTCATCATTCATATATGAAGATCAAGTTCTACTGGCAAAACAAATAAGAAGGATGAAAGGAGAATTGTTGCCCTGTTTTCAATTCTTCATGAAACAAAAATCTAATCTTCAGTAATGTGTTCAAGTTTTAATATTTCTTACCACTGGCATTTCAGTCCTTGACAGTTGTTAATGCATTTTTTCACTTTACATTACTGTAGAAATGGCATCACATTCTATAAAATGCCTCTCCAGGAACCCAGAGTCACACACTAGCCATATTCTTCAAACAAAATAAACCCCAGCTGACTAAGCTTTATGTGATATGGACAATTTTCTTCCCCTTTTTGCTTATTTTCAGAATTGAAAGCAAGTTTATGTTCTCTAATGTCATATTCTATTTTTAAATAAATTTCAATAAATTTTTAAAAGATAGCTTTTAGGGGATGTCTAACTTTCATGTATATTCTGATTGCCCCAGAGAGCTAATCTGGGGCAGTAATTTCACAAATGCCCAGACTACCATAGGCAGGCAGTACTGAGGGCAGACACGAAACCTAAGATAGATATTGTACTAATTCTTCCCACAGTGAATAAACTAAATGCTAAGATTCCAAAATTGAGAAACATTTAAAATAAATTGGTTACAAACAAAACTTTATCTTAGATCATCTAAATAGAAATTTTTATATTCTAATTTTTAAAATGCTCACTGAAGGAATCTACAGCCCCTCCCTACCATCCATAATTTAACCCTAGTGAATGGTTATCAATCTTGGTTACAAATTAATGTCACCTGGGAATCTCTTAAAATGTGTCCATCACTACCTGGACCCTAATCAGATTAAATTAAATTTTTAAATTAATTGAAATTAGAATGTCCAAACATTGGGCAAGAGCAGCAGTATGCTTTTTATTATTATTATACTTTAAGTTCTGGGGTATATGTGCAGAACGTGCAGGTTTGTTACATAGGTATACACGTGCCATGGTAGTTTGCTGCACCCATCAACTCATCATCTACATTAGGTATTCTCCTTATAGTATCCCTCCTCTAACCCCCCACTCCCTGACAGGCCCCAGTGTGTGTGACGTTCCCCTTCCCATGTCCATGTGTTCTCATTGTTCAACTTCCACTTATGAGTGATAACATGCAGTGTTTGGTTTTCTGTTCTTGTGTTAGTTTGCTGAGAATGATGGTTTCCAGCTTCATCCATGTCCCTGCAAAGGACATGAACTCATACTTTTTTATAGCTGCATAGTATTCCATGGTGTATATGTGCTATATTTTCTTTATCCAGTCTACCATTGATGGGCATTCAGGTTGGTTCCACGTCTTTGCTATTGTAAACAGTACCACAATAAACATATGTGTATATGTGTCTTTTTAATAGAATGATTTATAATCCTTTGGGTATATACCCAATAATGGGATTGCTGGATCAAATGGTATTTCTAGTTCTAGATCCTTGAGAAATCGCCACACTCTTTCACAATGGTTGAACTCATTTATACTACCACCAACAGTGTAAAAGTGTTTCTATTTCTCTACATCCTCTTCAGCATCTGTTGTTTCCTGACTTTTGTTGTTTCCTGACTTTTTAATGATCGCCATTCCAACTGGCATGAGATATTATGGTTTTGATTTGCATTTCTCTAATGACCAGTGATGGTGAGCTTTTCTTCATGTTTGTTGGTCACATACATTTCTTCTTTTGAGATATGTCTGTTCATATCGCTCACCCACTTTTTGATGGGGTTGTTTGTTTTTTTTTCTTGTATATTTGTTTAAGTTATTTGTAGATTCTGGATAGTAGCTTTTTTTCAAATGTACAGATTACAAAAATTTTCTCCCATTCTGTAGGTTGCCTGTTCACTCTGATGATAGTTTCTATTGTTGTGCAGAAGCTCTTTAGTTTAATTAGATCCCATTTGTCAATTCTGGCTTTTGTTGCCATTGCTTTTGGTGTTTTAGTAGTAAAGTCTTTGCCCATGCCTATGTCCTGAATGGTATTGCCTAGGTTTTCTTCTAGGGTTTTTTGGTTTTAGGTCTTATGTTTAAGTCTTTAATCCATCTTGAGTTAATTTTTGTATAAGGTGTAAGGAAGGGGTTCAGTTTCAGTTTTCTGCATATGGCTAGCCAGTTTTCCCCACACCATTTATTAAATAGGAAATCCTTTCCCCATTGCTTGTTTTTGTCAGGTTTGCCAAAGATCAGATGGTTGTAGATGTGTAGCATTATTTCTGAGGCCTCTGTTCTGTTCCACTGGTCCCTATCTCTGTTTTGGTGCCAGTACCATGCTGTTTTGATTACTGTAGCCTTGTGTATATTTTGAAGTCAGGTAGCATGATGCCTCTAGCTTTGTTCTTTTTGCTTAGGATTGTCTTGGCTATACAGGCTCTTTTTTTGTTCTATATGAAATTTAAAGTAGTTTTTTTTGTAATTCTGTGAAGAAAAGTCAATGGTAACTTGATGAGGATAGCATTGAATCTATAAATTACTTCGAGCAGTATGGCCATTTTCATGATATTGATTCTTCATATTCATGAGCATGGAATGTTTTTCCATTTGTTTGTGTCCTCTCTTATTTCCTTGAGTAGTGGTTCATAGTTCTCCTTGAAGGGGGTCCTTCACATCCCTTTAAGTTGTATTCCTAGGTATTTTATTCTCTTTGTAGCAATTGTGAATGGGAGTTCAGTCATGATTTGGCTAGTAGTATGTGCCAAAAACTTCCCAGGTGATCCTGTGTGTGGATAGGCTAGCAAATCACTGTTTTAGAATTGTTCACTTATATTGTGGTAATTGGCTTCAGACCAATTGTTATCTACAAAATATAGTGGATTTCTATACCTAGATCCTAGGGTTTTTTTTAAAATTAAGTTCATTAATTGATCCAAACACTCAGGATGTGCTTATCTTTCTTACTTTCTCTCTCCATTCCCCCCCTTTCACAAACACACACACACACACACACACACACACAGAGTTGATAAAGTGATGAAGTAAAAGATCAATAATAGCCATCTTTTTAAAGAAGTTTCTTCTTATAATATCTAAAATCTTAACTTTTACCTAAGATTTTTTTAGTAACCAAAACTCTGGATACATTTTAAGTAGATGTGAACAAAATAACATATAAATGTTATAAATCAAAAAAATTGATATTTTTTGAAGTCTCCTTTAAAAAAAAAAAGCCTTTCTTATGACATTGACAAAGCTACTTAAGTATCTAGAAAGCGTTGAAAATATAGGGAGGTTTAAGAATAGGTTAAATTGTATGAAACTGCTGACATGCAACCATGCTTAAACCATGACTCAGTGATTTTATATGGTTCAGATGAGAAGGAATCTAATCTCTCACTTCCATTTTAATTTTCATAATCTATATTTGCTTGAGGAAACCCTGCTACATTATGAAATTATAGTGACATTTGTTATAATGACAGTTACTGAATTTCTAACAGAAAGAATTAACTGAAACAAAAAGTTGAAAATATAATGTCATGAATTTTCTCTGTTATGGACTATTCTTTTTATATTTTCTAAACAAAGTGTTGTTTTATGTGTGTTCTGCCATCCTAGTCAAGGACCTAATATTGGAAAAGCTAAGGCAGAAGAAAAGGACCTTAAGAAGCTAAAAAAGCTGGAAAAAGAAGAAAAAGACTTCAGGAAAAAATTTAAAGTATGTCATATCTAAATATTATGTAAAGTACAAAGCACTATTGAAAAATCCGATGATTTTTAAGTGTCAAAATGCACACTTTAAAATATAATTATCAATATTACAGTTAGCCATTATAACTCTTTTACTTTGTACAAAATTTATTTTAGATTTAAATTTATTTTTATAAAAGATTAAGCAAACTATAATACAGGCACAGTATTCATATTGTGATAGTCATCTAAATTAAGCTGTTCTTTGAACCTTAATAAGAAGGTACTAAAAATAGTTGTTATATTAGGTATGTGAGGTTGTGAATGATGTATGTCCCTCAAGATTTTCTTTAATATTCTTACATTATATTTAGAAAACACTGAATTAATTCTTTAGCAAATACCTATTTAATAAATCTGTCAGTACATAAGTTGTTTTAATATTGCACATAAACCAATAATTTAAATATTGTTCTTTTTTTTTAGTATGATGGTGAAATTAGAGTTCTATATTTAACTAAAGTTACATCTTCCATAACTTCTAAAAAGTGGGGAACCAGAGATCTGCAGGTGAAACCTGGTGACTCTCTAGAAGTTATACAAAACACAGATGATACAAAAGTTCTCTGCAGAAATGAAGAAGGGAAATGTAAGTCACTACTTGTACTATAATATATATATGTCACTCCAGAATTTAACAACCAAACAAATTTTAGTGACTACTCTGTGTTTACTCTTTATCTTTTTGCTTTATCCTTTGTAAATTTTGGCAAATATTAAAAAGTTGATCATTTTGCTGTACTGAAATCAATATATTTTAATTTCTTTTCATTTACTATCTGCTATCTATATACCCTGGTGTCAAAGATAATGCCAAATTACTGCTTCTCAAAATGCAGTCCTATAGACCATCAGCATCACAAAGCCCTTGTGTGCTTATCAAAATCGCAGTTTCCTGGACCCACCCTTGACTTGCTGAATCATGAGTTCTAGAAATTAGGTAAAAACAGTGATCATAACTTCTTCTCTAGCTTGTTCATGTGTCTGACACTAAAGTGAAAACTGCTGTGCTAAAGTAGACAGTGTCTCTTGCTCTGGCTTGGTTTTAAAATTGTGTTGAATTTCGAATTATATAGAATTGTATAGAATTCTGTTGCAAATTCACTTGTTTTCATTTCCTATTTGAACACACTTAGTGCAACATAATATTCCAAATAAATCCAAAAAAGCTCCCATCTCCTTTGACTTTATCAGGTATTAAAGCTGACAGATGGGGGCCAGGTGTGGTGGCTCTTGCCTGTAATCCCAGCACCTTGGGAGGCTGTAGCAGGATGATTGCTTGAGCTCGGGAGTTTGAGACCAGCCTGGGCAACATAGCGAGAGGTAGACTTTACTAAAAATCAAAGAGAAATTAGACAGATGTAGTGGTGTGCGCCTGTAGTCCCAGCTACTTGGGAGGCTAAGGCAGAAAAAAAATCACTTGAACTGAGGACTTCCAAGATGCAGTGAACCATGATCACACTGCTACACTCCAGCTGGGGCAACAGAGTGAGACCCTGACTCAAGAAACAAACAAACAAAAAAAATGGAAAATAAAAGAAAGCTGACAGATGGAAATATTTCTGTCAAATTTCAAAAGAAAGCTTATTTAAAGTCAAGATAAGAGTAATTCAAAATTACGTTGTCTTTTATTTGAAATTGGATAGCCACCACAGCTGCCCCATATCAGCTTGGTCAATCTGCATGGAAAACATGGACTCTGAGTTTAATTTTAATGGGAGGAAGGTGACTCAGAGACAGGAATTGAAATGGAGTTTCAAGAATAAAACACAGTGACTCAAGGGTGGAGGAAATGGATGTAAAGTTTATCATGGAGGAGGTGTGGTTGGCTTTTCAAAGGAAAATGAGGCATGTGGGTATGAAAGATAAAGGGCAAGGGCAGTGTAATATTAAGATTATAAGTTCACTGATGATAATGTGTAGAAAGATCCCCAGGAAACAAAGAAAACCCCCATTCAGACTAGGATTTGCAAGGGTTTACCTTAAGGAATAGCCGTAAGTGCAAACAGAACTATAAGCATCAAAAGCTCATCAAAAAATGTTTAAAAGTTTGAAGATTTTTAAATTATTAAATGTTATGATGAATCTACAAATTGAATATTCTAAATAATAATTATGATAATAATGTGCTGAATCTCTCATGACATATGGTAGATAAAGTAAGAAAGCTATTTAATTTGGGGTAGGATTTATAGCCATGTTATAAAAATTATAGAAATAAGAGAAACCAAACTAAAAGAAATTAAATACTAAAATAGAAATCAGGCTCAAAAGGATGTTGACTCTAAATGATACGTTTTCTGTCTTCTACTTTGCAAATAATTTCACATTTTTTACAACAGAGAATTGTTGTAGTATTAGTCATATAGACCTCTCTCCAGAGCACAAGCTGAAGCTTGTACATATCTTGGCATCTACTATACCAAGAGGTATAGTAGAAGAAAATCTTGCCATAGTGACCTAAGTTTTCTATCTTTAGCAGCAAATCTTATCTAAAGCAATGCTCCTCCAACTTTGAAGTGCATACACATCAATGGGGATCTTGAAAATGCAGAAGTGAAGTCTGGCATTCTTTTTTTGTTTGCTTATTTTTTCCACCTTACATTTGTAAAAATGGCATGACATTCTACAGTTAAGTTCCCAGGTGATTGATGCTGCTGGTCCTTGGATCAGCATGGATCTTCACATATCCTGAGTAACAAGGATGTGATGATCTCATCAACAAACATGAATGGATATAGATGGACAGGAATAGTTATGGAATCAGTAAGATAAATTCAGAGAAGAGACTCCTATCTTCCTAGGAACCAGCGGACCTTAAGAATAAGTAGCCAAGGCCGGGCGCGGTGGCTCAAGCCTGTAATCCCAGCACTGTGGGAGGCCGAGGCGGGTGGATCACGAGGTCGAGAGGTCGAGACCATCCTGGTCAACATGGTGAAACCCCGTCTCTACTAAAACTACAAAAAAAAATTAGCTGGGCATGGTGGCGTGTGCCTGTAATCCCAGCTACTCAGGAGGCTGAGGCAGG
>NW_016107659.1:1172803-1184598 GCF_001604975.1 Cebus imitator | reverse complement strand
AAGAGCAAAACTCTGTCTCAAAAAAAAAAAAAAAAAAAAGAATAAGTAGCCATTCAGAATAACTGCATAATCTACTATCATTTTCTATTGGAACATCAATAATTCTAAGTACTATTACAAATACTAGAGCTCTCCTGTCCTCTTACAATGTCATCTTCTAAGAATAAGAGGTGAAATGTTTCATAAACTTCTGATAGATTATAATCAAGAGTTTCATGTAAATATCTTTTTTCTTTCTGCTGCAGTACCAATGTACTTTACAGTTTCCCAGTTCATCGTTAACTACCTAAATTCTTAGATGGCTTTGGGGTACATCTCAGACAGGATGGAAACCACATGATTATATGGCAGCACCTACCTGTTGCTTTTTATGTAAAGACTTCCTTTGGGCTGGATTTTGTCTTAGATTGGCTTCCCCATAAAGGGAGTGATTCTGGAAAAATGCCAGCGGCAAGTGGATAAATGAGATAGGGAAGCGAAGGCAGCCAATAAAATCTTACGGTCAAAAAAGTTACCACTTGGATTATTGGAGCCTGATCCTGCTCTAGACCCCTGAGTGTCAGTGTTATCCCATCCAGTGGGAAACAAATTGGGGTATTTTTACACCAACTCCTGTCCTTCAGGAGCTGAATCCTATTCCTGGGCAGGTATGGAGGAATTCAGGATACTCAGTAAGCTGACAGAGAGTTCCAGAAGCCAGAGAAAAGCCACAAGTGAAAAAATTTTTAAATGTAATTACTGTCAGTTGGACCTGCAAGTACCCACGTGGTAAGGGTGCGGGTGTAAAAGAGAGGCACTAGGAGCATCTGTTACTGGCTTTCAGGTTAAGTATTATTCCAAGATTTAATCACCTTATCTGCTTAATTTCATTTGTGTTTTTCCTAACCTCCTGCCTTTCTTAATTTTTACAAACCTGCCTTCTCCTTCCACGGACTGGGTCCTTGACATTCTTAATTTTAAAAAACAGTTGCTTCATTCTTCGCACACCTCTATAAGATTATTGCAGGGTTTTAACCCTCGCTCTCCTAGATGATTGCAATAGCCTTTCTAATGACATGTCTATCTTTGCCCTTATATTCAGAATCCACTTCCACACAATGTTACCCAAATATTATTTTTTTAAATATAGCATTTAAGCTAGCACATAAAACTCTTTATGATCTAGCCTCACCCTCACCCACTGCTATTTTCCATCTACAACTGACACTTCAGAAATACAAACTATTTACTTGTCATTCCCTGAATAAATTAGATGTTTTGGCTGGGCATGGTATCTCACACCTGTAATCCTAGCATTTTGGGAGGCTGAGGTGGGCAAATCACTTTTAGTCAGGAGTTTGAGACCAGCCTGGCCAACATGGCGAAACCCCATCTCTACTAAAAGTACAAAAGTTAGCTGAGCATGGTAGCATACGCCTGTCATCCCAGCTACTCAGGAGGCTAAGGCAGGAGAATCACTTGAACCAAGAAGGCAGAGGTTGCAGTGAGCCGAGGTTGTGCTGCTGCACTCCAGCCTCGTGGTAGAGCGAGACTCGGTCTCAAAAAAAAAATTCTGTATTTCATCCTACTATGCTATTTTATTCAACTTGGAATGCCTGTGATTCTCTATTAAAAACAACTTAGTTGTCATCTAAAATTAGAAGCACCTCCAGTCCCTACTCCCAGCCACATCATCACAATTCATCTCTCCCCAACTCTACCATGATATTTCTTTTGGGGCTGTCATTGTCATTATTGTTTTACCAATCTATTACTCTTATTAGACTCCAAGCTTCAGAGTCACTTCAATGAAATATTCTCAACATTGTATTGTCAACACATTACACAGTGCCTTGCACCTTGCACAGGGTTTGCTGGATTGAATGAAAAATTTGGAAATTGCCTTTGCATTTGTAATCCAGCACCACGGTGAAACTAACATTATCCTTAGCCTCCATTCTTCTTTAATCCATCAAAAAAGAAAAGCATAGCTTACTTCAACCTGAAATTCATAATGATAGCAATTAAAGGCTAAAGCATGAACACCAATCCCTTACCACTACAGAGTGGGGCATAAGCCACTTCTACAGGCATTATCACATTCAATCAAGTCTCACCCACTGACTTGCGTGGGTGTTGACATCTTAACTATAAATTTCTGGCACATTTCCAAATGTTTAGAATTTCTCGCTAATATGTATGCATATTCCACAACTCTATGTCTCATAAGCTGTGAGTTTTCCCACCTCCTGTCACTGAAAAAAAATTTCTACAAAAAATGTAGAATGAGACACTTTTTGTCTGAGTTATTTGTGGCCAAAACACTTTCCATTTTCTTTAGGCATCAAAGACCAAGGGATTTTAAAGGTGCTTTTGATCTTCCCAAATCTAATTGATGATTTTTTAAACTTGCATAATTTTTTTTTCAATTTTAAAACAACACATGCCCACTGAAGGAAAATGTTTAAAATTTAGAAAGTTAAAATGTCATCCAAATATGAAGCTGCAGAAACAACAATAAAGACAGAGAAGAGGGGAAGAGTGACCATTTTTATAAAACTAGGATAATAATGTATATTCAGTATTATACACAACACTTTGTTTTTTCTTTTTATTATATTATGAGCATTTTGCATTGAAATTGGACATTGTTCCACTTGCCTAGGTAAATCTGTACCATATGATTTTATTATTTTTAAACTGCGTGAGACCAAATTGAGTACATTTAACTTTATTTCTGGATTTACTCACAACAAATAAAATAATGATGAAATATGATGTTGTCATTTTTATTAAGTAAAAATTTGAGAATATTAGAATGAAGGAAATTTCCACTTTTCCAAAGATTCTTTTCTATTTCCTCGGTTAATCTATATTCACAATACCCTTCTAAAAGGTAGTCATTAGTCCTGAAACACATCTGCACTGTAGCAAGCAAATGTTTGGGGAAGAAATTAACTGGCACATGTGCGGGGTAAGTGTTATTTTCCCAGCTAGCTCTACCCCACCACACATTTCACAACATTTGTTTCAAGCCATTATGTTCTGCTGTATGAATCTGAGGTTTCCAAATAATAATTTCATATAATATATGAGAATCCCTGCTGTGCCAGCACTCACAATATCACAGGGCTAAACGTAGCCACCATGCTACATGGTACACACCATGAGATTTTTGTTGTTGTTTATTTCATGTGTTTATATTTTTCACTAATATTCCCTGTAATAAATGTACACATGTAACATGAACGAAGAGATTTTCCTACTGCAAAAAAGATATATATTTCTTTTCACCATGGCATTTGTATGCCCATGTAACAATACTGCACAATCTGCACATGTACCCCAGGACTTAAAATATAATTAAAAAAAAGAAAAAAAGAATGTACAGAAAAAATAAAATAAAAGTACTGATCAAAGTAAATATATGTATATACACACATATATACATATATCTCTAGGACCGATAATGGAGAGATTATATAAAATTTTATGGTAAGTCACTTATTTTGACACTGTCATAAATCATGCTTTTAATAGAATGAAGTTTTAGCTGAGTTTTTTAAAGGTACCAGACAGCAAAGCCTGTACTGTATTAAACGTCATTTACCTTGTAAAAAGCTACATAATAGTGATTTTTTTTAGCTAACAAGCCCCATGTTATCACATCGTTTCTGCAGCACAGTACCATCTCACGTTCTGTCTCCCTAATACATTTTTCATAAATATTCTCAATTATTGATGTTTATGTATTTCACACACACACAATAGCAATAAAGTGTTCAACACAGGAGAAGGCTGTTCCTTAGAACTTGTGAACACACAGATACAGGAGGGAATGAAAATACAGGTTCAGAATCTAAGAAATATGTTTTTTAGAAGTAATTTGTAAAGTTGAGGTATTAAGCTGTATATCATGAATGATTAGCTTTGGTCATGTAAAGGACTGTTTTAGCTCTCTTTACATTTAGTGTTTTATCCAAGCCTGCAAAATTGTAGCATAAATGAGTTTTTAAAAATAGATTACCTAAAAGCATAAGCAAATAAAAATCTTTAATTTCTAAAATGGTGATTACATTCTCTGTTTTGAACTTTACGCTTGATGCCAGAATAGCTTCAGTCTCTGACAACTGTTTATAATTCTTATATATTTCTCTAATTTATCTTCCAATTTCATCTCAGAGACTTTATGAAGTCCTAACAAATCATATGTGATTGATTTCTGTATTAGAAACTTCAGTTCATATACATCAGTTTTAAATTATTAACATCAACATGAGTATGTAATGGGAACATTTACTATTGTGTTATTTTCCAATTTGTTTTAGCAAAAAATCCAAAATGAAAGCAGAACCCCCAATTTTAACTGATAAAAAAGTATGTGGCTATTACTATTTGTAGAAAACTGTTCAAATTTTAGTGTAGCTGTAAGTATAGATACAGATAGTAGTTATTTCAGGTATGAGGACCCTGATATAAAAATCCACAAATTGTTCTAAAAGCTTGTTATTTGCACAGATTTTTGTCTTTTGAGAGACACATGTTGAATTGAATTTGTTGGACATGAGCTTATCCCTTTTTTAAAAGTTATATTAAATTATTATGTATACCTTGTTTAAAAAGAAAGTCTGTTAATATGAAATGAACTGTGATATCAAAGCCTACCCACAGACTATAGATATTAATTGTAGATGGTCTTACATTAATACTTTTTGCTACCTTTGTATTAATTGAACTAAAAAGGAAGGTACAACATGTTCTATTTTTTTATACTCCAAGTAATATATTATGTTATTGTGCTTTTATTATCTTGACAGTTTTTTCATTACTTTCCTACTACAAGAATTCAAAGGTAGCTTTGATTCTTTCTATTTCAAATATGATACGTATAAATAGTTTTTATTAAAAAGTGGTGAACTTCTTGATAAAACATTTTAGTGGAGTTTTTTTTAACCCTATAATACTTAAAGGGAAAGTTCATTTTCTTAAATGTTAATGTATAAATTCAGTTTTATGATTCTAACTTTAAAAAAATTTTTTCATGTTTAATCAATAGCAATATGACATCAATACATTTAAGTAAGTTTATCACTTGTATTATTAATTTTGGTTATGAGCTTTCTCTTTATAATTTTTTAACATATTTAATTCAATCTAGAACCAAAATTAGATCTAAAGTGGACCAAGACCAATAGATTGACTCACTGAGAGAAATTATTTAGAGATTGTATTGAAGAAGCAACAAATGGTACTAATCTCAAGCATACAACAGATTTTAGGCACTAACACAAAACTAATTTTTCCAAATATTACTAATATTAATTAGATATCAGCAGACATTTTCCTAAGAAAAATAGTTTATATTTTTCCTGAGAAACGTTTGCACAATCAGGGGCAAATATAGGTGCCCCTTATACAACAACAACAACAAAATTTAGTTTTCTTGCATCAAATATGGTTTATTTTCTACTTGACCAGTCATCACAGAATCCATAGTATGTGCCCTTCCAATAATGCTTTTTGTTCCATGAGCGATGAAATGCAAATGTTGATACTGTCCAATAGTAAAGCAATATAGGAATTTCTTCCTCTGCTAAAAGAGAGCTGTTTTGAGACTATTTACAATGCATAGTCCCCCTAATAGTCAATATCTGGCTGGCATCTGAAAGGGGAGTTGAATAGAGTTCTATCTCTGCTCAATATAATAAAATTTTTTAAAGTAAGTCCTAGATCTGGTGGTATTTAAAATATTTACCAATAAGCTACTTTTATAATCTGTGCTTACTAAATTCTTCCTAAAACTGGATCATGACGGGGGGGTTAAAAATTGAAAGAACTCTGTGCTACAGCCTACAGTAGCTTAATGAAAAACGTTTTTTTATTTAAAGGGAAGGGAGAAAATATGAAATGGGAGAGAAAAAGAGACATATTGGAGAAAGAGAAAAGTTAGAGAGAAAAGGGAAAAAAAGGAGGCACACAAAAGTAGACACAAGGAAGAAAAATGGGTCATTTCCAGAGATAGATACAATTATTTAGTGTGCTATATTATGATTACTCTCGTGTTTTGATTTCCTGAAAGAACTACTACAGATTTTTCAAACCTGTATTATTAATAAAATGTATTTCCTTTTTTCTTCATAGATGGCTATGTCCTTCGGAGTTATCTAGTGGACAAGTAAGCCCATTTTCTTTTACTACTATGCATGTGAAAAGAATTTTGTGCCTTTCTTTGAAAAAGATTTCTAATCTTATTTAAATAACATAACTTACTAAACTATCATAAATAAATTTAAAAACAATATGCTATACTAATGTTAACATGTTAGTATCTGCAATAAAGTTAAGGTTTTCATAAAGTGCTACTCTTTTAAATAGGCAAGAAGCCCTTCTCATTTAAAATTATATAGCTCACAGTTAATAGTTTTCTATATTCATTAGGCTCTCAGCAAACACTGAAGACAGACAAGTCAAAGCCACTAACCTTTTCATTAATACTTTGCATTTTACTTGCTAATGCAATTGGTTGAATGCAATTAATTTGGGACCAATTATTGAGTTCACTGTAGATGCTAATATTACCTGTTAACAGTTAATAGTTTAGCCCTTAATTAAGGGCTTTGCTTCACTCATACTAGGCACAGTAGAGTACTATGTTGCCTTTTTTGGAAGCATGCCAGAAAAAAAGATAATAGTCAATGATTCTTCTATTCTTATGAATAAGACATTGTGACAGTCTGTCACAGTCTGGTACTAGTGTGTCTCTGGAGTCCCCCAAAACATAAGATTCTGTCCCAAGTAACCCATTGCAAGAAATGAACTCCATTGTCAGGTTAGGTAACATGCCAATGCAAAGATTTACAGAACTCAGCTCAATGAAAAGATCCAGGAGAAGTCACAAACTGTGTATCCGTCACAGCCTGACACCAATCAGAAAAAGACAAATCAGTGTGAAGAGCTTTGTTGGCAAACTAGTGGAGGCCAAAGAAAAATAATCATAATACCTTTGTTCTCAGCACATTAATCACAGTGGGAGGCATGAGACTTTCATAGGTTTTGTTCCATGAAAGATACAAAGTTTAAGGACAGAATGTGTAGCAAATAATAGGACAACATCTTCATCAGTGATTATTACAGGCTGATTGAGAGAATTTAGAAAGGACACTGCAGTAATTGTTGGTTCACTACTATTGAAGCGAACACTTAATAAATGTTTATCGTATAAATGACAGAAAAATCTGTCCTTGTTGCATTTGGATGAGATTTCCGTTAGCCAAACCCTCCCTCCCTTCCATCTCAGCGAAAAGATCCAAACAGAAGACATAGGGAACTCACAACATCTGCCATACTTGGCAGCAGTTTGAAGGGCCTGCTGCTGCTTCCATGATAAAGCACAGAGATTGTACAGTGAGGAGTTGGTCTGGTCTAAGAGACAAAGCCACCCTGCATTTCTGAACTTTAGAAGTATATCTTACATTTCAAGGGAATATTCATGTTTGTAATACTCTCGATTTTATTTCTTATATAATCTCCTGTTTGATTATAAGGTACTTAAAGCAAAGCTTGTCTCTTACTCATATTTATGTCTCCTGGTACATAGAAGGGACTCAGTATGTGTGTTGGATGGAAAATATCACAAAGATTCGGGGCCAGGCAAAACCTAAAATGTGTAAAAGTAGCAAAAGTGCTATTATGGATGCTGCCTACAATCATAAGTAATAGTTTTAAAATTACATAAGTCACCATAATAATCATATCTTAGCTACATATTCTGTAACTAATATTTATATATTTTATCATATGTATGAGTTATAATTAGAAACGTGAAAATGATGAAGCCATTTCCTATGCCAATTATTATTGTATTTCATTCACCATTTGCAATTCAAGTGAAAGTATGAATCTGATATTAACACATACTGCAGCTTTGAATTAAAGCCCGCAATGGGAGTATTACTTCATGATGTTCAGTACATTGTTAACAAACATGTCTTGCAAAGATGAGTAAGGCATAGTCTGTGCTCTTGAAGCATGTTTAATTATTCTGTATGTAAAATGAAACAGAGGATTAGATTAAGTCAATGAAAGAAGAGATAATATCAAATTTGTTTATACTTATAAATGCATATTATGCTTAACAAGCCTTAAATTGTGTCGTATAAAATCATACTGTTACTCTTTTCTTCTATGTATTGCTCTAGTGCTAAGAAGATAGTTTCTTTAATATAAAAATTATTTTTTACATTTACAGTGATGGAGAGATCTATGATGATATTGCTGATGGTAAGTCTTATATAATACCACCACAGAGAACAGTAACAGTGAATTTTCTGTTTTTGCAAATACTAAAAATAGTTTGTTGGATTAGAGACTTCCAATGTGATCAGAATTTGAATCACCTGAAAATAGAAAAGGTAAATGCCCTGGCATAATGAGGGGGAAATATCACATTTCCCACAAGGTGGGAAATTAAGGGAAAACCTCATTTGTTTTCTTTGAGAACACAAGTATGAAAATAATTGGTAAATTTTTCATTGTACTGTGAATCATAATAAGAATTTCTTTTATCCAAATAAATAAGCATTTTTGGCAAATAAAGAGGTACCTATTTCATAACCAGGAATGCTAATATTCTCTAAGCATCATATAGTTCCAAACTGTAATCTAAAAAATTAATCCAGTTGAAATGGTGCATACCGTTGACCATGATGCCCTTTAGTCTTTTAAACTTATTTTTTTTATTTTTTTTTTATTTTTTTTATTTATTTATTTATTTTTTTTTTTGAGACGGAGTTTCGCTCTTGTTACCCAGGCTGGAGTGCAATGGCACAATCTCGGCTCACCGCAACCTCCGCCTCCTGGGTTCAGGCAATTCTCCTGCCTCAGCCTCCTGAGTAGCTGGGACTACAGGCACGCGCCACCATGCCCAGCTAATTTTTTGTATTTTTAGTAGCGACGGGGTTTCACCATGTTGACCAGGATGGTCTCGATCTCTTGACCTCGTGATCCACCCGCCTCGGCCTCCCAAAGTGCTGGGATTACAGGCTTGAGCCACCGCGCCCGGCCTAAACTTATAATTCTTGCTCTTTAATATCTTCAACCTCATTCAGAGTGACTACCAAAAAGTATGTCTGATTAAGTGCCACATAAAATAATCTTGTCTCATTTTAATAGAGAATAAATCCATCCAGATGTTTTGTTGGAATTATATACTAAATTTAAAAAGTTAAATATATGGCCTTCCATTTAACTCATTTTTTATAAAGTGAGCCAGTTTTTTTTTTGTTTTTTTTTTTAATCCTTAGCCAGGACAGGATGAAACACTCATATTTCTGAACTTGGAATACTTAGTATGTTTTTTATAACAATATTTAAATTTGTACTTTTTTCTTTCAGGTTGTATATATGACAATGACTAGCACTCAACTTTGGTCATTCTGCTGTGTTCATTAGGTGCCAATATGAAGTCTGAATTTTAATTGGCATGTTATTGGGTATCAAGAGAATTAATGCACAAAACCACTTATTATCATTTGTTATGAAATCCCAATTGTCTTTACAAAGTTTTAAAATTTTGAGCATAGAAAACGATCTTTCTGCTTAGTTGCTATCTCAGAAGACTACATTAGTGAGGTGTAAGAATTATTAAATATCCCATTTCTGCTTTGGCTACAATTATGAAGAATTTGAAGATACTTCTTTTAGACCATCAATAAGTAATCCCCCTTCAAAAAATAAAAAGAAAAGAAAAAGGAAAATCATTCAAGAAGAAATGACCTGTCTAAAAAACCTAAGGAAGAATAATAATATACGGAAGGAAATTTTGAAACATTCCACAAAAGAAAAATTATTGTTTCTACTTCTAATTATGATTATGCTTTATATTCTCTATTCAAATGACCTGTCTTTTAAAAAGGCAGTGCTGTTTTTTCTCTTGCTTGTGGGTTAAATGTTTTAAAAAATTATAGCAGTAGTAGAACTTTTGTATAAAATTTGCCCCTATTTGGTAATTGTATATATATGTTAATTATTTGATACGAATGTTATGCATTTAGTATGCACATTGAAGTCTAAACTGTAGAAGAGTCTGAAACAAGTTCTCTTTTTGCAGATTCACATGCTAACAGTTTAATTCTATGCTCTGTTTAAAGTACTCTTATAACTAGAGTAGATCTGAACAAGGACAATCCTAAAATTATGAGGAGTGGAAGAATGGACCTTGAAACTAACAAGGCTTTTATGGCACAGCACCTTTTTATAATGAAGACACTTTTTAAAGTTTTTGTTTCAATTACTGCTACATTTTGTTTTCTTTATTTTCTTTCTTTCTTTTTTTTTTGGGGGGGGGGAGCAGGGGAATGGAGTCTCACTCTGTTGCCCAGGCTGGAGGGCAGTGATGCAATCTCAGCTCACTGCAACCTCTGCCTCCCAGGTTCAATCGATTCTCCTGCCTCAGCCTCCCGAGTAGCTAGGACTATAAGGACCTATGACCATGCCCAGCTAATTTTTTTGTGTTTTTAGTAGAGACAGGTTTTCACCCCTTAGCCAGGATGGTCTCAATCTCCTGGCCTCATGATCCACCCACGTCAGCCTCCGAATTTTTCTCCTAAAAAAAAAATATTTTACTGGAAAGTTGGCCAGCAGAGGAAGTAGAAATTATTAAAACTCTAGTATTTGGATTGGGTCATTCCCTATCAGGAGTTACTCATTTCCAAAGCAATCCAAAAACAAAATGTGAAACATTTGGGTTTCAAATGCTAAGAACACTAAATAGCAGGATTTAAAAATTGGAAAACCCTAACACCCAAGAAAATAATACAATAAGTAACTTTTTAAGAACTTCTAAAGTACAAAATGAGCAAATTCTAATGCCGGCTCTTCCACTAATGAACCAGGATGTGATATTGAATAAATTATTTATCTTCTCAGTCTTCTCATCTGTAAATTACAAGATTCAACTAAGTTTTTCCAACTCTTCACTACCAATTATCTTAGGCTTTTATAATGCTCCCTCTAATTTAGTCCCATGTTTCAGAAGCTTTTGTCTATTTTTTAAACTCATCGATTAAATAATGATTAATGCATTCTCCACATTTTAATATTGCAAAGACCCATTGGAGTTTCTGAAGCAGCTCCACAAAACTGAAATAATTTCAAATAACTGTAAAGGAACTGAAAATCTTCACACAGATGAAGTGGGATTTCTATTAGGTACTTTGAAATTTGATAATAAACCATCAACTTCCACTGGTAAATATATATATTTTGGGTGTCTGAGGCCCTCCAGATTAGAAGCCACTAATCTCCAAAGATTCTCTCCAATTATGAAATACTTTAATGTCTACTTTTAGATAGTGTTAGTCAGTATATGACCATGTAATGAATTTCTTTTCATACTAGATGAAATTACCTGGTTCAAAAGTAGTTTTTGTTTATTAAATTTGGTAGTAAATGTATATATAATACACAGATAGGATAGTTTTTATGCTGAAGTTTTTGGCCAGCTCTAGTTTGAGGACACGCTGATAACCTTGCTGAACCTTCAGAGTGCTCTGAAACACTTCCAACCATCCTTCCTCTCACCTTCAATGGGGCAGACTTGCGTTGCAATCTGCCAGTAATTTTTTTTCTGATTGAGGATTACATAAATTCAATACTCTGCCAGTTTTTAAAAGTTGAATTTGGCCAGGCGCGGTGGCTCAAGCTTGTAATCCCAGCACTTTGGGAGGCCGAGGCGGGTGGATCACGAGGTCAAGAGATCGAGACCATCCTGGTCAACATGGTGAAACCCTTTCTCTACTAAAAATACAAAAAATTAG
>NW_016107659.1:1165711-1172163 GCF_001604975.1 Cebus imitator | reverse complement strand
AACCTGACCCTGTCTCAAAAAAAGGAGGGAAAAAAAAAATATATATATATATATATAAAAATTGAGGCCATCAGGCTTTTTCTCCCTTAACTTGATCCCACATCTCAAAAGAGTCTTTCTCGGCATTCAGCCTTGCCTCTTTAGCTTCAGCCTCAGATAATGGGATATCTCCTCTTCAAGATCAAGCCTCCTACCAGGGCTCCTAACACTTTGCCTCCTATATTGTGTCAGAAATTAAGATAACTTAATGCAATTCCTTTCAGTTCCCTACAACCTTCGACCTTAACCCATATCCAGACACTGTCCCAGAGAATAAGATGTCATGCCTCAAATTCAGACCCATAAGCTTTGGATCCTATTTCTTCCTGCCTTTTCTGGAGTGTTTGTCCTTTACAATGTATTCTTTCTGATTCTCTTTCTCCCTTTCTCCCTCCCTCTCTTTATCCCTCTTCTTTAAGTTCTCCCACTATACAGATTCCTTTCTCTAGTCTTACAAATGTTGAAATCTTTCCCATCTAAAAAGCAGCATGAAACTTTGCCTTAGGCCCAAATACCTGTCCTGCTACGGCCCATTTGGATTTTTTTTTTCCCTCATTTCATTGTCTTAAAATGACAGGGTACATGTGGCAGCCAAGAGAATGTGCCTCAAAGACCTCCAACTATGAGGCATTTAATTGCCCAAAAGGCCCCAGCTGCTGTATTCTGAAATCCGTCACAATGTTTGTGCCAAGACCAGGCTTCCCACAGGCTGCTCTAGCCAATGACTGAGTGTTGCAGGGATACTAAGGCAGGCCTGTTGCTGAAAGATGCAGAACCCCTCACAAGCTTGCTAAACCTGCAGAATGCTCTGAGATACTTCTAACCACCCCTCTTCCTGCCTTTATTGGTGAAGATTTGCATAGCAGTGTGAGAGCTCATCCAGCCTTCTCCAGCTCCCTTCCCATTTCCTCTCACACATGTATTCTTCCCCAACCACGTGTATATTCCTCCCCTCCCATTTTCACTCCGTCTTGGTGTCTGCTTTCCAAGAGAATCCAAACTGAACACAGGACATCTGAAGAGTTCGTAAAAATATACATTTTTCTCTGCAGATCAACAAATAAAAATCTCTAGGGAAAAAAACTTTCGAATTCATTTTTCCTTAACTCTAAATATGAGTTTGATGCTCAGTCACATTTGAGAATCTCCCATCCCTATTCATCCTTTGCCATATGCTCAGGGTATATTCAGACTTCAACTTACTACACCTTGATCTCTGGTATGATTACTCTGAAGTCATCTCTGCGTGACATCCCACAGGTGCCTGTAACTCATGGAACTCAAAAACGAACCTCTTTCCCTTTTTAAACTAATTATCCTTCCTGTAGATTCTACCTCAATGACATCTGAATCATCCAGTCGTCCCAGCTCAAAACATGGAGGCTGCTCTCTTTCTCCTCTTTTATTTTCCATATCCAATGAAATTTCATTAAACAGAGCTCCTAGAAAACAAATGTTTTGTCTTATTTGTTTTTATATTTCTTACTTTGTCATATTTGAAGCCCTTCATTATATATTCATTAATGAAAAAATAAATAAATGATGTGTTTGCAAGAACTGTGTGAATTCTGTGGGCTACCACTGTAATTTTTTCTTAATTACTATTTCGGATGCCATAAGAGATTAAGTAAATTGATGACCAAGAAATGTCTGTTTGATTTACCAACATTTATGTCACTGGCCAGCTTAGAAAGATTCACTGAAGCAATCAAGACCAAGCTGAGTGCATTGATGTCACCATCAGGCTTTCTGAAAACAGATGGGATAGAGTTTGAGGAAAGAGATGTCTATTAAGGATCAGTATCTGTGAAAGGAAGGGGAGGAAGCAAGATTGGGCAGAGAAGAAGGCTGAACATGATGCAAGCCTGACAAAGCTTTAGCCGACCAGACTGGGGCCTCTGGAGTAAATGTGGCCCAATACTTATCTTCCTTCAGGCCAAAATAGCCAGCCTTTGTGACTTTGCCTTGCTCATCATTATCTGTGGGCCATCCTGGAAAGGTCATGACCTGTACAAGATGACATTGCACAGTCATGAACAGTTTCCATTCTGTTCTCTCCAGGAAAACATTAGGCTGTATGTATATTCTCCTAAAGTAGGCTGGAGCATAGGCACAATCTTCAGCTTTATTTGCAAATCTGAGAAATGAATAGATGCTCAACAAGTACTTCTCATCTTTGGGGGTTTATCTGCAACCAGTAATTCCTCTGTAACTGTCTCCACAGCCTACTGAGTTAGAAAAGTTTCACAAATGTTGGAAAAGTATTTTTAAATACCAACCTATTAATGGTCTTCCTCCTCAGTTTAGATAATGATTCAGTTATTATTCATGATTGGCAGCAAGCAACAGAAATTTACTATTGCCCTTGAGTAACTTACTCATGAGTCAAAGTCCTTGGAGAGGGAACTCCATTGACAGTGCTTGAGTCATGTGCCTGACCATGTGGTGGGGGGAGGGAGGGTTCTAACCCTTCAGCTCCCAGAGTAGCAAAAAGTCACCTAGAATTAGCCTCCCAAACAAGACTACACTTAGTGGCGGAAAGATAATGTTTCAATAAAAAATTCAGGGCAAGCAAACTCGACCCCATGAGTGAAACAGGGCATATAAAAAAATTTTTTTTGAAACAGGGTCTCACTCTGTTGCCCAGGCCAGAGCGCAGTGGTGCCATGTTAGCTCACTGCACCCTTGACCTCCCAGGCTCAAGTGATCCTCCCACCTCAGCCTCCTCAGTAGCTGGGACTATAGGCAAGTGCCACGGGGCCTGGCTAATATTTTATTTTTGTAGAGTTGGGGGTCTTACTATGTTGCCCAGACTGGTCTCGAACTTCTGGACTCAAGTGATCCACCCACCTTGGCTTCCCAAAGTGCTGGGATTACAGGCATGAGCCACCACACGTGACCAAAAGTGTTTTAAGAGAAGATCAACGTAAATTCTGCTTACATATTAAACACATATTAATATTTCTCTTATGTATTATTTTCCCTCAGTTTTCTTGAAGAATTTGGTCCTTTATCATTCGTTGCCTACTTTTAATACAGACATTGGTAAAAAATTGGTTTTGTCCTATGAAGAATACCATATTGGCATGATGATAAATGGTCACTGATAATCAGCTTTGGTGTGGAGACAAGTACAGAAGGCGGGGGACCATGGTAAACTGCAGAATATGAGGCCTGTCCATGGGAATGAGTTGCTAATTATGCTGGGTATCTTCTCTTTGGCCTCCAGATTCCCCCTCTCCAACCATCTCCATCCTGTTCTGTGCCTCTTGAGACCAACCTTTACGGATTGCCTCAAGAGGCTCCCTTGACTTCTAGCTGCCAGTTTCATTGCGCCTGTTGGGGAGCACTAGCACTCAATGAGAGGGACAGAGGGTGTGGTTTGGAGATTTATTTCTGCAGCATCCTCCCAGAGAGGTCCTTACAAGCTGGCAGTGTTCTTCACTCAAAGGCCACAGCTCTGTTGGACAGGCTTTTCCACATTGTGCTGGCTCTCTGGGTTCCAGTGCTTCTCCCTGGACTTGCTCCTTCAGAATTGCAACCCTTCCCATGTTTACCAGCCCTAGGGTTCTGTCTTATTTTGTGGCTTCCTGACATTCTGTTCACATATTTGTAAACAATCCCTGAATGAAGCCTTCCTCAAATTTCCCAATTTGAGTTTGCTATTTGTCTCCCATGTAGGCCCTGCTGATGTATGTATGACTCAGCTCCGATGAATTGTGGGCCCAGTGTTGATTCTCCTATTTTTCAAGAGAAGCTGAATATCAAGGTTTATATGTAAAATTTCCAGTTGTTTTTATCGTAAATTGAATTTTTTAAATGCACTATTCAGAGCAAAAAAATAAAATCTCTGTAGGTCAGATTTGGCCCATGCAGTTAGTCTACAACCTCTGCTATTTATAAGAAATAAATCAGATGAAGGACAGGCCACTCTATCTATCCAACCCTGCCAATATTGTGGAAACTTTATGTATAGGTGAGTGATGAACAAGATGTATTGCCAAATACCATCACTTTTAGTAGCACCAAAGGCCGTTGAGTAGTTCAATAAGAGTATGATCACAGAAAAGTAATGTGGCTGCACAACATTCTTTAGCATCTGAAATTTTGCAAATACCACCACCTGAAACCAAACAGAAGTCTAAAGTCAAACTGTGGTTTGGGATGTGCTCAACTGAATGTAATATTCTTATATAATGTAGTCTGTCTGGGGCCAGGTTGTTATCAGCAAAGGAGAGCAAACAAATATCTGCTGTGACCACCAAGGTAAGCCCTCTCATCTCATTTCTTGGAAATAGATCTTTGAAATATTGTCATATTTTTCAAAAACTTTATATTAAGTTCATGAAGTTTTATTTAGTAATATAAACCATATCTTCCCTTTCAGCTTAATGATCTCAACACATATGTCATCATACATGAAAGCTTAGCTTTCCATCATGTCTCTAGCAGCAATAATAAAGTGAATCTGTTTTTTGTTTGTTTGTTTCTTTGAGATGGAGTCTCACTCTGTCACCCAGTCTGGAGTGCTGTGGTATAATCTTGACCCACTGCCACCTCTGCCTTCTGGGTTCAAGGGATTCTCCTGCTTCAGACTCCCGAGTAGCTATGACTACAAGTGCATGCCATCATGCCCGGCTAATTTTTTGTATTTTTAGTAGAGATGGGTTTTCACCATGTTAGCCGGGATGGTCTCGATCTCCTGACCTAGTGAATAGCTTGCCTCAGCCTCCCAAAGTGCTGAGATTACAGGCATGAGCCACCATGCCCAGCCAAGGGAATCTTTATTAATCTTTTTTAGTTATGATGAAATTTAGGTTACAATACTTATTTTGAATACTTTGAATTTGCTTAATTCAATATGCTTGTCAGAGGTTCACCCTCAATGGCGGAAGCTGTGTTAAGTAAAGCACTGAAATCCTCTTGCTTCCCACATGCCTCAGAAAACCTGAGTTTTCTTTTGGCTTCTTATCTTTAATATGTATGAATTTAAAAGATCTTTTTATCTTTATTGTGTTTGGCTTCTTATCTTTAATATGCATGGATCTAAACCACTATAGTTTAGTGCTTAGTGTTACCTAATTTCCAAGATCTAAATAAACGTACAGAACTATAAAAACCAAAACTGCAAGGTATTAAAGAATACATATAGGTGTTTGTGCCTTCATCTAGAGGAGAAACAACAAAGATCTCCACTATTCATAATGTCTCTATGTGTAGGAGTAGACTTAGTAGGAAGATATCTTAGGTTGGTGTTTTCATCCATTGGGACTGCTATAACAAAGTACCATAGACTGGATGCTTATAAAGAATAGAAATGTATTTAGTACAGTACTGGTGGCTGGGGAGTCCAAGATCAGGATGCCAGCATGGCCAGGTTCTGGGGAGGGCCCTCTTCCAGAATGCAGACGCCTAGTTCTTCTTCTGTTTTCACGCTACAGCAGAGAGTGAGCTAGCTTTCTGGCCTCTTCTTATAAAGGCACTAATCCCACCCATGAGGGTTTCACTATCAAAGACTCAACCTCCCAATACCATAACACCAGGGACCATGCTTCAACAATCCCTAAGCACCCAAAGGCCCAACCTCTCAAAGACCCAACCTCCAAACACCATCACACTAAGGACTGTGTTTCAACATATGAAACTTGGAGGTGTGGCAAGCAAAAGCAATCAGTCCACAACATTCCGATTCCCTAGAAGCAGAGCTCAAGACAGGAATTCTTGTGCAAGGGATTTGCTACGGGCGTGCTCTCAGGAGAAACCTATAAGGAGTGAGGACGCAAAAGAGCACAGGAGAAGTTAGGCAAAGATGTAGATGCAGCTAAAGCCCAGCCTCAGCCTGATTCCATAGCAAGAAAAGCATCACTGAATTATGTTACCTTGAGGCAAGTGGTGGGGGGGCTTTTATACCCTCCCAGTCAGTCATTTGCTGCTGGAGGAATCTCCCTTCCTCAACCTCAATTTTCTACAAATCTCTGGGCACCATTGCCCCTTCAAGCCAAAGGCAATTTTCAAAAGTAAATTGCATGTGGGAGCTTTACCAACCAACTCTTATATCAGCTGAGGAATAGGTTCACACACTAGGAAAAGTTAATAGAGATTAATTGGAAGTAATTTTTCTGCAGGAATAGTGGTTCTGTCATTGACTAGAAAGAGACATAAAGGAGTATATTTTATGGACCAGACCCTAGACCTGACTCTCCCCACATCATTAAGGGTTTGTTCTGGCTTGCCAGGGCCCTGTGAGCATCTCGAATCATTTCAGCTGTAACATCACCTAAGTAACAAAATTTATACTGAGTAAGTTGAGATGCATTTGAGAGGTGAATATTCATTGCAAGCCTATTTCTTGTTATTGTACTTTTTTTTTTTTTTTTTGGATGGGGTTTCGTTTTTTTTCCCTTGTTTTGGTT
>NW_016107659.1:1157498-1165586 GCF_001604975.1 Cebus imitator | reverse complement strand
TTAGTAGAGACGGGGTTTCACCATGTTGACCAGGATGGTCTCGATCTCTTGACCTCGTGATCCACCCGCCTCAGCCTCCCAAAGTGCTGGGATTACAGGCGTGAGCCACCGCGCCCGGCCTATTCTACATTTTTTATTCATTTATTTGAATGGTAAAATGGTCCAATCTCAGCATTTAAGTAAGTTACATTTATGCTGCATTATCATCATCATCTTCATCATATTTGAGCTTAGTATTTGCTTAGTATATTGAGTGCTTAGTATTTGCTGGCCATTGTGCTTAGTGCCTAATGGACCTTGTCTTATTTAAACCTTATATCAACCCTTTCAAGGGAGGGTCATTTTACTATATTATTTATTTTTATGTATTTATTTATTTATTTTTGAGATGGAATCTCACACTGTCACCCAGTCTGGAGTGCAGTGGCACGATCTCAGCTCAACACAACCACTGCCTCCCAGGCTCAAGTGATTCTCCTGCCTCAGCCTCCTGAGTAGTTGGGATTAAAGGCATCCACCACCATGCCCTGCTAATATTTGTATTTTTAGTAGAGATGGGGTTTCCTCATGTTGGTCAGGCTGGTCTCGAACTCCTGACCTCATCATTTTACTATTTAAAAAAAATGAGGCTTAGAGATGATACATGATTTGCCCAAATTACAAAGCCAATAAGGTTTACACCCTGTGCCCAAGGTCTTAATTGTGATATCCTGCTTTCATTTTATATATGACACACACTTCTCCCTAATCTCAAAAGATAATAATAATAAGCAATAAACAAAGAAAAACTTGAAAATTATCAGTAAGAAACAAGGAAGTCAGAAATTAGAAAAACTGTTGGTTCTTTTTTATTATGATACAGATGACAATCAGAATAATATTAAATAAAGTCAAAATCCTAGTTTTAAGAGAGGAAGTTATAAGCCTAATATATACATTTAATTAATATTAGGTAAATTTGATATTATGAGCTGTAAAATTTATAATAACTGAAGAAAAATGATGACAATATATTAGGATTGACTGTTTAGCAAACATATCTAAGGTTACATATCCAGAATAGTATTGTTACCTCCAAAGTAGCCAATATTAGGGATGTAAACCTATTTCAATATTTTGTATAAAATTAAGATTTATCAGTATATCAGAAGAATACCTGGCCAAGTGCTACAGCTCATGCCTGTAATCCCAGCACTTTGGGAGATGAAGGTAGGAGGATTTCTTGAAGCTTGGAGCTTGAAACCAGCCTGGGAAACATAGCAAGACCATGCCTCTACCAAAAATAAAAAATATAAAGTTAACTGAGCACAGTGAGGCATGCCTGTAGTTCCACCTATTCAAGGAGGCTGAGGCAAGAGAATCCCTAAAGCCCAGGAGTTCGAGCCTGCAGTGAGCTATGATCACGCCCGCTGCACTCTAGCCAGAGTGACAGACCCCTGCCTCTAAACAAAACAAAACAAAACAAAAGGGATAGTGCCCACCATGTTTATTGCAGCACTATTCACAGTAGCAAATATATGAAATCAATCTAAGTGCCTATCAGCAGATGAACTGATAAAGAAACTGTGGTTTATATACACAATGAAACACTAGTCGGTCGTAGAAGAGGAATAAAATCCTGCCATTTGTGGTAACATGGATGCAACTGGAGGTTATTAAATTAAGTGAAACAAGCCAGGCACAGAAAGACAAATACTGAATGTTCTCACTCATATGTGGGATCTGGAAAAGTCGATCTTATGGTGGTGAAAGTACAATGATAGATACTAGAGGCTGGGAAGGGTGTGTTGGGAGGGGTAAAAGGTAGGGAGGACTAGAGGGTGGAGAATGGGCACAGACGTGCAATTAGCTGGAAGGAATGTCTAATGTGTCATAGCACAGTAGGGTGACTATAGTTAACAATAATTCATTGTATAATTCATAATAGCCAAAAAAGAAGACTTGAAATGTTCCCAATACAAAGAAATAATAAACATTCAAGGTGATGGATAGCCTACACACCCTGACTTGATCATTACACATTCTATGCATGTATCAACATTTCACATGTATCCCACGAATATGTACAAATATTACGTACCAATAAAAATCTTATTATGCTGCCGGGCGCGGTGGCTCATGCCTGTAATCCCAGCGCTTTGGGAGGCCGAGGCGGGCGGATCACGAAGTCAAGAGGTCGAGACTATCCTGGCCAAAATGGTGAAACCCCGTCTCTACTAAAAATACAAAAATTAGCTAGGCATGGTGGTGCACGCCTGTAATCCCAGCTACTCGGGAGGCTGAGGCAAGAGAATTGCTTGAACCCAGGAGGCAGAGGTTGCAGTGAGCCGAGATTGTGCCATTGCACTCCAGTCTGGGTAACAACAGCGAAACTCTGTCTCAAAAAAAAAAAAAATCTTATTATACAAAAAAGGGGATGCAGAGAGATTCTATTCTTAAATTTGCCTTTAGGACTTAGGAAAAATGATTTTTAATATCTTTATTATTAAAATATTATGTTTACCTTTTGAAAGTGGATTTTATTTTTACAAGCTGTGACCTCACATTAATGATAGTTTCTTGTTTATCATAAATTGCCCCTAACCTTTTCAGTAATGGAAGATAAATTTCATTGAATGTTTAATTTTTAAATTTATAATAATAGTAAAACAGTTTTCCATCTCCCTCTCAGTTGCTTTTTAAAAAATATTTCTATTGTTATATAAAGCATCACAAATACATTTAAAGCTACCTGTGCACTTCATCCCAATTACATTTTGCTTTCTCTTTTCCTCCTTCCTAGGGAAAACTGTCACCCAGTTTTACTATTTATCATTTCCATGCATTTATTTATGTTTATTACATATGGAAATTTTTCAGTATTACTTTGTAGGTTTTTAAAAAAACTTTATATAGCTAGTATCATACTATATGTACTTTTCTTTTATCTTTATCTCTTTTTCTGTTTGGAGACAGGGTCTCACTGTTGCCCAGGCTGGAGTGCAGTGGCATGATCTCAGCTCACCATAGCCTCCACCTCCAGGGTTCAATTGATTCTCAGGCCTCAGCCTCCCAAGTAGCTGGGATTACAGGCACCAGCCACCACACCTGGCTAATTTTTGTATTTTCTGGTAGAGATAGGGTTTCACCATGTTGGCCAGGTTTTTCTTAAACTCCCGGTCTCAAGTGATTCGGCTGCCTTGGCCTCCCAAAGTGTTGGGATTACACTCATGAACCACCCACCCAACCTATACGTACTTTTCCACATCCTGCTTTCGTTGGTCCTCATTATGTTTGGAAAAGGTATCTAATTCTATTGAATTACTAACCTACAGATATTTCTATTTTTCAGTTGAAGACCATGTTAGATTGTTCCCAATATTTTTGCTATCCTAAAGAAAGCTACTCTGAATGTTCATGTCAGAATTTCCTAGGACACATGGCTGAAGGTCTCTTTATGCCATAAACCCAGGAGTGTACCATAAATGGTAGGGTACGCAGGTCTGCACATCCTCCACTTGAATAGATACTGCCAAAAGGCTTTTTGTGTCCTGTTTAAGAAATGCTTACCTTCACCAACTCATGAAGATATTATCCTGTGTTTTCTTCTAAAAGTTTTACAGTTTTACTTTTTACTTTAAGTTCTTTGAACCACCCAGAAATGTAGATCTCCCTTTCTCCCTCGCCCCAGTGTGAATAAGCAGATAAATAGTTTCTCTAGGCCATTTAATTACTGGTCCAAACCTCTCTACTAACATGCAAGGATATCATGTGCCAAGATTCCATGTATCTGGGTCTGTTGTAAGATTCTCTATTCTGTTCCATTTTCTATTTATTTAACATTTTTACAAAAGGTCTTGATAGATACTAAGGCAAGTCCTCTCACCTTCTTCATTTTCTTCAAACCTGTGTTGGCTGTTTCTGCTACACGTAATACAACACTGGATTCAACTTGCTAATATTTTCTATATAAGTTTTGGAAACTGTGATCATAAGTGTCATCTACAAATTGGCCTGTATTATTGTTCAGTCAACTGCATTTGGTTTGGAAACTAAGGTTATGTTAAGCTCATAGAAGCATTTAAGGGATGGCTTCTCATTTTATTTTTTGGAAAAGTATGAATAAGATTAGGGTTACCTGGTCCTTAAATGTTGTGTTTTCTTTGTTGTTTTAATTTTCAGTTTTGGTTTGTTTTTGTGTTTGTTTTTTTGGTCTTTATTTGAGACAGGATCTCTGTTGCCTAGGCTGAAGTGCAGTGGTACAATCATGGCTCACTGCAGCCTCGAACTCCTGGGTTCAAACAATCCTCCTGCTTCGGTCTCCTCAGCAGCTGGAAATACAGGCATGCACCACCACATCCAGATAATTTTTTTAAATTTTTCTTTTTTTCTTTTTCTTTTTTTTTTTTTTTTTCGTTTTTTTTTTCCCGACAGTGGCTCCTTACATTACTGGGCTGACTTCGAACTCCTGCCCTCAAATGATCCTCCTGCCTCAGCCTCCTGAAGTGCTAGGATTACAGGCATGAGCCACCACATCCGCTCTCTTAAATGTTTTGATATGATTTACTTATAAAACTATTTAAATCCAGCACACGACCAGCCTGGGCAGCAGAGCAAGACCCTGTCTCAAAAAAAGAGAAAGGAATATAAATAAAACATTTAAGATAGATATTGCTATTGCAGGTAGATTTTAAAGTATCTATCCATTGGGTTTTTAATTTTATATATTTTTTTCCTAAGGTCTACTTGATTACTTTTCAAATCCATCTGATAATTTTTCATTGCTTGTTTTGTATTCATAGTTTTTTTAGTCCATCTTTTATTCTCTTAAACATTTTAACATCATTATTTGTATTACGTATGAATAATTTTATCTGAAATTCTTTTTTTTTTTTTTTTTTGGGACAGAGTTTCACTCTTGTTACCCAGGCTGGAGTGCAATGGCGCGATCTCAGCTCACCGCAACCTCCGCCTCCTGGGTTCAGGCAATTCTCCTGCCTCAACCTCCCGAGTAACTGGGATTACAGGCACGTGCCACCATGCCCAGCTAATGTTTTGTATTTTTAGTAGAGACGCGGTTTCACCATGTTGACCAGGATGGTCTCGATCTCTTGACCTTGTGATCCACCCGCCTCGGCCTCCCAAAGTGCTGGGATTACAGGCTTGAGCCACTGCACCCGGCTATTATCTGAAATTCTTAGTGGGGAGTATCATTCTCCGCTTTTGTGATTCTGCTGATTCTTGCTTAACTTTGGGTGGGCTTTTTCTCAAGGAATCCTGTGATGTCTGGGACAAGGGTGCATTTTTCCAGAGATTTATCTCTGCATCTTTTGGGTGTCCCAGTTATACTAAGTCAGGACTTCAAGAAAATATATTTACTGGAATTTCCCAGACGTTGTCAGTAAGTGTAGATGGGAACTTTGAAATTATGACAGCATGCTTGAATCCTCAAGGGAGTCTTTCATTCCACACTCAGAGTCCTAAACTGAACAGACAGGGAACCTCAACATGTCCCTTGGCTGGAATGATAATTTATTCTAATCCACCTTTTTCCTGACCATGTAGTCCCTCCAGATCTTAGGCTCTATCTGTGAGAGAATTCTTACTTCCAATTTCCCACCTTTCCATAGACCCAAAATCTTATGTTTCCCAAAGTACCTTTAAAACACAAGTCTCTTGAATGTCAACATTGTCAAAAGACCCTGGGAAGTCATCCTGTCAGTTGCAGCTAACCATTCTGGTTTCCAACTCCCTGGAAGCCAGTCTTTCAATCCCTGGGGATTTCCCTTTTTTTCTTATGAGATCAACCATACATTCAAAGAAATATGTATTATCTCTTTTCCTGCATTACTATTTTGTATATCAGAAGGCCTTTCATGGTAACCTTTCCATTGAAGTATTGGATTCAGATGTCCCAATATCTTTTAAATTTCTAAGTACTGTATCACAAGCATTTGACATTATGACTCTGATTACAGGTTATTAAATTACTTATTGCAGTGTATTTTTTCATGTGAAATTAGTCATTACAAATATGATAAGCCAAATTAAAAGAGAATGAAATGAGATTCCTCCTTGGTTACATTATTTTGATACTTCTATACCTGTTTTCACTGTGTAAGCTAATTTTTAAGTATTTTTTTTAAATGTGGCAATGTTGCTTCAATAACATTTTAAAGAATAATTTCGAGTTTCTTTTCTTAAAAAAGAAAATTAACTGAAAGGCAATTTCCAACCAAATGAAGTCTCACCAGAGACATTACAAAGGCAAAATTCCAACACAAGAACATAACAAATTGCCAATTATGATCATGTTTATCAAAGAATCTGATATTTCTTTACATGCTTTAAGAAATTTCTTTACATAATTTCTTTATGTAAGAAATTATGTAAAGAAATTCTTTCTGTAAGAAATTTCTTTATGTACTTTAAATTTGAAAATTAAAAAAATATAACACCTATTCACATTTTTACCAGGCATTTTTGGATTAGTTGCACTATTAACATTGAAAGAAGAAAGTATCTTAAAAGTTGAGTCATAATTTCTCATAACATACTAAGTCACCATCAAACCAGATTGTCTTAAAGCCTCAGTCCCAACTACTTGTTTGGCTGAAAGTATGTGAAACTCATAGGGATTACCAATACCACCCTGCAATGCAAGGGATTAGTTCTGTCACAACAAACTGAAAAGCATATAGCTAAGATAAGCATAACTGCTAAATATTTTGTTACTTCAACTTTTAAAGCAATATCTATAAATTCCATTTCCCAGCTTACCAGGTGGGCAAGACGGTACTTATAAGGACAGAGAAATTTTCTCCTGAACATGATGTATACCTCCAAACCCACAGAAGAAAATGTATGGTATCTACCCAATGCTTTCAAAGTGTAGTGAGCATAATAATCACTTCTGTATTGAAGGATTGATATTTTTGGCTGCTAGACACCCAGTCTCTCTCTTTATTAGCACCATGTGCTGGATTGTCTGTTTTTGACTTGGGCAGTAAAGCACCAGGTGTCAGGCCCTATGCAGAAAAGACTTAACATAGCAAGCCTGAGACTGCTGCCTTAAAACATCCTGCTTGGAAAGCTGGCTTTGAATTGCTGTCTGGGGACCTGGATTTTGAGAGGATTTCCAACATTCCCAGAACTGATAAGAATGGCTGGCTGTGCCTAGACTGTTTGTACAAACAATATGATTTTCACTGAACATCTGCTTTACTCTCCAAGTCTGGAATGCTGGTTCATGCTAGGCAGAGGGTACTTATTTGACCAGTACTCACTAAAAACCTTGGGCACTAAGTCTCTAACACACTCCCTTGGGAAACAACATTTCAAATGTGCTGTTATAAATTGTTGCTCGAGGAATTAAGTATGTGTGTGACTGTACTGGAGAAGAATTATTGGAAGTTTGTACCTGGCTTCCTCTGGACTTCATTCATTGTGCCTTTTCCTTTTGCTTGTTTTGCTTTGAATCTTTTCACCATAATAAATCATAGCCATGAGCATGACTATACACTGAATCATGTGAGTCCTGCTAGCCAAATCATCAAACCTGGAATAGTCTTGGGGACCCCCCCACACAGTGAAAACAACACATCCCAGAATCTTTTTTACTATAGGGTTAGAATTGGCCAATGAAAGAAATTGTGCAGCATTTGGAAAACAAGCACCACATGGAGGTTATTACTCTCAGAAAGTCCCAGTAGTCAGACGTGGTAATGGACAAACACAAATACATTCAGTGGATCACAGACAGTCCTTACTTTCCTACTCTAAGCTCATATCAACTGCTGACTTCATTGTTTGTATTAGTCCATTTTAACACTGCTATAAAGACATACCTGAGCCTGGGTAATTTAATTATAAAGAAAACAGGTTTGATTCACAGTTCTGCCTGTCTGGGGAGGCCTCAGGAAACTTACAATCATGGTGGAAGGGGAAGCAGGCACATTTTCCACAGCAGCAGGTGAGAGAGCAAGCAAGAGCATGAGACCTCACTCACTATCACAAGAACAGCATGATCCAATCACCTCCATCTGGTCCCTCCCTCAACATGTGGGGATTATAGAGATTACAATTCGAGATGAGATTTTTTTTTTTTTT
>NW_016107659.1:1150382-1154253 GCF_001604975.1 Cebus imitator | reverse complement strand
CAACCTCCGCCTCCCGGGTTCAGGCAATTCTCCTGCCCCAGCCTCCCGAGTCGCTGGGATTACAGGCACATGCCACCATGCCCAGCTAATTTTTTGTAGTTTTAGTAGAGACGGGTTTTCACCATGTTGACCAGGATGGTCTCGATCTCTTGACCTCGTGATCCACCCGCCTCGGCCTCCCACAGTGCTGGGATTACAGGCTTGAGCCACCGCCCGGCCTTATTCTGGCTCTTTTAGATCAATACAAATTTTAGAATTGACTTTTTCTAAGTCTGTGAGAAAATGACATAAACAGTTTGATAGGAATTGCATTAAATCTGTAGATTGCTTTGAACAATATAGTCATTTAAATGATGTTAATTCTTACAATCCGTGAGCATGGGATGTCTTTCCATTTGTTTGTTGCCTCTTCAATTTCTTCCATTGGAGCTTTTTAAGTTTTCTTTGTAGAGATGATTCACCTTTTTAGTTAAAATTATTCCTAGGTATTTTTTGTAGCTATTCTAAATGGGATTGCCTTCTTAATTTCTTTCTCAGCTAGTTCATTATAGGTATATAGAAATGTTATTGACTTTTGTATGTTGATTTTATATCTTGCAACTTTACTGAAAGTATTTATCAGATCAAAGAGTCTTTAGTGGGGTGTTTAGATTTTACTAGATATAAGATCATATATCATCAGCAAAAAGTAAAATTACACTTCCTTTTTCAAATCTGGATGTCTTTTACATCTTTTTTGTACCTGATTATGCTGGCTGGGATTTTCTTTACTATGTTGAATAGGAGTGGTGAAAGTGAGTATTTTCATCTTATTCCAGTTCTTAGAGAAATGGCTCTGGATTTTTCCCCATTCTGTACAATGTTAGTTGTAGGTTTGTCATATATGGCCTTTTTTATGTTGAGGTATGTTCCTTGTATGCCTAGTTTATTGCAATTTTTTATCATGAAAGGATGCTGAATTTTTCAGATGCTTTTCTGCACCAATTGAGATTGTATGTAATCAACTGTATGAATTTTTTTCCTTCATTTTGTTGCTGTGATGTGTTAGGTTTATTGATTTTTTATATATTGAACCATATTTGAGACACATCCCTCTTGATCATGGCATATTATTTTTTATGTGCTGTTGGATTCAGTTTGCTAGCATTTTGGGGAGAATTTTTGCATCTATGTGCATCAGAGATTTTGGTGTGTGGTTTTTTTTGTTGTTGTTGTGTCTTATTTTGCCATCAGGTTAATTCTTGCCCCGTAGAATGAGTTAGGGAGAAGATTCTCCTCTTCAATTTTTTGAAATACTTTGAGGAGACTGGATGTTTGTCCTACTTTAAAGTTTAATAGAATTTGACAGTGAAGCCATTTGGTTCTAAACTTCTCTTTTTTGGGAGACTTTTTATTACTGCTTCAACTTTGTTATTTGCTGTTGGTCTCCTTAGGTTTTCTATTCCTTCCTGATTTAGTCTTGGAAGGTTGTGTGGGTCTAGGAATTTATCCATTTTGTCTAGGTTTTCTAGTTTGTTGATATATAGTTGCTCATAATAATCTCATGATCTTTTGTATTGTGGTATCAGTTGTAATGTCTTCTTTTTCATTTCCAATTTTGTTTATATGTATCTTCTTTCTTTTTATTGGCTGCTCCAGCCAGTGAATTATTGATTTTATTTATTCTTTTCAAAAGAATTTTTTTCTTTTATTAATCCTTTGTATCACCTTTTTAGTCCTTATTTCATTTAGTTCTGCTCTGATTTTTGTTATTTATTGCCATCTACTAATTTTGTGTCTGGTTTATTCTTGCTTCTTTAGTTACTTGAGTTTAGTTACTTTAGTTTGTATCTTAGTAAAAGCATATTTCTACTTTTTTGATGTAGGCATTTACTGCTATAAACTTCCCTTATAGCACTGCTTTTGCTGTATCTCATATGTTTGACATGTTGTGTTCACATTTTCATTTGTTTCAATAATTTAAAAAATGTTCTTGTTAATTTCTTCATTGTCTCAATGTCATACAGGAGCATCCATTTATTTGTACAGTTTCAAAAGTTTCTCCTGTTGTAGATGTCTAGTTTTATTTCATTGTGGTCTGAGAAGATACTTATATGATGTTAATTTTTAAAAATTTGATGAGACTTGTTTTGTGCTTTCACCTATGGTCTATCCTGAAGAATGTTCTATGTGCTGATAAAAATATGTCTATTTTTATATAGACATATCTGGGTGCTCCAGTGTTGAGTGTATAAATATTTACTATTTAAAAAATTAGTTAGAGACTGGGTCTCATTGTATTGATGAGGCTGGTCTCAAACTCCTGGCTTCAAGTGATCCTCCTGCCTTGGCCTCCCAAAGGGCTGGCATTACAAGCGTGAGCCGCCACATCTGACCTATTTACTAATTTTATATAAGCTTGCTGAATGATGTTTTTATAATAAAACTTTGACCTTCTTTGTCTCTTTTTACTGTTTTTGACTTATAATCTGTTTAATCTATATATAGCTATTCCTGATTGCTTTTGGTTTGCATTTTTATGGAATATCTTTTTCCATCCCCTTACTTTCAGTCAATATATGTCTTTACAGAGGAGATGAGTTTCTTGTAGGCAACATCTAGTTGGGTCATTTTTTTCTTTTTTTTTAAATCCATTCTGCCAGTCTATATCTTTTTTTTCAATTATTTTTTATTTTTAGTTGGAGTCTCGCCCTGTTACTCAGGCTGGAGTGCAGTGGCACAGTTTTGACTCACTGCAACCTCTGCCTCTTGGGTTCAAGCAATACTCCTGCCTCAGCCTCCTGAGCATCTGTGATTACAGGCATCCACCACCACCATGCCCAGCTAATTTTATTTTTTATTTTTTATTTTTAGTAGAGACAGGGTTTCTTCAGGTCGGCCAGGCTGATCTGAACTCCTGACTTCAAATGATCTGCCTGACTTGGCCTCCCAAAGTGCTGGGATTACAGGCATGAGCCACTGTGCCTGGCCACAGTCTATAGCTTTTAAGTGGAAGGTTTAATCTATTAACATTCAAGGTTATTATTAATATGTGAGGGTTTATTCCTGTCATTTTATTAAATGATTTCTGATTTTTTTTTCTTTTGTATATCCTTTGTTCCTTTCTTTCTTTCCTATTTTGTTATCATGGTGCTTTGGAAGTTTTCTGCAGAGCTAGCAGCCGACTGTTCTCCCTTCCTTGTTTGTGCATTTGTTCTACCGGTGGTTTTTTACTTTTATGTGTTTTCATTATGGTAAATAACATTCTTTCACTTCCCAGTGTAAAGCATCCTTAAATATTACTTGTAGGACCACTCTAGTGCTATGAATTCCTTCAGCTTTTGCTTGTCTGGGAAAGACTTTGTTTCTCTTACCTTTATGAAAGATAATTTTGTGGAGTACAGTATCCTTCCATAACAGCTTTTATTTTTCAGCCCCTTGAATATATCACCGCATTTTCTCTTGGCCTGTAAGGTTTCTAACAAGAAGTCTGTTGTTAATTTGGTGAGGGTTCCTTTATAGGTGTCTAGACAGTTTTCTCTTGCTGTTTTTAGAATTTACTCTTTGCCTTTGACTTCTGACAGTTTGACTATAATGTGTTGAGAAGACCTTTTTACATTGTATCTATTTGGGGATTGCTGAGCCTCCTTTATCTGGAGGTCTAAATGTCTTGGTAGATGTGAGAAGTTTTCATCTATTACTTTGTTAAATAGGTTAAGTAGGTTTTCTAACTATTGTTTTCTCTTCATCTTATGGAATTTCAAATATTTGGTTGCTTTTTGGTGTCCCATTTGTCACATAGGCTTTGCTCATTCTTTTTTATTATTTTTTCTTTATTTTAGTTTGCCTGGGTTGTTTCAAAACACCTGTCTTTTTTTTTTTTTTTTTTTTT
>NW_016107659.1:1132077-1150089 GCF_001604975.1 Cebus imitator | reverse complement strand
TTTCTTCTGCTTGAGCTAGTCTATTATTGAAACTTTCAAATGTGTTTTGCATTTTATTAAATGAATTCTTCAGTTCCAGCATTTCTATTTTTTTCCTTTTTTATAATATCTATCTATTTGGTAAATTTCTCATTTATACCCTGAATTGTTTTTCTAATTTTTTTGTATTATTTTTCAATATTCCCTTTTATCTCTCTGATCTCTCTGCATTTCTTTAAAATCAGTATTTCAAATTCTTTTTTCTGGGCTTTTGTAAATTTATTAATTGGAATCTGTTGCTGAAGAACTATTGTGTTCCATTGGAGGCATCATATTTCCTTGCTTTTTCCTGTTTCCTGTCTATTTACATTGACTTCTGTGCATCTGGTATAACGGTTGCTTCTTTCAATTTTTTGAATTTGTTTTCTTAAGGGAGGACTTTTTCTTGAAGATGTATCTATGGTGTTGGTTGGGTAGCGTACCTTGGCTTTGATTCTAGGTGTGTGCATGAGTGTAACTCTGTTATGATTTCTTTGGCTATAAATAGTGTCAGTGGTATCTGATTTTCTTGGTGACTTAGAATGTGGTTATTAGTGGAGGCTGTGATGAAGTTTTGCTGGGGACTGGGGTGCCAAGTGAGCCAGTCTTTGGGCCCCAGTGGTGGCAGTGATAGGCTGAGGCCTGTCCTTGGAACCCTGAGCAGCTTATGCTGGCACCAGAATTAGCAGGTCCAGGCAGGCTGACTCATGTGCCTCCAGTGGCTTGCTTGGATGTCAGCAGTGGCAGTGGTGGGACAAGAAGGCAGGGGAGTTCTCAGGCTTCTAAGCAGCGAGCATGGGATGGGCAGTGTCAGTCACAATGGCAGGACAACCCTCTGGGTCCTAAGTGGTGCATGCTGGTGTTAGTGGTAGCTGCAATGGGCTGGATGGACAAGTCTCCAGCCCAAATGTGGCACATGAAGGTAGGCACCAGCAGTGGTTGTATCATCAGGATGAGTAGGTTAAACCTCATGCCTCCCTGGGAGGAGTGCACAGATGCCAATAGCGGTGGATTGAACTGGACAATTTCCACGTTCCCAGACTATATGCTCTGGCATGAGGGGTTGAAGCCAGGCCAAGCAGGCTTGTCCTCAGATCTCCTAATTGTGTGTATAGGTGCTTTCTATGTTAGGCAGAGGCAGGGATATCCCCAGGCCTCCAGCAGAATGCTAGGGTTGGAGACAGCAGTGGCCATGTTTCAGCCCTGCCACTGAGGAGGGCAGGGACACCTACAATGAAAGCAGCCTAAGTTGGTGGGTGGAAAACACATGCCACACTCATGCCTTAGCCTCTGTGGCAACAGCTTATGCTTCATTCACACTTCAGCTCTGGTGCCACTGGGCCCCAGGACAGTGTTCAGTCTATTGTGGGCTGGGCTTTCAAAATGGTGTCTTACTGTAGCTGCCTGTGACTCAGGGGGAATGTGGGACCCAGCACAACTCCTTCCCTGCAGCAGAGCCATTGTGTAGTCTGCAAGTGGTTCCCCATGTTAATTCCAGGGCCTGTGAGGCTTTAGGTTCTTTCCTGTGACTAGGATTGCAGAAGTCATGGGGGAACCATGATCCACTGGGGGTCACTCACTTACCATTTCCCTGTATTTCCCACTCCCAGACAATCCTGGCTGAGAAGGCAGTCTCACTTCTTTCTCTTTCCTTATTTTAGGTTTTTCTGTCACTTTCCTGTTGAATTCCAGTGTTCTGTCTTGGAAGATCCATTCAAAGTGTGATTTTCTGATCACTACTTTGGTTCTTCTTTGGTCAGGAGGCAACCATGAAATGCTTCCAGTCAGCCATCTTAAAGTTCTTTCCCATATTTTTTTGATTATATAGAAATAACTTGATTATATAGAAATAACTTTATTTTTTCATTTTTATTGAAGAGAAATATTAAAAATACAGAAATTCTGGTTGATACTGATTTTTATTCAGTGCTCTAATTATATTTTTCCTGTTTTCCCCATATTATTTATGTTGAGGAAGCTACATAATTATTCTAATTGTAATTTCTACATTTGCCTTTCCTCTCCACCTGCTTTGTTTTTAGTGTTCTGTACTTTTACTATATAAAAGTACTTGATTTATCCTGATTTGCATATATTATCCCTCTTATATTCATTAATTTGTGTTTTTCATAAGTCCCAGAAAATGCATAATCTCTTCAAATATTATATCTCCTTTGATCTCTCAATTCTTTCCTTCTTGGAATCCTACTAGATCTTTTCATTTGGTGCTCCATGTATTTTTTACCCCTTACAATAATGACTTTTGTTATTTCCATTTTTATTAAAGTATAAATTTCATAAAGCAAATTTGCCCTTTTTAATATGCAGTTCTGTAAGTTTAACAAACACATACAGTCACATAACCACCACTGTATGCAAGAATTAGAACTATTCCATCACTCCTAAAAACCACCCTGTGCCATGTTATAGTTAACTCCACTGCCCAACCCAAGATCCTGGCCACCCCTTATCTTTCTGTTACTATAGTTCTGCCTTTTCCAGAATGTCAAATAAATAAACTCATACAGTATATAGTCTTTTAAGTCTGGCTCCTTTCACTTAGCATAATACATTTGAAATTCATGCATATTGTAAGCTGGGCACTGTGGCTCACACCCATAATCCCAGCACTTTGGGAGGCCACGTCGTGTGGATCACCTGAGGTCAGGAGTTTAGACCAGCCCAACCAACATGGAGAAACCACATCTCTACTAAAAATACAAAATTACCCAGGTGTTGTGGCCAATCCCAGCTACTTGAGAGGCTGGGGCAGGAGAATTGCTTGAACCCGGGAGGTGGCAGGGAGCCAAGATCACTTCATTGCACTCAGCCTGGGCAACAACAACAATAAAAAAGAAAGAAATTCATGTATATTGTTTTGTGATTCAGTAATCTGCTCTTTTTTAATGCTAAGTGATATTCAAGTGTATAAAAACTCTATAATTTGTCTATCCATTCTCCAATTGAGAGACATTTGGTTGATTTTAGTTTTTGGCAATTATAAGTAAAACCCCTATAAACGCTCACATCCAGGTTTTCATGTGAACATTAGTTATTTCACTTGGGCGTGGGAATGCTGAGTTGTACAACAAGTGCATGCATAACTTCAAAAGAAACTGGCTGACGGATTTCCAAAGTCACTGAGGTATTTTGCATCCCCACCAAGCATGTAAGAGAGTTGCACTTGTTCCACATCCTTGCCATTTTTGGTATTTTTATGCACTTTTTAAGACATTCTAATAGATATGTAGTGATATCTTATTTTGTTTTTTATGACCATATTCTTTATAACGTATTGAGTAATTTTTATGTGCTTATTTTCCATGCATGTATCTTTTTTGGTGAAATGTCTTCAAGCTTTTGTCCATTTTGTTTTCATTGTTTAGTTTTCTATTAGTGAGTGTTGAGAGCTCTTTATATAGCCTGCATACAATTACTTTATCAGGTACATGATTTGAAAACATTTTTTCAGTCTGCAGCTTCTGTTTTTATACTCTTAAAAGTGTCTTTGTAGGAGCAGAAGTTTTTCTTTTTGATGAACTTCAATCTATCAATTATTTCTCATAAAATTGGTCAGGTTTCTCAGTACCGTATCTAAGAAATCTTTGCTTCACTCAAGGCTACAAAAATTGTTTTCTATTTTTTTCTAGAAGTTGTGTAGTTTCAATTTTATATTTAGGTTTATGATTCATTTTGAGTTAATTTTTGCATACAGTGTAACATCTAGATCAAGGTTCGTTATTTGTACGTGAATATCCAATTGATCCAACACCATTTGTTGAAAAAGACTATCTACAATGAATTGTCTTTGCATCTTTGTCAAAAATTAATTAAATATATATACTTTGTGAGCTCTTTATGATATGGTTTGGCTCTGTGTCCCCACCCAAATCTCATCTTGATTGGAATTCCCATAATCCCCACATATCGAAAGCAGGACCTGATGGGAGGTAACTGGATCATGGGGGCAGTTTCCCGCATGCTGTTCTTGTGATAGTGACTGAGTTCTCATAAGACATGATGGTTTTATCAGGGGCTTCCCCCTTTGCTCATTTGCTCTTTTGCCTGCTGCCATGTAAGACATGCCTCTTTCCCTTCTGTCATGACTATAAGTTTCCTGAGATCTCCCCAGCCCTGCAAAACTGTGAGTCAATTAAATCTCTTTTCTCTATAAATTACCCAGTCTTGGCTATGTCTTTAGAGCAGTGTGAGAACAGACTAACACACTTTATTTTTGTCCTATTAATTTATGTCCATCCTTTCTCTAAACTTGCCTTCACTCTGGCTTTAGAGTAAGTCTTGAATTCAGATAGTGTTTCTTTAGTATTGTGCTGACAATTTTAGATCTTTGCCTTTCTATATAAACTTTATAATCACTTTTTATATCTACCAAATAGCTTCTTAAGTAAGCTTTGGTATTTCTGTCTTTGAAAAATCTGGTCCACTTCATCTAAGTTGACAAATTTATTGGCATAAAGTTGTTAATATTCCCTTCCTATACTTTTAACATCTGTAGGTTCTATAATAATGTCCCATCCTTCAGTTTTAGATATTTGTTATTTCTTTCTTGTCTCCTTTTTCTTGGTCAGTCTAGCTAAAGGTTTATCCATTATTACTTTATTTTCTCTGCCCAATCTCTCTCTCCACTTATTCTAGGATTTCAGTTATGTGTATTTCAGACTACCTGATTTTTTTTATATGCATCATTGCAGCTTTTTCGTCTTCCTTTTTCCCCAGTCTTTTTTTTCTCTATGCTTTTTGTTAGTTTGTCTTCAAATTCACAGACCTTTTCTTTTTTAGGGTACAATCTGTCATCATTTACTGAACTTCTGACTAATATATCATCATTGCTGGCACTGTATTTTTCATTTCTAAAATTTTCACTTGGTTCTTTTTTACAGAATACATTCCTCAAGAGAGTCTCCACCTGTTTACTTATTGTGTCCAATTATTTCTTTTAAATCTTTTATCATATTTATGAAATTATATTAATTCCAATGTCTGTGCTTTCTCTGTTCTTGTTTTTAATTAACTTTTTTATCAGGAGGATGTCACATTTTCCTGATTTTTCAAATCTCATAAAATTTGTGTTGTATGCTCAACATTAGCAATGTGATGTGTTGGAGAGTTGAAATATTGTTGTTTTATTTTTAATAAGTTTTACCCTGTTCTTTAGTTAATTGATTGGCAGATCAGCTTGATCCTATTGAGGCTTGACTTTGGGCTCTGTTTAGGAATATCTATAGTAGCCTTATTCCTTTTCTATAAGTTACGGCCTTTGTGGGGTCTCAGCGCAACTCATTTCCTAATGTAAAGCCTTTTGGGGGTCTTACTTGAATACTCAAAGTGTTCACCAAAGTCTCCTTACTTGCCGGTTGTATGTCTTTCAGCAATCTGCAATCTCTGGAATCTCCATTTAGTTCAGAGTCCCCAGGGGCTGTTCTTTGCCAAGTTTCACTGAGTCTTTCCCCATGCTTGTCCAGCTTAAAATTTAGCTACATAAGCATGGGAATCCCTGTGCAGATTTCTGGAACTTCTACTTCGTACAGCTCTCTCATCTCTGGTATTCCGCCCCTCAACGTTCAATTGCCTCATTATCTCAACTTTGATTTTTCTTTCCTCCATTCTGTGAGACTGCTGCTCTGTTTAGGTTCCATAAATTTTGTGTTGTATTTTCAAAGCTGGAGAGAATGTGAAACTCACTTTTTTTTCCTCCTTTTATGTCCAGGTCACAGTGCCACACTATTGTCCAATGCCTAAAAGCTGCTGTTTCATATATTTGTCTCTAAATTAACAATTGTTTACTGTAGGAAGGTACATCCAACACTCATTATTCTATCATGGATAGAATCATAAATCCATTTAAAAATTATTTAATATAGAATAGGTACCTTGTATTTTGTTTCATAAAATTAATATCTGAAGTCCTTGGCACCAAAATTTGTTCATTTTGATTTCTATGGATTCTTACCCATAGTTAGTTTTTTCTAGGATTTTAGTGATCTTTCAATGTGAGCTTTTGTTTGTTTGAGCCTTTGTTTGATCTTAATATGTGACGATCCTAGGAGCTGATGAAGTAATGGGCTTTCTCCAGAAAGGATTTGTAATTGCTACTGCTGGAAGCCAGGGGGCACTACCAACCTGGGCCCACTTTGGTCCACTCCTAGGGTCCTAAGCTTAATGCTACAGCCTTGTGTTCTGCCTTTCTACCTTGCAGTGGCTCAGTCTTCAGATCTAGATAGCTAGAGAGTTCCAGTTTTCCAGTTTTCTAGTTTTCCAGTTGCTCACTGTGCCTCACTCTGATTTCAGTGTCCTTTTTTGTTATGGTTTTTGGTGGAGGAATTTGGGGAAATTTTTTAATCTCCCTACCCTGTACCTGCCCCATTCAAAAAAAAAAAAAAAAAAGAGAGAGAGAGAGAAAAGAAAAAAGAAAAGAAAGAAAAACTTAAACTATTGATATTTATTATACAGATTAACAATGGAGCTTTCTTCTTGTCAGTAGGTTAAATTAACATGAGTCATATAAGTATTTTGAGGGAAGACTGGGAGTTCTACAACTCAGAAGAATTCACAACAATCTCTCAGGAATTCTCTCCATTTTGGCATAAGGCCATATGCTTTATCTAGTTAAGTGGATTTAAGGAGGATATTATAAACTATTCCTCATACAATGTACATATGGCTTAAGAAAAATCTTGCAAAGACACCATATGTAATACAAATAATAAAAGCACAGCACAGATTTTAAAATATGGCAGACCTGATACTTCTGATTTTAGTACTTTATCAGCTTCGTTACAAGGAAAAAGCAACGATAATGGAATCAGATGTCACAATATTAGACAACATTTAAAAAAATTAAAAATATTAGAATTGACGCTGGGCGCGGTGGCTCAAGCCTGTAATCCCAGCACTTTGGGAGGCCGAGGCGGGTGGATCACTAGGTCAAGAGATCGAGACCATCCTAGTCAACATGGTGAAACCCCGTCTCTACTAAAAATACAAAAAATTAGCTGGGCATAGTGGCGTGTGCCTGTAATCCCAGCTACTCAGGAGACTGAGGCAGGAGAATTGCCTGAACCCAGGAGGCGGAGGTTGCGGTGAGCTGAGATCGCGCCATTGCACTCCAGCCTGGGCAACAAGAGCAAAACTCCTTCCCAAAACAAACAAACAAACAAACAAAAAATATTAGAATTATGTGAAATATGAATTTACATACATTATCCTTTACTATTATCTAAGTCTAATTATATATTTTAACTTGAGATGTTAGCTAACTATTATAAAGCTACTAGATTAGCAAAATATTTTAAAAATAAACAGAAAATAAGGATAATTTTCTGTGATGTTAGAAGTCATGCACTATTGAATTCATTACTTTGTAAAAAGAAAGATTTCTTTTTCCTTTTTTTTTTTTTCGAGATAGGGTCTTGCTTTACTACCCAGGCTGAAGTGCAGTGGTGTGATTATCGCTCAATGCAGACTTGAAAATCTGAGCTCAGGTGAACCTCCTACCTCAGCCTCCCAAGTAGCTGGTATTACAAGAGCATGCCATCATGCCAGATAATTTTATTATTATTTTATTAGAGACGAGATTTTGCTATGTTGCCTAGGCTAGTCTGGAATTTCTGGGCTCAAAGGATCCTCCTGCCTCAGCCTCCCAAACTGCTGGGATTACAAGCATGAGACACCCTGCCCAGTGAAAAGAGAAAGATTTCTTACTAGCAACAGAAAAAAAAGGACATATCGGTTGGGAATATAGTGCTATTTCCTGCTGTGGTTTAAAAAAAAAAATGGCTGGGAGAAAAAAGAGAAAAATATTTGTCGACACAAGAAAAATGCAAACGTATTGGTCAACTAAAGCAGAAAAAGGGGTGGCGGTGGGGGGAGACTGAAGATTTGAAGAAAAAGGCATTTGAACAAATATGCATTATGAAAGCTTGAAAGCTTTGCTGCGTGTGCAGTTGGGTGAAAGCATAAATATTTGTAACTATTACTTAGCTTTTGGTGTTGGCTTAATTCTGGTTAGTTTTTTTCTGTGCCATCAAAAAAAGTACCAAATAGCATGCGTCCTTATCAGTAAACAACTTCCTTAATGAGGGTAATGTTTTATGAAAATTGATGAAGCAGTTCCCATAAATTTAGAAAGGAGTTCACACAGAAGTGTAGAGATAGTGCCACATGTGATAATTTTGTATTAACAAGATGTTTAAAATACAGTTTAATTTTCACACACTTTGAAATGAGAAGTGATGAAGAAAATCTTTCATACCATACAGATGTTTACTGTTTATATAGTGGCAAGCTTGTTGTTCACGACTGGTTATGATTATATTTATATATTATTTTTTATATATTTATATATTATATATAATTATATTCACTGGTTGTTGTTATTATTATTATACTGGCTTCCAGTAGCATGTTACCTATTAGATTTTTTAAAAATTAAAATTAAAAAACTTCCCTTCAAGATAAATGTGATAACAGTAACTAAGAAAATTAATACTTTCAAAAAGAACCTGTGCTAGGATGAGAGCATTTAGAAAATAGATATTTGAAAGTGTGTCACAATTTTGTCATTTTTTCCTGAAAAAACTTAAAATATACATATGCCACATATGTACATTTTCACATCTGCACACTTGAAAATCATGGGAACAGTTTCCTAAGCTGCTTAAAAATCTTTCAGATAAATGGTTTTGCAACAATTTTGCTGAAAATTTCTAAGTGTTATGTCTTCTAGTTTGATAGAAAAACTGATTGACATTAGGGAAGATGGATATTTGTTAGCCCAATGACATTTGAAAAAGCCTTTGTATCACTGGGCGCATGAAATGGGAAAATTAGTTTTATGGTTTAGAAATGCAGCCAGTAAAGTAGTTCTTCCATTTTGCACTTGTATTTTGTAAGGTCTCAGCTATGAAAACTCTACACCCACATAAACTCTTCTCAGAACTAGACTTTTACATTTCAGTATCGCAAAGCATATAACAAGAAATGTAAAAAATCACAAAGTATATTCAGCCCTGTTGCTTGTATTTGTGCCATTAGTAAAGTAACATTAAAAATTGCTTTTAACCATTTTTATTTCGTCTTTATGTTTTCTGTTCTAATTTAATTTAAAAAGTGAATATATATGTATTGCAGTGTGTGTGAAAATGTTTTTTTAATGAACAGATGCACAAATAATTTTGATTGTTTAATAAACTGTTAAGCAAGTCATTATTATAATCAACTGTTTCTAATTTTGGTTTAGAATAGCCAACAAAATTTTTCTAAAATACTTTTCCTAAAAAAAATTCACGAGTAAAAATTTGGGAATAAGTAAAATGAGAAAACGGGAGAGAAAAATCACTAAAAATTCTACCATCCATAATCATGTTAAAATTTTAGCGTATACCCTTCCAGATTTCATTTTTTAACATATCTTCATCTCCATAAACATAGGTTTATGCTTCATTTAAAAGTGTTTTTAATAGAGAGCCTTTAAAGAATTATTTAAAAGGAAATTTAAATGAGATTTTGGGACAAGGATTAAAAGTCAAAGACACAATACTCAGGAGCTTTGTTCTTCTGTGACCAAGGCATAGCTGACACTGGATGGGATTATAACATTTGTTAAATTTAGTTCATTGCCTGTCATGTAAATGGTCTTTAGATGTCTCAAATTTGTGGTTTAACTACAAAGAGAAATTACCAAGAAATAGTCTGACCAAATTTTGCGGTTTTTGACTTGCTTTATCTTCAAATGGCCTATGTATCAAGGGAGAGATTAAAGGGAACTAAGATTTTGATAAAGCTTTTGTTTCTGTTCAGTATTACAACTGTATCCCAAACTGGTAAAATATGGTTTATAAACTAGAATTATTAACTACATGCAAGAGGGTAGAGAATAGAACCAAAGGAGTGACTATGAATGGAGTAATGGTATCTTTAGAATCAAGCAGTTATCCTTCAAAGGTATGGTCCTGGACTTGATCTTCTCATAGAACATTTTTTATCAATGACTAATACTACTAGAAAAAAATTCATTGACACAGCAAATGAAACCTAGCTGGGAAATGAAAAGTAAGAAGAGGAAGTCACATTCTCAATGACCAGATTAGAATCAAAATAAAAATTGGAGAAGTAGTAAGAAGTAAACAAGATGAGTAAGTCATATGGGTGGGCTAAAAGAAGCAAGGAAGAGAAACAAGTTTTAAAAGGAGGAATAGCTAACAAATGGCAAGTATTAAAGAAGAAAACTTAGAGGTTTAAACAGGTATCAGTCTGACTACAATCAATAAGGAAGTGCTATTGTTTAAAAAGAAAACACAATATTATAAAATGTATTCCTTACCAAAATTTGCCTCAACTTCTGCTTCCTAGTTGAGTGTCACTTGCAAACAATAAGAACTTGTTCTTTTTACCAGACCAGCCATTAGTTTAAGAGCTAATACGGAGAACCTAACCACTCAAACGACTGAAATAGTAACAGAGAAAAAACTAGTTTCAATGCAAGATTGAATGCCATTTTTTTCTCCTGCAAGAAATGGAGTAATTGAATAACTGTTGTTAATAGGAGCACATAGTTATGATAAAATACTACTGGATTTAGGCACTTAATATACCTCAAGTAACTTAAAAATAGATTAATTGTACTCGACTTTCATAAAACACTGAGAGAAAATGAAATTAAATTGTATTAGGAAGGAGTTAATTTAGAATATACAGGGATTTAAAAATACAATAAAAAAGATTGGTTGGAAATCGGAAGAACTGTAAGAATCTGGTATAATTTCTATCGATAGAATTCTACTTTTCAATAAGTGTGAAATGTGGTGATACATGGAGGAGTGAAATATAAAATTTTTGTTGTCTCAGCCAGACCTCAAATTATGTGATTTTTGTTTTAGGCGGTAGCTAGAATAAATAAATTGCACCAAGATTTTTAAAGCTATACGGAGAGAGCATGTTTGTTGGTATTAAAACTACTTCTATATAAAATATTTTATAAGGTATACTTTTAATTTCGTATGTATTTAAACGTTATAAAAACAGAAAATTTGTAATCTTTTGCTTGACTTAACATGAACATTATTTCTTATTACTAAGTCTACCTCGTCACTTTAAACGGTTCAGATAATTTACATAATCTCTACCTTTGGACATTTAAGTGTTTCCAAATTGTTACTAATAACTTCAATAAATATCCCACATACATGCGCATATGTATATGTGTGTGTGTGTATTTTAAAGCAAGCAGTGAATTGGAACAAAGAAGAAATCCAGGGCATTTACTCATCTAACAGGTATTTACTGAACACTTATTTGTGCCAGATATTGCATTAACTAGGAGCTGGTAAAACAGAATGGTTAAAGCAAGATCTCCACTGTTAATTAAAAGTCTTATGAAATAGAAAGATGAGCTGAGGAACTGGAGGGGACAAATCACTCATCCTCTCTTTAAAATAAATGTAGTTTAAGAAAGCTACTGGGTCAGTGGCCAGATGTATATATATTAACTAAGCACTTTCTAGAATTAAAATCCCTAATGTTAATAGGCTTATGCATACAATAGATTAATCCGCAACATCTGCATGAGCCACGCTCCTAGGACCTACAGAGACAGAAAACCTGGACACAGTGCCCAGCAGCCTCGCCTCGGTTCCCAGCAGAGGAAACCCCTCTCCCCGGCCTCCCAGCGCTGGCGCGATCCCACCGCGGGGACGGCCGCCCGCGTCCCCCCTCCGCTGCACCCCCTTCTCGCGTCCTACGCCTGGCGGCCAAAAAAAAAACCAAAAAAACCGCCCAACCGCTCCCACTTTGAGAAGCCCTCCTAGCCGAAAGGGGCGTTCGGAAAGATCAAGGGCAAGGCTGGAAAACAAACTTTGTTATGTGTTAACTTAGTCGGAGCAAAGCGATTCCAGGAAAGGAGACTAAAACGGTGCGCAGCGTTTTTATAAAAATTGTTTCAATGGATGAACGGGGGAGTGGGGCCGTCCACAGCAGGGCTTGAGAGCAAGCAGGAGACTCTCAGGTCGGCGTTGAGCAGGTGGCCCGCCGGTCGCATCTCGGCGTCCTCCTCCTCCTCGCTCGCCTCTGTTTGGACAACGGCTTCCGCGGCGGCCGGAGGGGAGCATCCTTTACGCTGCCAACTCGCATCAATGGGACTTTCCTCGTGGGAACTGCCCCTCCCGGCGGACATGCCCTCCGGGTCTGGCGTGGGCGGGCAGGCGGGCGCTGCAAACTCCGGGCAGACCTTGGGTCTGTTCCGCGCTCCCTCCGCGCCGGCACCGAGCCTGCACCACCCGCAGTCGTCGCCGCCAAGGGGGCGGGGGAGGTGCCGCGGGGGGCGGGCGCGGCGCGCGGGGAGGAGAAGGGGTTCTCGCGCGATTGGGCGAGGTTTCCGGTGTTGTGACTGAAACCCGTCAATATGGCGGCGATCGGCCGCGGCCGCTCTCTGAAGAATCTCCGAGTACGAGGTAAGCCCGCTGCAAACCTCACTCTCCAACGCCCGGCGCCCGCCACCCCCTGGCACTTGCCTTCCCCTGGCCCTGGGTGGGGAGCGAGCCGGGGCGCTGGCCAGAGCCAGGGCAGCCGCAGCTGGCCTGCGAGCGAATCCTAACTGGGGCTGTGTGTCTGTTTCGCGCAGGGCGGAATGACAGCGGCGAGGAGAACGTCCCGCTGGATCTAACCCGAGGTAACGCGGGGCGCCGCGGTCGCCGGCGAGGGCGCGCTGCTGGGGAGGAGCCGGGCCCGGGGCTTGGGGCCAGAGGCAGGGGCGGGCCCCACACGGGACCGGCGGGGTGCGGGGGGCAGAGCCGGAGCCCCGCCTGCCCGCGGGAGCCGAGCCCGGGGCCGCCTCGCCGGACCCGCCTCGCCGGACCCATCCCCCTTCCCGGCGCCCGCTTCCCTGGCCCGAGCTCTTCTCCGGGCCTCCGGCTGCTGCGGGTGCGAGGGAGCCCCGAGTGGAACTCGGCGGACCCGGCGACCCATTGGGCTCGAGCTCCGGCGGAGCGGTTTGCACCTATCCCGGAGTCCGGCAGCCAAGCTGGGGGCAGCTGGAGGGAGGTAAAGGCTGTTTTTTAGGTTGCAGGAGGTTGTTTGAGGGATGAGCGACCACATCCTGCCCTCCCCATCCCCGGAGCAGAAGCCGGACCTACTCGGTGTTTGCTGATTGCCTCTTTTCCCCTTTGCCCACGGTCCTGTGGGGACCCGCAGCATTGATAACTCGATAGTGAAACCTAGAACTGGTCATTACTGCTAACTGGTTTATGCTGTTTCCCTTCTGCTTCCCTTTCCCGGGCCGCTGGGACTGTAGTTGGCAAAAGACCGCCCCCTCGCCCTGCTGCAGGTTCATTGTTTACCTTCTGCAGTGGAGATGGGTTTGTTTACACCTTTCGAACTGGGGAAACCTGGGTTATATTTTTAATGACCTAATCCGGTTACTAGCCAGTGTTTCTTCTATCACTCACAGTACTAGAGTTTATTCAACATTGTCTCGTTGAAGATTTAGTAGTTACGTACAAGATTCTTTTCTCTTCCACGGTAAACACGATTTAGTCTACTGATTCTGACGAAGTCATACGCGGGCTGTAGCTTGGAGTGTAACCCGGCTCAGCTGTGCAGAATCAGTTTCTGAGATCTGTAAAACACCTTAGGAAGTAAAAACAACAACAAAGACTTGTTGTAAACATTATGAGCTATTTTTTACCCTATACTGTGCTTGACGTCTGACGAAGTCATACACGGGCTGTAGCTTGGAGTGTAACCCGGCTCAGCTGTGCAGAATCAGTCTCTGAGATCTGTAACACCTTAGGAAGTAAAAACAACAAAAACTTGTTGTAAACATTATGAGCTATTTTTTACCCTATACTGTGCTTGACGTAATAACTTATCTACAGTAATTTGTCAAACCTGGGCTCCTTGTTCGCAATGGCTCATCTCGAGTGAAACCATAGTGCATTTTCTAATTTGTTTTATTTTGCATATCACAGTGTAAGATTAGTTTTATAAACTGAATGGTCGGCTTTCATTAGCTACAAGAGTACATGTTTGTTACTTAATATTTTGTTCTGAAAGTTCAAGGACTTAGTTGCTGGTGAACTAGGTCCTTTTGCAAGCCAACGTTTCTAAAATATAATACAATGTAATAGAGCTTAAGTCCTGGAAATGGCTACTAATTACATTATCAATGAGCTAATTTCCAACTTTTTTTCAGCAGATAGGTTTTGAGAATTAGTATAGAAAGACTTAAAGCTTTTGACTTCTGTACAGCAGTTTGGAAACTTGACTAAACATAACACACGTGAAAAATCTATATAAAATAGATTTACTAGTAAACTTTCTAACAAGGATAATTCCTACAATTTCAGGTCTGTAAAAGATGTAATTAGTGAGTGATTTATATAGCGGCATTTATGTTTTTAGATGAAGGTGAAAGGGGCACTTAGTAAATTTGAGTTTATCTTGTGCATTAAAAACCTGCTTAGATGTGGTGCTGGAAATATATAGTTGTATTTTAAATTGAGTTCGTCGAGCTCTTATATATAGTGGTTTCTCTTCTTGGTGTCAAAATGTTGAGTTGTGAAAGAGCTTAGGTACAAATCTGATAATTTTGGCCTATTCCCGTTTTACTGAGGCACACAGGTAACTCTGTTTACTATTTAAAATGCTGTATGAACAGCATTTAGTAAGCACCTGTGTCCATAGGTGTTTCCAGGTTAATATAAACAGCGCAGAAAATGCTGTTTCTGCCTGCCCTGACAAGATGTACTTCAGTTTGGTATAAAATATACACAGCCACTTAAAACTGATTGCAAAAATAGTGAGAGATTGTATGAGATCTGTATTTCTTAATCATAAGAAGTTTGGAATTAATCTGAATTAGTCATTTTATAGTGATACTATTGTTTTAAAAAGTTGCTGTTGTGACAAACATTTCATTGTTCAAAGTAGGCTTGAAGAAAGTTCATGAGGAATTAAAGTTTAGTAATAATTTGAGAACTGTGAGGCAGTTTGGGTTGCAGCTGAAGGGCAGCTGTTTGTGGATTAGATTACAGTATGTAAAAAGATAAAGTTTGGGGAACCAAAAATTTTTTTGTTTAATGCCAAGGCAGTGTTTGCTTTTATTCTCATTGTTTTAATTTAATCTTTGAGAGATTCGTTGTGTAGATACCTAATAAAGCTCATTATAAAATAGAGGTCATGGTCATTGTAATACCTAAAGGAGCCATCAATGTGTAGTGAGAAGATAGTTGACTATAAAGTCAAATCATTCTGGGTTATAACCTCAGCTGTGAGGTTTAATAGTTGGGTGATTTGGGGCAAGTTATTTGACTTCGCTTAACCCCTGATTTCTTCATTTCTAAAAGAAGAGATAACTTCAGAGGGTTATTAAGAATGTGAAAAGTGAATGAGCTAGTTGTTAATTAAAGTACTTGGTGTAAGACCAGGTACTTTGTGGTTAGCATTAGTTGCCTTCCTACATTGTGAAATCAGAATTTTAAAACTCACATTAAAAATACTTCAAACAGTTGTTTTGAATATTATAAACTTGTTAATGCGGAATTATGGTATTTGAGCTTCCTTTTTTGAGGCATACTGTTGCGATTATTAGCTATAGTCTGTCTAAGGTAGAGTTCTTGAATATAACAACTGTAAAAAAGTGATCTGACATTACCAATAAATTAAGTCTGAGCGAAGTGCAATCTGTTATATTCACTTAGGATAAAATGGGATACTATATTTCATAGAACCTTAGAATTTTTCTCCCTGACACCAGGAAATGTTATACTATTTTAATTATGACTTGGCCAGCCTTACAAGCTTCTTGAGACCCAGAAGACATTTCATTGGTTTTGGTACTGGTGTTAGTGCTGTGGTTCATCCATAGAATGCCTCAGTTAAAAATTGATGGATTAATTTTTATCTAGTTTAGGAACGTCACTGTAGTAGATTTTATAGTCAGCGTATTGGTAATTGTTGTTTTTAGTTTTGTTCAGACAACTACTTAATTTGTGAAAGTCCCCAATATTTGCTAATGTTATTATTAAATACCATTTATAATGCATGCCAAAATGTATTTTGAAACCCAAATGCTTTCCTTTGTACTGCAAGGATAGACTCTTATCAGTTCAGTAGTGCATCTCTTACAGGTACTGAGTCTCTTGAAAAGATACAGTGTTCTTCCTGGGTAAACCCCTCCTGGTATACTTTATTGTGTTCAAAGTGAATTCCCAGAATATGGACACACTAGTTGAAATATTACTAAAATACAATTTATTTAAAAGTACAGTTGAGTTTTATAATGTTTGATTAACCCCTTTACGTTTCCACTAATAAGAGCTAAAAAACAGTCTTGGTTGCTGTTTAATACCTAGAAAAGTAGAAAGGTTATCCAAAATGCTGTAGATTTGAACCCTAACATTTTCTAATTTCTTCTAGTTAGAGTTTACTCATTTGTTTAATTGTTCAGTTAGACAAAATGGACACTGACAAAACATCTATTATATACCAGATGCTGAATTAACAGCTGGAAGAATAAAAATGAGGAAACTGTTTCCCCCTTTTAAGGGATTCATTGGAATAGACATAAGGAAATGATTGTGGATGGAAAAATAATTTAAGTACAAAATAATTTAACAAACTGTATAGGAAACAGAGGTAGTCCAATAGTAGAGGAGAGAAGGATTAACTGGTGGGTAGCGGCTTAGAGAAGTCTCATAGAAGGGTATACTTCTTAAAAGAATAATGGTGGACATAGTGGAAGGAAATATATGCTCTCTTGGGAATATGCCATGCCCTTTGGGAATGGGAAAGTTAGGAAGTAGAGGAGCTGCCTGGGGGGCTGCTGATATAATCTGACAGATGATAGAAGACTGGACCAGAGTGCTGGCTACAGAAAGGAAGTCAATTACATATTTAAATGGAAGAATTATCTAATTTGGTTTCTTCAGATTTCAGATTGATTTCCCCACTCTATGCAGTGAACTTTATTTCTTTATGAAAAAGGTAGACGCTGCCCATCCAGTGTGAATTCCTCAATTGTCTCCCCAGACTTACCTTCTTTTACCCTGACTCAGATAATAAAGCATTGCTATTCCTTTCCAAGGGTAACTTGGAAAAATTTTTTATACTTCTAATACTGTTTCCTCAAGATTCTTTGTAGAACTAAGATCTTCTCTTCATTTCTCCCTCCAGTTGGCTCAGTTCTCATGTTCAGTAAGCAATTGTTAGGTTCTTCACAGGGACCAGGTACTATGCTAGGCATGGGCTTAAAGTGGGAGATATGGAGTGATAACGAAAGATGTTACAAAATCTTTTTTTTTTTTTTTTTTAAAGGATCTACAGCCAGGATAGTTTATCTTCACTCCACAACTTTATTGCTTAACCACTAAAATCTTGTAAACAAAACTCTCCCTCTGTACGGAAAATAATTTCTGAAAAGATGCTAGTAACCTCTTGCAAAATTTTTTTTTTTTTTTTTTGAGATGGAGTTTCACTCTTGTTACCCAGGCTGGAGTGCAATGGCGCAATCTCAGCTCACTGTAACCCCCGCCTCCTGGTTCAGGCAATTCTCCTGCCTCAGCCTCCTGAGTAGCTGGGATTACAGGCACGCACCACCATGCCCAGCTAACATTTTGTATTTTTAGTAGAGACGGGGTTTCACCATGTTGACCAGGATGGTCTCGATCTCTTGACCTCGTGATCCACTCGCCTGGGCCTCCCACAGTGCTGGGATTACAGATGTGAGCCACCGCGCCCGGCACCTCTTGCAAAATTTATGGGCAATTTTACTTTCCACATTCTACTATTATAAATACTGTTACTCTACTACTAGTTTTGCGTCAGGCACTGATTTCATTATTTCACTTAATATTCAGCAACTGTTTTAGCTACACTTACTATCCCTGCTTTATAGTGAGAATATAGGCTTTGAAATTTTAAAGGACTAAAACTCAGATAAGTAATTTAACCAGTGGCACGGGGCTTCGTAAATGACTGATA
>NW_016107659.1:1131038-1132057 GCF_001604975.1 Cebus imitator | reverse complement strand
CCGAGTCGTGATGTGTAAAACTTTGCACCCCAAAGTATGCTAACTTTTCACATTCTAGGTATTTCCACCATCCTCTGTTACTCAAGCTAGAGAGCCACTGCTTATCCTCTTTGTTGTATTGCTAAACTCCTGATTAGCTTCTGAAATATCTGTTGAATTCAACCTCTCCTTCTATTCCCATTGTCAGTTCATATCCTAGTTATGTCATTGGTGTGGCAGTCATATCTTCTTTTTTCACCTTTTTTCACTTGGTCTACTGTATGACTGCCAGGATTATTTCCTGGAAATCTAGATCTGATCTTCTTGTTCTATTAAATAAAACAAAACAAAACCCATACACACATTTTCTAGGCTAATTTTTGCTCATGGAATACAGCGCACATTTCTTTAGCTTGGCATTCAAGGCCTTTTTTGGATTTATTCCTATATGGTTTACTATTCTATTCCTATAGGTTTCTATTCCTACAATAGTCCTTTTGGACTGTTTTAACCATATACATCTCAATATATCTGCCTCTCTGCATAATTCACTTCATTACACACAATCCTTCTCAAAGAGGATTGGGGAGAATTTGCTAATCTAAAGCACCAACCCCCGTTCCTCTCCTTTCTCTGTGGAGACTGTATGCCCCTAGTTGAAAACCTTTTAGTCAAAGAAGAATGCTGTTCCTTGAACATGCATGCGGTTTCATATTTGTTTGACCTTGCATAGGTATTTCCTTTGCCTTGAATTGCATTTCCAACACAGTTTATCTATAGAAATCCTAATTCTTTAAGGTTGAGGTCAGATGCCACTTCTGGGAATCCTTCCTTATCACTCCAGTGGAAATTTATTGCTTCTTCCTGTGCTTTTTCCCATCTTTATTTATTCCTTTCTAAATTGCACTTACCATTGTATTACTTTAGTTCTTTGTCCAGTTTCTTCCCCCTTCACTAGATCTTTAGCTTTTTCAGGGCAGGAGTCCTGTTTTTTTTTTTTTTTTTTTTTTTTTTTTTTTTTTTTTTTTTTTTTTTTTTTT
>NW_016107659.1:1116517-1131013 GCF_001604975.1 Cebus imitator | reverse complement strand
ACAGTTTTGCCTGTGTTGCCTGGGCTGGAGTGCAATGGCACAATCTTGGCTCACTGCAGCCTCCACCTCCCAGGTTCAAGTGATTCTTCTACCTCAGCCTCCCAAGCAGCTGGCATTACAGGCATGCACTACCATGTCTGGCTAATTTTTGTACTTTTAGAAGAGATGGGGCTTCACCATGTTGGCCAGGCTGGTCTTGAACTCCTGAACTTAAGTGATCTGCCTTCGTCAGCCTCTCAAAGTGCTGGGATTACAGATGTAAGCCACCGTGTTTTACCCTTTTTTAACACCCTGTTTCCCCCAACATATATCAGATAATAATCACTGAAGCACTTATTGACTGGAAGAATGGAGTGAGAGACATGGGAAAAGGAATAGTACAATATTAAGGAGATTAGAAGGAAAAGAGACCTCTAAGTTTGCTATCCTGAGGGACAGTGAAATTGATGGTGCCATAAAATGGAGAAGTCATTTTGGGAAAGATAATGAGTTCAGCTTTGCTTTGAATTTCAGGTTACTAATGCTGCTATAAATATGTAAAAGGTGGCAGCAAATAGTGGAATGGAGGTTGTAGTTGTTCTGAACTTCTGATCTGATGGCTGTATGTATAGGATGTTGAGAAAAGGGATATAAATGGAGAAAGAGCTTAAGATTTGAATGTTTGAGTATAAGTTGATGAGAGTGTATATCATAGGGTAGGAATCAATAAGAAAGGAGTCAACAGAAGAGAAGAAAGAAGACTGTGATCTCTTAAGCTAAAACAATTTGGGTATTTGTCTCCACCCAAATTTCATATTGAGTTGTAATCCCCAGTGCTGGAGGTGGGGCTTGGTGGGAGGTGTTTGGGCCATGGGAATGGATCCCTCATGGCTTGGTGTTGTTTTTGAGATAGTGAGCTCTAGTGAGATCTGGTTGTTTAAAAGTGTGTGGCACTTACCCCTCTTACTCTCTTACTCCCACTTTGCCATGTGAGATGCCTACTCCTGCTTCACCTTCCATCTTCAGTAAAAGCACCCTGAGGCCTCCATAGAAGCAGATGCTGGCACTGTGCTTCCTGTACAGCCTGCAGTACCAATAGCCAATTAAACCTCTTTTCTTTTAAATTACCCAGTCTCAGATATTTCTTTATAGCAGTGCAAGAACAGCCTATTACAGATAATTGATAACTGGGAGTGGAGCATTGCTATAAAGATACCTGAAAATATGGAAGCAACTTTGAAACTAGGTAACAGGCAGAGGCTGGAAGAGTTTGGAGGACTCACAAGAAGACAGGAAAATGAGGGAAAGTTTGGAACTTCTTAGAGACTGGTTGATTGGTTGTGACCAAAATACTAATAGTGATATGTATGGACAATGAGGTCCATCCACAAAGATGAGGCCTCAGGTGGAAATGAAGAATTAGTAGGAACTGGAGCAAAGGTTACCCTCATTGTGCAAATTCCTTGGCCGCATTCTGTTTTTGCTGTAGGGATCTGTGGAAGTTTGAACTTAAGAGCGATGACTTCTGATAGCTGGCAGAAGAAATGTCTAAGCAGCAAAATGTTCAAGATGTGTCCCAGATGCTTCTAACGTCCCATGCTCAGATGTAGGAGCAAATAAATGACTTAAAGTTGGAACTTATACAGGAAGCAGAGCATAAAGGTTTGGAAAATTTGCAGCCTAGCCATGTGGCAAACATAGAAAAAGCTTTGTTGGGGGAGGAATTCAAGCAGGCTGTGGAGCAACCAACCACTTGCTAAAGATATTTGCTTAATTATAAGGATGCCAAAGTGCTGATGTCAATGACATTGGAGAAATGGCCTTCAAGGCATTTTACAGACCTTATACAGCCCCCTCTCATATGCCTAGGAAGAAAGAATGGTTTTGTGGGTCAGGTAAGCCCTGCTGCCCTGCACAGCCTCAAGACACTGCTCCCAGCATGCCAGCTACTCAGGCTTCCAGCCTTGCTCTAAGGCGCCCAGGTACAGTTTGGGCTGCTGCACCAAAGGGTGCAAGCCATAAGACTTGATGGCTTCCATGTGATGTTAAGCCTGCAGGTGCACAGAATGCAAGAGTTGAGGCTTGGCACCTTCTGCCTAGATTTCAGAGGGTATATGAGAAAACCTGGGTGTCTAGGCAGGAGCCTGCTGCAGGGGTGGAGCCCTCACAGAGTCTCTATTGGGAGGGGGGCAAGGGGAAATGTGGAGTTGGAGCCCCCACAGAGTCCCTAGTGGGGTACTGCCTAGTGTAGCTGTGAGAAGGGGCCCTACCATCCTTCAGACCACAGAATGGTAGATCCACTGGCAGTTTGCACCCTGTACCTAGAGAAGCCACAGGTATTCTACTAAAACCCTTGAGAATATTCCTGGGGGCTAAACTCTGCAAAGCCACAGGGCAGAGCTGCTCAAAGCCTTGGGAGCCCACCTTTTGCAGCAGCGTGCCTTGAATGTGGAACATAGAGTCAAAGGGGATTATTTTGGAGCTTTAAGATTTAATGACTGCCCTGCTGGGTTTTGAACTTGTATGGGGCCTTTAGCCCCTTTCTTTTGGATGATTTCTCCTTTTTGAAATGGCGGTGTTTATCCAATGCCTATATGCCCATTGTATCTTGGGAGTAAATAACTTGTTTGTGATTTTACAGCATCATAAGTGGAAGGGACTTGCATTGTCTCAGATGAGACATTGGACTTTGGATTTTTTTAGTTAATGCTGGAATGAGTTAAGATTTTGGGAGACTGTTAGGAAGGCATGAATTTATTTTGCAGTGTGAGAAGGACATGAGATTTGGGAAGGGCCATGGGCAGAATGATGTAGTTTGTATGTTTGAATTGTAAACCTTAATGCTCAAGTTGGGGCATGGTGGGAGGTGTTTGGGGCATGGGGACAGATCCTTCATGGCTTGGTGCTGTTTTCATGGTAGTAAGTTTTCACAAAATGTGGTCATTTAAAAGCGTGTGCCTCCTTCCTCAGTTTCCTCTTGCTCCTGCCCTGCCAGGTGAGATGCCTGCACCCACTTTTGCCTTTGCTTTGAGTAAAAGCTCCCTCTGAGGCCTTTTTAGAAGCAAGTGCTGGTGCCCTGCTTCCTGTGTATCCTGTAGAAATGATAGCCAATTAAACCTCTTTTCTTATAAAGTACCCAGTCTTAGGTATTTCTTTATAACAATGCGATAATGGCCTAAGAACGTAAGCCAAGAGAAGAGTTTTGAAGGGGCTGCTAGGCTGTTGCATTGAAGTTGAAGTCCAGAGAACGAGGTTCTATCATAATCTGAGGAAGATGTGGCAAGCTGTTAACCTCTCTGGGCTTCTGTTTCCTCACCTCTAAAATGCATACTACTTTATATTTGCATTACTTTAGCCTTTTATCTTTGTAATTCTCACATATCGCTATGGACCTGGAATATTGTAAAGGTTAAAAAGAAAGCATTTGTAGCCTTGTTAAATCACTGTAGTATTTCCACAAACAATAATGAATACATGTAGGAGTGGTGGTATTTCATAGCACTTTACATTTAAATTACTGTTAACTCTCAATATCCTTCTAAGTGATCCACCAGCAGTGCCTAGATGCCTCCTCCCCCTCCCAGGTCTCAGGCTTCTGAGAATAAGGCTGTGAAAAGCGCAGTCGGGTGAGCGAATGATTTGCTTGCCTGTGTATCTGTACCTCTGTCACCAAGCTATTAAATACAGTCCATTCTCAGTTACCTGCTTTAAAAAGATGAATAGTGGTAGAAGAGCACTAAATATATAATCTAAATATTTACATTGATGAGAAAAGATTTTATGTTCTTTTTTCTCCCACAGTAGATTGATGTATATTTTCTTTTACATTTCATTTGAATTATTAGCACAGATTTTTGTTTCCGAAGCAAATACTTTTAGTGGAAGATCATAAACAGGTTAAAATATTTGTTAGATAATCTGTGTATGAATAATTGAAGTTGACTGTTAATGCTTTTTGGGTCATCTACAGATACTGGTATTTGTGTTTTTTTGTTACAGAGGCCAGGTTAAAAGTTGAATGGCTCCTTAAACATTGTATTCATACAACAAATGTAGTTATAAAATTATACAGATGTAAAAGTAAATTGAAAATAATTATGTAAAACTAGTTAATATGTGTAACATTCATATACCCAAAGTAATAGGGTGGAAAGAAAACCTAAATATATTCTTCATTTTCCTCTTATAGAGGCTTCCAGCCAGATTATGTAAACTGAGCAATGTACCTGGTAATGATGAAATTTATATAACATATGAAATTAAGGATATTCTGATGCTTTAAACATATCCGGTTAATGAGGTCAATAAGAAATACAGAAAGCATTTTTTAACCTTAATTGCCTGGATTTTCAAGAATCAGGCTCTTTCAATTACTTTTCCTTTTTTTTTTTTTTTTTTTTTTCCCATTGTGTTAAAGAATTTGGATTTGTAATGGTTTTATTAATGTCAACCAGTATAGTTTTTAATCACATGGGTTAATTATATGTATTATATGATCCCATGGGTTAATACTGTCGTGATTGAGGAAGGCATACATCTTTCTTCAAGGAGTTCCTGTTACAATTTGGATATAGCTATATCAGTGTATAGTAAAAGACAGTAGTATTTGAAGGACTTGCCAATTATCTATGTAAGGGGCTTTAAAAGCTAGAGGAAATCAGAAAAAATGGGAGATAGGTAAGGAATGACCTAGAAAGAAATCTCTTAGAAGTGAAGTAATGACATTTGCAAGACCTTTGCGTAAAAGAGTAGCATTCAAATAGGTAGAGCTCTGCACAGGGTTTTACAATTCATTACTTAAGTTTTTGAGCTTTTTCTTGGTACATTATTCAGTATTCCAGGATAATGTTGAGAAAAAGTTGTGGGTGAATTTTTTTTTCCCCTGTGTAGAAATCTCTTAACTCTTGAAGAATGATTATATTACAAACAGGCTCTTCTGGCCTTAGAAGTTACTGCTGGACTGAAATATTTGGGGCACACTGTGAAATATTAATTGTTTGTGTGTACTTGTGACTATGAGTATGTAAATATCTGCATCCCAGACCCAAGTGTAAGTGATTTTTTTTTTCTGTTATTTTGTAGTACATTATGTCTTGCACCTTCAGCAGTACTGTTTAATGAAAGATAGTATGCATGTTCAGATGCCTTTGTAAATTTATCAGACTTTACTTCTAGATGGATACAGTCTGAAAATAGAAAATATAAATTTTTTGTTTTGTTCCACACTAAAATCATCATATTTTGTGATCTCAAAATTTAAACATGTAACCTGACAGTCAGAATATTTGAAATGAAGATTATCCTATAAAACACAGAATGTTTCATTGCCAAATCCAGACACCCTACCCAGCCCTCTAGTGATCTAGGTACAGGATATAGTGTTTGAGGAAATTATTGCTCTATTTTAGCAGCATAACAAGACTTCAGGGGATTTTAGTCATCTTGCTTTGAATCTAGTGAAATTTCATGTGTTTCTTATAATGAATAGAGAATGAAGAGACGTAGAAGCTGTAAACAAAGAAGGTTGCCAAGTAATTAAGGAGTTTAGTTGCTAAGAGGGAACAGCTTGTCAGATAATAGTGTATTTAAGTATTTTAGATGTGTGCATATAAATCTTTTTACCATTAGTTTCATACTTCAAGAAATCACATCTTAAAATAGTATTGCTGATTATTTCCATGCTTAGTGTTCGACTCTCATATACTAAAATTTTTAATTGCACTGTTTCTTTTTACTCATAATTCTATAATGCACTTTCTAATGTTCACCACACTACCAACACCACCACCTCCCTCCCTCAAGAAGGAAAAAATGAAAAACTCTAGGGGGAATAGAGTTGCAGGGAGAGACTCCAGTGGTTGGAAATACATTTTGAGGTGGATGAGCTGTGAACTCTTTAACATTTAGCCGTGTGTCTGGTTTCTGAATATATGGCCAGATAGCAAGTGGAATATTTGTGAAACAGTTTATTCAGTATATGTGTTATAAGTTTTTAATCATATCTGTAACGTGGTATTAGTGTAAAATTATTATAATGGATGTTTGAATACTAAGCTATTTCTTACCTTATTTAGAGTGACTTATTACTGTAGGCTATAACTTTGAGTGGTATTTTTGAATGACATAACAGTACAAAGCAGGTCAGATTAATTCTTGTGTCATAAGGTTTCATATGTTATATAAGAATAATTCTTACATGACATAATTCGTAGTAAGTTAAATTTTAGATTGGAATAGTTTTTAAAATGCTTAAACCACCTTATTTTAATAAGAACCTTAACATTGTGTTTCTTTTCTCTCATGGGAAAGTTTGTTGTTTTATGGTCTTGTTTCAACATTGTTTTGAATATACAAATATATGTTACTGTTTTACCTAGCAGAGTGAAAAAAGTTATATATTTGAAAAGATTCTGGTTGTTCTTCGTATCAAAGTTAAAAGGAGATGATTAAGAGATTCGGGTAAACTGTGGCAGTTGCCTCCTGCTATGCATTGTTTCTTCTAATAGTTATTTTGTTTTACTAAAAAAAAGAAAAAAAAAACTATTTGATTTTTGATTCCTGGAGGAATTTTTTGCATACCTAAATAATTGTTTTTATATTAGAAAAGTACCACAGAGAAAAAGTGTAATTATCTTTAAAACAAATATATTGCTGCTAAGTGTTCACCTGGATTGCTTGAATATGTATTAATTTGGGAAAGGTATGTACGTATATAAATCTAATATTTGCTTTTAAGACTATTTGGAAGCTACTTTAGAAATTGGTAGATCTCCCACTCAAAGCAGGAATTTTCTCTGCAGTTTCAGACAGCTGTCATCCACCATCACTCAAACCTTCCACTGATGGGTAGGTTATTCACAGTGGTTTGTCCTTTGTTGAGCAGTTATGTTTGTTAATAAAACTCTTACATCAAATTAGCAAAAAAAATCTAATAAAAGAATAACTTTCTGCAGTTAGTCCTAGTTCTTTCCTTTAAAACAATTCTTTTATTCTTTTATTTGATAAGTGTTTGCAAATAAAAAGTAGTAGACATAGTCAGGCTGGACACTGTTGTATGCTATCAGAGATTTGTTTACCCTTCTCCTCTTCTCATATACAGGCAGGTATTTATTAAGTACTGGTTATGTGTCCAGTATTGTTCTAATTGCTAAATATTTAATGGCCTTTGAACACAAGAAATAATAGCAGCTGCTGCATATTTTGAATAATAATTATATGTTGGGGAGTATGTCAAAAACATTACTTAAATTCTAATTGTCTTTCTACATGATTAAGAGAATATGCATTAATACACCTGTAACTGATGAGGAAAATGGGGCAATGCCTAACTAGCTGAAGGTCATATAGATATTATGAGAGAGAGGTGGGGTTCAGACCCCTTTTTTTGTTTCTGATTCCAAAACTTATGCACTTTGCAGTCTTCCCATAGATAGCATCATGTATAAGATAAATCATACTACTAAGGCTAAATGAGTATTCTATGTTTTGTAGAGTATTGACGGAACCCCCAGGACCCAGGTTATTAACTGAGGTCTGAAACATATATTTTAGCCATTTTGATACAGTGATTTCTAGAGCTGGTTCCTGTTTTATTCTATCTTGAGAAAATACCAACTATTAACTTGAGAGAAAGTTGAAATATATTAACTTTTTCTCATTGGCTAGGGTCATCATTATGAATATTGATTTTTGTTTTGGGGGTGGGGTGAAGACAATTTATTACTACCCTCTATAATACCTCACTGCTCTTTTGATTCTTATATGCCACTGCATTGCTTTCAGCTGTTACTTTACATTACAGTTATTTTTCCTATATTTAGTGGTCCTTTAATTCTTTATATTTTTTTTACTTTTATTGTGCTGTAGCATGGCAACTCTAAGTATGGACTTATGCTGATATCATATGTAAAATAGGATAAATATGTTGTGATTATGAAGAATTAAAAGGCTGTACTATGCATAATATATGCGAATAAACTTGGTGTTGATACATACTTTGAATTTTTATTGTCATTTTTTGGAGTACTTACATTTGAGTCCTGATTTTCCAAATAGGTAACTGCCTCATAGCATAGTTCAAAGTAGGTGAAGTATCACTTGATATAGAGTTGGCTTATATGTACATGTAATATGGATAGCAGGATTATATGAAGATAACTAATAAGATACAAAATATGACCGATGGGACAAAATAATGTCTAATAAGGTGCTGATTGAATGATATGAAGGCAGTCTAGTATTGACTAAAAGCATGGTGTTGGACCCAGACAGATCTGGATTTGAATCTTGATATCCTGCCTTTGAGAAGTTTAGGGCTCTGGATAAGCTGCCTTTTCTGAGCATGTTTCTTCATCTCCTTTTGAGATAACACTTGAGGATTGAAGGAAATGTTTGCAAAATATTTACTATAGTTTTAGCACATAGATATAAATAAATAGCTATTAGGTGTTCTTATTTGTATGGTCAATAAAAGCAAGAGATAAGAGAATGGAGAGATTGAGCTGGAAAAAAAATCATAGAAACTGGAGCATTGTTTCAACTTTGGATGGGTAGAATGTGCTTAAATCTAGAGGAAATAGGGCATGAATAAAGGCATGAAACATTTTACTGAAAGGAACAATAAGAATATAGAATTTTAGTATTAGATTTGTAAGGTAGGGGTAAGTTGTTGAGGACCTTCAAAACTGTGGAGAAAACAGTAAATGCTATTTAAAAAAATTTTTTTTATTAAAAGATAGCATAGATCCAAAAAGTCTTTGTTATAAATGTATAATTCTGAGAATTTTGACAAATTGAACACATAGGGAATCAGAACCCAGATCAAGAAACATAATATTGCACTATCCTGGAAGCTCGCATTCTCCCATTCCTTCCAGGCACTGCTTCCCCAGCCAAGAAAGGCATTATCCTGACCTCTAATGCCATAGATTACTTTAGCCTGTTTTTGAACTTTATAAAAATGAGTACATTTTTTGCGTGCTCAGTATGTACTCTTACTTATCACCATAAGTTAGTTTTGCCTGTTTTTGAACTTTATAAAACGTACTTGTACAGTAGATGTACTCTTTTTATAAAGTTCAAAAACAGGCCAAACCAATCTATGGTGATAAATAAGAGTACATACTCTTTTGTATCTGCCTTTCTATGCCTGCTGTTATGTCTTGTCTCCATGTTGTATATACAAAGTTATTTTAATCGAAGTCTGCTCATATGAATCAGGTATGTTGTGATACAGATGGATTCTTTCCTTTAGGATTGGCATTGGGTTTATATGAGTGGATAAAATTGGAAGTAATTACAGTAGTTCACCTTAATTTAAAAATTTTAAATCATCTTCTCCATTTCTCATCTGTGTCTTTAGCCTGACCTTTTCATTGAACAGGTTTTGGCCAGTTAATGTATCTAGATAGATGAACTTTTTTTGAATGACTGTTTAATGAAAAATAAGTAATCGAATTACTTACAAAGAGTTGAAAACTACAGATTAGAAAGTTGGAAAAAATTAGAATTGCAATCTAGTAGACGTTTTGTGTTGACCTAATTGTGTTGCTGGGATGAATACCAACATGAGTTTAGTCTTTCTACAGAGAAAAAGGGAAGACGATGAACATTGTTTGATCTTGAGTTCGACAGTATGCTTGTGGAAATACCAATATTTGTTATATTTATTAATATGTTAAGATTTACAGCATGCAGTTGTAATTGTGCATCAAAGTTGAAAAGTTGTTAAAATACAGAATAGAGATGCCTCTCCTTGAAAGAGCATAAATAACTTTTCTGATTCTCTATTTTAAGAGCTCAAAATGAACCATTAGAACTGTCTTATACCACTCCAGATTTCACATATAAGAGAAGTCATAAAGAAATATGATTGATTTTCTAATAGATATATTAGAACTTTATTAGACTGAGAGTGTCTAACATCTCATTGATAGTTATAACCTATGCCTGTGTGATTGCTTCTCTTTCTGCCATGTTTTTCTATTTCTTTCATTGCTTTCTGTTTCTATTTTGCTATTTCTAGCATTTCTTCAGGTGTCCCTTCAAATAGAACATACTATTTAGATGAGTTACATTTTTCTTTCTTCTTTTTTTTTTTTTTTTTGGGCGGAGTTTCACTCTTGTTACCCAGGCTGGAGTGCAATGGCGCGATCTCGGCTCACCGCAACCTCCGCCTCCTGGGTTCAGGCAATTCTCCTGCCTCAGCCTCCTGAGTAACTGGGATTACAGGCACACGCCACCATGCCCAGCTAACGTTTTGTATTTTTAGCAGAGACGGGGTTTCACCATGTTGACCAGGATGGTCTCAATCTCTTGACCTCTTGATCCACCCGCCTTGGCCTCCCAAAGTGCTGGGATTACAGGCGTGAGCCAGTGCGCCTGGCCACATTTTTCTTTTGTTGTACTTGTTGCTGTTTTATGTTTCCTGATTTAAAGTAAATTTTAATATATAGATTTTTTGTGTGTGGTTATAGTTATTTTTCCCCCCTAAGAACTTGTGATGTGAGAGTTGGAATAGAAAAAGATCCCACTGCCTATCTTTTGGTGATTGTCTCCAAGAAATTTAAACCAAGTATTTAGTAGGAAATTGATTAAATACTTGACAGCAACTTGGCAACATGTGCTGGCTGTTTAGCATAGACTTTTAGTAAAGAAAATTTTTACTTATTTCAGTATGTAAAAGCCCTGGAGTAAATATGAAAGTGAAACAAAAATACTGAACTGCATGAAGGTAAAAAAGTTTCTGATGAAGTACATTTTGTAAATGCTGATAATTAAATATTAGTATTAATTTGTTTTAAATACTATAGATACACTCTTTGGAAGTGTGGAAAACAATGAGTTGAGAATTTCCCCAAGATGGGAACACTTAATATAATCTTGACAGATTCTTGCTGACCCTGAGTCTGGACTATTTAGTTCACTGAGCAGATTTAAACTGAGTGCAGATTCTTAGCCACCAAAAGAATACTTGTTTTTAGTGGTGGATTTTAAGTGATGTGATTGATTCTATCAAGAATGATATTATGCAGTAAATGTATATTTTTAACCAGGATTATATTATTTATTACTTTTGTATATACCAGCACATCATTTTCCTTTTTCCAACTGTTTTAAATGACTTTCCCTAGAATAAAGCTGAAGTAGTGTGGTAAACTAATGACTGTTCCACATAATCTGAACTTTGTCTAAAATGATATTTTCATTATTAAAATATTGCTGAATGTGGTTTATGAAGTGATGGATTTATTTAACACACATCCCAGAAATTATATACGTACTTCTAAGTAGATGTTGTTTTCTCTTAAGCATTCTTTTTGCAGGGGACAGGTATTTGTTCCATTGATGTTGCTATTGTTCAGTACATTTTAAAATTCTACTTGTGAAGAGTGCTGAAACTTGTAAAGCCTTTAAATTTTTCCTTTATATTATTAGTCCTTCAAATTGCTATTTGGTTTCTCCTTTGAAGATGAATTGGAGTTTGGGAAATGGTCAGATATAATCAGGCTCAAATTTGTGAAGTTACTCATTAATTTATTTACTCATTAATTTGAAAATAATTCATTGAGCACCTTCTCTTTTCTCAGCACTGTATTACATACTGGAAGGTGGTATTTGCAAGATGGATAATTAGTTTTAAATAAATTGCCACTATATGCAATACTGTCATTGTAATCTAGTCCCTGACTACCTCTACTACCATTTTCATTTTGTAACTCTCGCCTAATTCACTATGTTTACTGAAATGATTTCCATGCTGGCCATTCCTAATCATATTTTCTTTGCCTGGCCTTTGTACTTACTATAGCTGGATTGTTTTTCCTTTGATATTTGTATTACTTACTCCCTGACTCCATTTAACTCTGTTCAGAAGTCACCTTATCATCAATGAGCCCTTCTCTGATCACTCTTATCTAAAGTAGCCTTTCTCTCTCTCACCTTTCATTTTTTTTTTAAATTGTATTCCTTTTTCTTTTTTGAGACAGGGTCTTGCTTTGTCACCCAGCCAGGAGGGCAGTGGCACGATCATGGCTCACTGCATCCTTGACCTCCTGGACTCATGTGATCCTCTCACTTCAGCCCCCGAGGTGGCTGGGAATACAGGCACAAGCCACCAAGCCTGACTAATTTTTTGGTAGTTTTTATAGAGATGGGGTTCTGCCACGTTGCTCAGGCTTGTCTTGAACTCCTGGGCTCAAGTGATCCACCTGCCTTGGCCTCCCAAAGTGCTGGGATTGCAGGTGTGAGCCACTGTGCCTGCCATTATTGCTTTTTCTTTCATAGCCTTTGTCACTACTGACATTAAGGTATATATTTCTTGTCTCCCTGGAATGTAAGTTTTGTGAGGAGACAAGTACTTTGTTTTGTTCACCATTGCATCCTTGGTGCTTTGAACAGCCGCAGGACGTAGTAAGTGCTGGATAAATATTTGTTGACTGAATAATTGACTCTCAGATTTGTGTTATAGCTTGAGGGCTCTAGTCCAATTTTGCTGCTTTAGTCAACATGGTAACCATGTAGTCAAGTATATCAAACTTAATGTATTTCAAACTGACTAATTAATCTCATTATTCTAAAAATCTTTCTGGGTTAAGAGAAGTACTTTAATTGGGCCAAATAAGACACCCGGGAGACATCTTAACCTCGTTCCTTGTCCTTATTCCACATGTCCAATCTGAGACCAGATGGTAATGATTTTATCTCTGAAATCTGTTTTTTCCATTTCTGTTGCCATGCTTTTATTCAGGCCCTTACTATCTTTCCCAGATGATTCTATGGACTTCATAACTACTTTCCTTATTTCTAGTTCTGTTTTTCCAGCCTGTTCTCTTCTCCATATCAACAAAAAATTTTCCCAAAAGTCAATCTTCCCTTGCAGGGTTGAGCATCTTCTTATTTTGGGTTTTTATAGTGTATTATGTTTTACCTCTCTTATAATTGGTATAATTTTGTTCATATGTTGGCCTCTTTGTCACAGTAGACAGATATTTGACTTTTACTGTGTACTGAGTACTGATCTTTTGGTGCTGATTCAGTGGTGAAAAAAATATATTGAGTCCCTGCCTTTGAGGGACCTAGAGTCTAGTGGGGAGAACATAGACAGTTAAACATGTGAATGCAGAATTTTAGGTACTGATAACTGCTCTTAATAGTATAAAATCAGATATGTGAAAGAGAGTTGGAGGGATTGTCAGAGAAAGCTTCTCTTAAGTAATAATGTTTAGTTGATACTGACTAACAAGGAGGCACCATGTAGAGGAGGAAAGCCTTCCAAGTGTAAGGAAAAACTAGCCAAAAATAAGTGACTGTCTAAGAGACAGGAAAGAACCAGTATGGCTGGTACATGATGAATGAGAGAGAGTATAGGAATATGAGATTAGGAGAGACGGGGAGACAAGTGATAACTTGGAGAAGGTGGTACAACTGCAAAGGGAAGTCATAAGAGGGTTTTAGGCAGGAGTGTGATACGGTAAGATAATTTAGAAAAATCACTCTGCCTCATGGACAATAGACTGTAGCCCTTGGAGCAGGCACCCCATAGAACATGTCACTAAGTCAGTGTTAACTAAATTAATAAGTGAATGAACTAATTCTTTCTTTCTTGTTGCAAGACAGGTAAGATTAAGCCATTTGAATCACTTGAAACTTTAGTAGTGTATTTAGTTTTTCAAGACGAGATAGCAGTACAACCAAACATTGTGGAAATGATAGTTGTATGAATAGATTTTCTTATAAGCAATGTATGTATAACCCTCATTAATTTAATATTTTTGAGTTATCAATTAATGTCTGATTACTAATTTCAACAATTCTTTTCATCGGGGTGGCAATGCTGTATTTAATGAGTATATAACAGTATTCTGCCAGGTTTTCTGAAGGTTGAGGTTACATGATAAATCAGACCTTGTTCTTCAAGAAGCACCAGTTAGTTGCATGTTATTCAAAAAATATAGACTGAATAGATGGTTAAGCTAGAGTGACAAATCAAGAGGCCCAGAAGGGACTTATTAGCCTTATATAATCTTTGTAAAAAATGATTCTGTTCATTTTATCTACTTTTATGCTGCTTCTGCAGCTAGATGCTTTCATTTAGATGTTGATTCTATCCTTGGGAATATGGAGGAGTACTGAAAATAGCAGAATGAGTGAAGTTAGTGTTACCTTTATTCTCTTTAATTTTAAATAAATTTTTATCCTGGTTATGAGCTCTCCCCTTCCTCTCATTTATCTCAGTCTTTCCCCTTATTCAGCTTTAACTGCCACTGTCCTCCCACCTATCCTGCACCTAGATATGTGGGCTGTGAGTGCTTTGGAAACAATCTCTTTTTTCTTGGCGCTAAATCAGAATGGCTTATAGGCAGATTTGGGGGCCATTCTTGTCTTTCATTTCACAACTTTTATTCATATGTTCTTTGTACTTTTTTTAAGTGAATGTGATCCCTGCAATCTGTTCTTTAGCATCTAAATTTTCAGCGAGTTGTTAAAATTAAAACCCTTTTTTTTTTTTAACCTATT
>NW_016107659.1:1095151-1115556 GCF_001604975.1 Cebus imitator | reverse complement strand
GCGCCACCATGCCCAGCTAATTTTTTCGTAGTTTTAGTAGACACGGGGTTTCACCATGTTGACCAGGATGGTCTCGATCTCTTGACCTCGTGATCCACCCGCCTCGGCCTCCCAAAGTGCTGGGATTACAGGCTTGAGCCACCGCGCCCGGCCTAATTTGTCTTTTTAAAAAAAATTGGTTCATGAAAGTGTTTGGATGTAATCTAATCAATTGAATGCTCTTACAAGTTGAATTGCTAGAAGTAGCATGGATGTGGTTCTTAACTGATACTGTTATGTATTTGATATTTATCCCTTGGTCTGAGCAGGACATTCTTAGTAAGCCAAGCTCTGTACTAGAGGATGGTTTTATGGGTTCAGTAATAGTGTAGATGGAGCTCATTGGTGTGGAATTATAAAAGTGAGCCAAGTAAGCTGTTAGAGTTTAGAGCTAGAAGAAACTTACAGAGATCACTTAATGTAGAAAGACTTAACAAAAGAAGATGGCTCTCTATATAAAATGAGATCCCGTTGTCAATGCATTTTGAGGAGACTGACCATATTAAGAGGAATACTTGAGTTAATCTAGTCAGTCGTCTTCCCCAGGGACCTCATTGGTTTCATTTTATGTGTACATACATAAAATATGAACTGCAAATTGTGGGAAACCTTGTTATTTTAGATTGTATTGGTAATTTGTACAGGTCTGGATCAACTACAGTTTACCTTTGTGATACTGTAAAAAATTCTTTTTCTTTGCAGATAACCCTAGACTTACGATGGCATTACATCCTTAAAAACTAATTGTAAGTGAAAAATGAGTATTTGTAGACACAATGGGATGCAAAAACAATATCAAGAAAATGCTAATGACTGGGTACATTGTAGAGTGTTGGTTCACTGTGTTGCCCAGGCTGGATTGTAGTGGCAGAATCATAGCTCACTGTAAACTCAAACTCCTGGGCTGAAGGGATCCTGCTGTCTCAGTCTTCTGAGCAGCTAGGAACTGCACATGCACACCACCACACCCAGCTAATTTTTAAATTTTTTTGTAGAGATGAATGTCTTGCTGTTACCCAGGCTGGTCTTGAACTCTTGTTCTCAAGCAGTCCTCTCACATCCATCTCCCAAAGTGCTGGGAGTACAGGTGTGAGTCACTACACCTGGCCTGTTTACCCTTGCGATCATGTGTCTGACTGAGATCTTGACTCACTACTACTGTCCAGCATTATGAGAGTATTCTACCACACACTGCTGCTCAGAAAAAGATCAAAATTTAGAATTAAAAGTAATGTTTCTATTGAATGTGTATTATGCTTGCAACATCTTGAAGTAAGAAAATTTTAAGTTGAACCATCATAAGTCAGTGACCGTGTGTTAATTTTAAGCTATTTTAGAAAATTAACGTATTACTCCTCTTTTGAAAATTTACATTCCTAATTACTACTGTGAAATGAAAACTGAGTTTGTAGAAGGGAGAATCGAAATTCACATTTTTTTTTTGAGACAGAGTCTTGCTCTGTCACCCAGGCTGTAGTGCAGTGGTGCAATCTCTGCTCACTACAACTTCTGCCTCCTGGGGTCAGGCGATTCTTTTGCCTCAGCCTCCACCACCACACCCAGCTAATTTTAAAAAATTTTATTTTTGGTAGAGATGGGGTTTTGCCATGTTGGCCAGCCTGGTCTTGAATTCCTGTCCTCAGGTGATCCAGCTGCCTTGGCTTCCCAAAGAGCTGGGGATTACAGGCCTCAGCCACCTTGCTCGGCTGAAATTCACATTCTTGCTCCATAATTTGCAAGCAGATATCAGATGTGTTGTCTAGTTTTCTGAGCCTAACTTTTTTTATTCGTGAAAAGGGATAAAATATTATATATCCTATAAGGTCATTATGAGTATTAAGTGAGAAAATTATTTGTTTACAGACCCCAACATAGTGTCTGGCAAATGGGTGAAAACTCTAAGGACAAGTATTAATAAACAAGTAACAGCTATTTATACATTCTTTTGATCATGAGCATTTGGCATATTTGTAGTTTCCTGCTATTATATACAGTGATTTTATATATAGTCTTGCATATGAATCCTGCTACTTATATGTAGATTTCTCTGCATTATATAATTTAGTGTGGAATTACTGGTTATATGCCATGTATATATATGGAGAGAAAGGAGAGGTTATCCATCTATATGTCTTTATTTTCACAGTAGTAATATGTAAGACTTGCTGTTAATTCATACTTTCATCAACACTTGGGATTATCAGTCTTATTAAAAAATACTTTATGAAAATTTTCAAACATACACGTAATTTGAGGAAAAAGTATAATGAGCCCTCATTGTATTCCTTATCTTCAACCATTATAAACATATGGGACAATCTTATTTCATTTGTATATTCTCTCACTTCCCTCATGGATCATTTTGAAGCAAATCCAAGGTATATATTATTTCATTGCAGATAATCAGTATGTATATCTAAGGGATAAGGAATTTAAAAATATATAACCACAATGGCATTAACACAACTGAGTAAATTCACAGTAAGTTCTTTGTAGGCCAGGCGTGGTGGCTCACGCCTGTAATCCTAGCACTTTGGGAGGCCTAGGTGGGAGGATTGCCTGAGCTCAGGAGTTCTTGAAGCAGCATGGGCAAGAAACCCTGTGTCTAAGAAAATACAAAAAATCAGCCTGGTGTCGTGGCGTGCACCTGTAGTCCCAGCTACAGTACTTGGGAGGCTGAGGGAGGAGAATCGCTTGAGCCTGGGAGGTGGAGGTTGCAGTGAGCTGAGATCATGCCACTGTACTCCGGCCTGGTCAACAGCAAGACCCCGTTTCAAAAACAAACAACAACGACAAAAAACAGTAAGTTCTTTATATCATCTAATATTCAGTCAGTGCTCAAATTTTTCTGATTGTTTTACAGATACTTTGAGTAATAATTCATACAAGGTCAGCACACCTTATATATATGTCAAAAAACAAGTTGTTCATCTAGATCACCTTCCTTTTGGGTAATCTGTTTTTCTGTCTATATTCACAATTTCTTTTAAACATTTTGAATAAAGTGTGTTTAGGTGGTTGTTTATTCTGCCTTGGGTTTCATTGGGCATCCTGATTCTAAGTATTTCAAGTCTTTGCATAATTCCAGAAAAGTGTCAGTCCTTGTGTTTTTTGAGTATTGGATCTCTCCCATTTTGTCTTGTTAAATATATGTTAGACTTTCTCATTATCTTACTTGGTTTTTAAACTTTTTTATGTGTTTCATCTCCTTTTTTCTGAGAAGCCAAGTTCTGTATTATATCTGTAGCTAGGTCTTTTGTTCATTAATTCCTCTGCTAGCTGTGTTTATGCTGTTCATCCCTTCCATTGAGTTATTTCAGTTATGATATTTTTATTTCAAGAAGTTCTGCTTGAATCTCCCCACCCCGTCCCTCCCTCCCTTTTCTGTCATGGATCTTTTTGATATTTTTAATTTTTATTTTTTTTGAACGCTCTCTTGAATGTTCTTTTTACTTCTTTTTTTCCACTTAAGCCAGAGGTTTGCAAATTATGGTTTGCAAGTCTGGCTTGCTACTGCATATGTAAATAATATTTTATTGGGGCATGGCAATGCTTATTTATTTTAAGTGTTATCGTGGCTGCTTTGGTGTCTGTGGAGTTACGTAGTTGAAACAGAGACTGTGTAACTTAAGGCCTAAAGTGTTTATTATGTGACTCTTTATGAACAAGTTTGCCAGCTTCCCTGTTTTAGATATATAAAACATAATTATTATTTCATTGTGTGTAATGATTCTGATATTTTAGTCTTTTTAGATTTTTTTTTTCTGGTTTCTGTTTATAATGGCTTATTTTGCTGTTTACTGTGTGTTTGTGGCTTTTGGTTGTGCCCTATATTTATTTGTTAGGTTACCCAGGCTAAGGGTGGTTACCTGGTTGGGTGGGTGAGTTAGTGGCGGAGTGATTAGTGGTTGAGTTTGCTTCTGCCTGCTGCCTAGGAGCATTGTAGACCAAGGGCTACTTTAAATTCAGATTCTCACCTTGGTTTTTTTTTTTTTTTTTTTCCCTTAACCATGCAGGGGTACATTTATGTTCCAAAGTCACATGTGGCCTCAGAGTCTCAGCAAAGTCTCTTGTTTTTTTGATTTGTTTACTGCTTGACCCAGAGCTGCATTTCTTTGCTGTTTACCTCTGTTGGATGTTCTTCTAATTCACCTTTTTTCTTAGGATGTAGACTTTTCTAAGGTCTAACTTTATGCATAATAGATTCCTTGTTTTGCATTGACTCAGGGGTTTACCTACAGTCCTCATGGCCTGCTCTTAAGCTTTGGGAGTAGAATTTCATGTGGATTCTCTAAAGCAGAGCTTCTGAAATTCAGTGCTTTGTTGGAGGTCTCAGACACCATCCTTAGATTCAGTGATTTACTAGAACTCATTACAACAAAAAGATACGATACTAAATCAGCAAAGGGAAAAGATACATGGGGCAAAGTCTTGGGGAAACAAGCATAACCTTCTAGAATCTTTTCCCAGCAGAATCACACAGGGCATGCTAGTTCCCTCCAGTAATGAATTGTGACAACCCATGAAATGTTTGTCAACCGGGGAATCTCGTTAGAGACTCAGTGCCCAGAGCTTTTATTGAGGACTTGCCAAGTAGGTAGCCTCTACCTGGCAGATAACAAAATTCCAAACTTACAGAACGAAATCAAGTATTACATCTGAAACACATTGTTTGTATAAACAGTTTAGGTCCAGTGAGCCACATGTACCAGTTTAGAGAACCTCCCAAAATGTAAGTTCCTGTATGGTAGCTGAAAGTCAACCTTGGAAGCAGGCCGTTTTAAGGATAAGCAGCTAGGCCTGCTAGGTTTAACTTTTTTCCTGCAGAAATACACAATTGGACCACCTGGAGATTTTGTCATAATGAAGAGTCAGGTTCAGTAGGCCTGGAAGGGCTTAAGATTTTGCATTTATGACATGCTCGCAGGTTGTACCCATGTTGATTGTCCACAGCCGCACTTTGGTAGCCTGGTAGTTATTCTTAGGGCCAGAAGCCCTTCTTTTCATTAGTGTTTTTATCCTAAATGGCCAAAGTCTTTTATTCTGAATTGGTGGGAACATTCTTTGTTATGGTTAAATTCTTTGTGTTGACAAACTAATTATTGCTGGGGCAATATGATTTACTTTTTCTTAAACTTTTTCCAACTTAATATCTAAATTTATACTTCACTACATATTTTGTGTCTTGGAAGAATGGAAAAAGTAACAGTTTCAATAACTTTGTTGTAGAAAAGAGTGCAAGATTTTCATATTGGTAGTATTAATTATACAGGTCCACAGTCTCTTCTCCACAACTTTGAAACCTAAAAACTCTGAGAAGGAAAGCTTTTGTCATATGTAACCTGACCTGATAAAACTGACCTGACGGCCGGGTGTGGTGGCTTATGCCTGTAATGCCAGCACTTTGGGAGGCCGAGATGATCGGATCACCTGAAGTCAGGAGTTCGAGACTAGCCTGGCTAACATAGTGAAACCCTGTCTCTACTAAAAATACAAAAAAATTAGCCGGGCATGGTGGCAGGCGCCTCTAATCCCAGTTACTCAGGAGGCTGAGGCAGGAGAATCGCTTAAACCTAGGAGGTAGAGATTGCAGTGAGCCAAGATGGAGTCACTGCACTCCAGCTTGGGCCACAGAACAAGACTCCGTCTCAAAAAAAATCAATCAATAAAAAAAAAAAAAAAAGAAAAATAACAACAACAAAAAACTGACCTGACCTCAACTTATTTCACATAGCAAAGCCTGACTGGAATTTGTCTTCTTAATATTTATCTCAGTGTGTCTAGTCATGTTTTTCTTAAAAGAAATTATAGTTTATGAATGGGCAATGAAGTATGGAGAACAAATATATCGCAAAAGCACTATCAGAGTGCATAAATAAAATATAATAATTTCAACAATTAGTTCTTGCAAGATATGCCTAAATGAATGTGTTATACTGATTTTATTTATCATGGTTTAAGGTTTTTAAAGGCTAAATCCAAAGAGCATTTGCAAATTTATTTTTAGATTCTGATCATTAGTCTATGTGGTTGTTTATGAATGTCCAACTGAAGTGTAGGCAAGAATAACAAATAGTAAACTTGGAATTAGAGGGCCTGTTTACACTTATACTACATGAATTAATTGTGCATTGTGATATTTTTGCCAGGTTAGGGTCATCATTGACCCAGGTTCATGGAAAGGCTTAATTTAACATGTGTTTCCTTTCATGCTTAGGACTTGAGATAAGCCAATATGTTTTTGTTCTGATAATTGTTGGTGAGCTTTTTTGATGTATATGAATGATTATGCTTAACCCTAAAAGCAGGAATAGGATACTAAATATGGTAATATGTATAAAACACTGATTCAAAACTTAGTAGGGTATAAAAACAGGATACTGTTATGATGTAGTCTATGTAAGAGGTTCTTAAGGTACATGAACTAAAGCAGGGGTTCCGAAACCCCTGCCTGTGCACTGGTACTAGTCCCTGGCCTCTTAGGAACTGAGCTACAGAGTAGGAGGTGAGCAGCAGGCAAGCTAGCATTACCACCTGAGCTCTATCTTCTGTCAGATCAGTGGCAGCATTAAATTCTCATAGGAGCATGAACCCTATTGTGAACTGTGCATGTGAGGGATCTAGGTTATGCCTTCCTCATGAGAATCTAATGCCTGATGATCTGAGGTGGAACAGTTTCATCCGAAACCATTCCCACCACTTGACCCTGTCTGTTGCAAAATTGTCCTCCATAGAACTGGTCCCTGGTGCCAGAAAGATTGAGAACTGCTGTTCTAAAGTGTCTCAGTGATACCTGATGGCTACCTGGATTTGAATAGATTCCATCGAGTCCAGAATTTCCAATAGTAATATTATATGAAGGTGGAAATTCTTGAAATTTTTTATTAGGATGAATTAATTTGATTACAGGACATGCCAAATTTGAGGTGGACACACCACAAAACATGTAGACTGAAGTGTATTGCTTTTAATTATAGATATATTTTAGAATTGAACTTTTGAGGTGTTGTTGACTTAAAGAGTAAAACTGAATTTCTTAGAATTGATGGAGACAGTGAAAAGAGAAACCTGAGGAAAAGGATATACAGTTAGAACTTCAGGTAATTTTTGTTGTCTTTGTTGTTGTTTACATTTAAAACTTTTTTTTCCCTGGCAACCTTCATTTAACTCAAAGCTTTTGGTAATGTTAAAGGATATGGAACAGGAGGAGGGAATACAAATCTTTAAACCAAGACATAAGAGCAGTGAGGAATAGGCATGAAAAGGACTGAGACAGTGTAGTTGTAGAAACCATGGGAAAGAAGGTGGATTTGGTTAGCATGGGTGAGCATTGTAATGGAAAAGTCAAAAAGTTTGAAAAACTGAGAGAAAAACTTTGAATTGGGCAAATGGTACACTTGAGGAGGACAGCTTAGTTTGAATGATGGCCTTAGCCACCAGGCTGATGAAGCTTAGGAGATGATGAGGGTAAGAATAAATTCAGTAGCATCTCAGATTTGGCAAAAGAAAGAAGTAATGTTTCAAAGATGGGAAACAACGGGCAAAGCATTTAATTTTTTTTTTATTTTTAGATACTAGGGTCTTGCTCTGTCACCCAGACTAAAGTGCAGTGGCACCATTATGGCTCACTGTGGCTTCAACCTCCTGGGCTCAAGTAATTCTCCCATCTTAGCCTCCTGTATAGCTGGGATGGCAGATGTGCGCCACCATGCCCAGCTGTGGGTTTTGTTGTTGTTGTTGTTGTTGTTGTTTTGTTTTGTTTTTCCCTAATTTTTGTAGGGACAGGAGTCTTACAATGCTCTTATTGCTGGTCTTGAACTCCCGGCCTCAAGAAGTCCTCCCTTCCTGGCCTCCCAAAGTTTTGGGAGGCCATGAGCCTCTGCACCTGGCCAGCATTTTTTTTTAAAGACAGAGCTGTGAAAGAAACTGAGGATTCATGAAGAATAGTGCGTAATAAGATGTGGAATCAATACAGATGGAAAGATTAGAAAATAATATGGTAACAATGTATTTTTCAGTTTGCTAAGCCATCTAGTGCCCTACAGCCAAGGTATTTACCTTTGCTCTCCCTTATTAGTTCCTAAGAAGGTAAGCCCATTTAACTACCTTCATGGAAGCCACCTGCCTGACAAATGATCTGAACTATAGACATATTTCATAGAGAAAAGCGGAAGCATGGAAGTAGCTGTACATGCAAATATACAACTGACTTCTAAATAATTCTAATAGACTGGATATATATCAGGATTAATTGTCTTGGCCATTAGGCACAGCTGTTCCATTCTTTCACAGGGTTCATTTACATAGTGAAATGTTTCAAAGATGAACTGATTTTTTTTCTCTTATAATAAAGGATTCCTAATTAGAGGACTATGGAAACCTAATGATTTTACAAATATCTTTCTAAAATATAATAGACTAAGACATAGAAATTGTAACAGAACATGTAGTAATTGTAATCTTTAAGTAATAATTGCTTTTAGTTATTTTTACTGTCTTAGAAAAGGTTGTTCAAGTTGCAGACTGCATTTTTCATGTTGATTTTCTGCAGAAAAAATAACATTAAATGTTATGAAAAACATTTCTTTGAATGATAGCCATTTCTGTAGGCTGGTGAAGACCTTTTGAATTCTTTGTATATACTTGTGTATACTTTGTGTACAAAGTAAAAGTGCTTTGTGAATTTGGTTCAGTTGTCTACCACAAATTATCTTTTAACAGGCATTATGATCCCAAGTACTCAATTCTAATTTTACTGTAAAGAAGAGAAAGAGATGAAGATTCAGAAAGCACTTGATACGCTTTTTCCATTGTGGAGGTCTTACTCATTTTCTACCTCAGACATCTGTGCAAGAAAATCTTTATGAATTCACTAATTACCTACCATGTAGTAATAGACAAGGATGATGATTAGAAGATTAGTTAAGGTGAATGCTTAGGCATTAGTTCTTTAGCTAGTGCAGCCTGGCAACAGGATTTTTAGCACTGAGTGAATAGTACCTGAGAAGGTGGAATAGAAAAGGATCAGAATGGTTTTCTGAAGGTAGACAGCAGGCTTAAATTTTTGTCTTTTTCTTTTTGTTTTCCTATGCATTGCCATTTAAAAAATTTTGTGTTTGACAAATTTGGGTAAATGCCATTGCATTGTTAATTATTTTTAAATAGGTTTGTTTTTTCCTTAGAAAGTGAGATTTCTTTTCAAAGCAATAAGAAAGAAATTTGGTTAGGGTGTTTGGAAAATTGTATTATTTCATATCTCTTGTTCCTCAGAGTTTGGGAAGTAGATACATTTCTTTTTTTATTCCCTCTTTTATGTATGTCCGTATTATAGCTGTCATTATTATAACTAATGATAAGATAGTAAGTCCCTTGTCAATTCCTCTATTTTAGAATTCACAGATATGGCTTAGAGACTTCTGTTATAATTGCCAGATTGTTAAAAGTCAAGTTAAAGAAGCAGTCTTGTTTACTGTAAAAGGACAATAAATATAGTCTTTAATATCTCACAAAATAACAAATTTTTTTCATTCTTGCTTTTTACTATTTATTGAATAGAGAGAAACATGAATTTATTATACATGTTTTGCTCAGTGAGTCTTTGACAGATTGACACCTGTGAAACCAGCACCCAGATCAAGAAGCAGAGCTTGCTGTATTTTAAATACATATTTTTTAACATTTTGGTTTTAATTGACACAAATAATTACATGTTTATAGGGTACACTGTGATATTTTGATATGTGTCTACATTGTGTAAAACAAAATCAGGGTATTTAGCATATCCATTAATGGATTAATCAGTATTCTGTCACTTATAGATTACCTGAAATTGGGTAATTCATAAGAAAAGTAATTTAGTTCTTACCATTATGGAGGCTGAGAAGTCCAAGATTGAGGGGCTGCCATCTGATGACACCTTCTTGCTGTCATTGAAGAGTCTCAGGGTGGTGTGGTACATGTTGTCACATGTCAAGGAGGGCTGAATGTGCTAATGTGCTAGCTCAGGTTTCTTTTCTTCTTATAAAGCCACCAGTTCCTCTCCTGTGATAACTCATTCTTGAGGGCAGAGCCTTCATGATCCAGTCACCTCTTCAAGGCCCCACCTCTCAATACAGCCATGTTGGGGATGAAATTTCAACATCAGCTTTGGAGGGGACATTGAGACCATAGCAATCACATCATATGTTTATAATTTTTTTGTGGTGAGAACATTCAAAATCCTTTCTCCTAGTTATTTGTAAATACAATACAATACAATACTATTAGTCATAGTCACCCTACTGCACAAGAGAACACCAGAACTTATTCCTCCTGACTTTAACTTTCTCTGTTCTCCCTTACCCTCTACTATTCTACTTTCTACTTCTGTGAGATCAGTTTCTTTAGATTCCGCTTCTTTAAATTTGTGAGATTGTGTGGTGTATGTCTTTCTGTGCCTGGTTTATTTCACTTAAGATCATGTCCTCCAGGTTCATCCATGTTGCCGCAAGTGATAAGATTTTATTTTATTTTTTTTAATTTTTATTTATTTATTTTTTTTGAGATGGAGTTTTGCTCTTGTTACCCAGGCTGGAGTGCAATGGCGCGATCTTGGCTCACCGCAACCTCCGCCTCCTGGGTTCAGGCAATTTTCCTGCCTCAGCCTCCTGAGTAGCTGGGATTACAGGCACGCGCCACCATGCCCAGCTAATTTTTTGTAGCTTTAGTAGAGACGGGGTTTCACCGTGTTGACCAGGATGGTCTCGATCTCTTGAGCTCGTGATCCACCCGCCTCGGCCTCCCAAAGTGCTGGGATTACAGGCGTGAGCCACCACGCCTGGCCAGATTTTATTTTTTTAATGGCTGAATAGTATTCCATTGTGCATATATACTACACTTAAAAAATTCATTTATCCATTGAAGGACACTTAGGTTGCTTCTAAATCTTGTCTATTATGAATAGTGCTGCAATAAATATGGTATCTCTTTAGCTTATTAATTCTCTCTGATATGCTGATTTCATTTCCTTTGGCTGTGTATACCTGGTAGTGGAATTGCTGGATTATCCATATGATAATTCTATTTTTAGTTTTTTGAGGCACCTCTATATCATTTTCTATAATGGCTGTACTTAATAATTTACATTCTCACCAACAGTGTATGAATTTCTTTTCCACATTTGTTACTTTTTGTCTTTTTCTTTTGACATAGGGTCTTGCTCTGTCACCCAGGCTAGAGTACAGTGGTATGTTCATGGCTCCCTGCATCTTTTAATCTTTTTGATAATAGCCTAATTGAGGTGATATGAAACCAGAACCCAGACCAAGAAACTGAATTTGGTATATTTTGAAGTTTTGTGTATTTATTTCTGAATAGTAAATTCATTTATTCAACAAATACTTTTTGAGTGTGGCTACTGCCTGCCAACCATTGTTTAGTTATTTGGATGACGTCACAGTGGTGAACTAAAGCAGAATTACGGCATAGGGAGATAAACATCAACTAATTATACAATTAAGTGTGTAATTATAACCCAGTATGAACACCAAAGGTACATTGTCCTGTGCAAGGCAGTATAACTAGGTAGTCTGTATTGTATTATATGTTGAGGAATAAAAGGTAGACTTTGGAGTCATACTGCTTAAGTTCAGATCTTATTGCCATATCTGGTATTAGTGTGACTTTTAGGCAAGTGAACTATGTCTCTAGGCCTCATTTATTAACATGGGATCAATAATAGTAATACCTACCTTATACAGTTGTTATGGAGATTAAAATAGCTTATTCATACAGAAATATTACCACAATATTGTAGGTTCTCTGTATAGTATTAGTAATTATTAATTTTGTGTCAGTGGTGGTGTTTTATATTGTAACATTTGAAGATGATCAGAATATTTCATACAGTAGGTTCTGGTCTTAGATTTCAGATCAAATAATCCAAACAGATAAAAGAATCTAGTTGCATGACACCTGGCAGTCTTTATAGCATGTTTCACATTTTAGCGAGCATAAGAATCACTGGGGTACTTCTTATAAATGCATATTACTGTGGGCAGCTTTCTGGGGACACTTGACTCTGGAATTGATATTTTTATGATAATCTATATATATTTTTAAGAACATAGGCTTGAAAACGGATAGCCTGTAAATGTGGTTTAAAATAATTTTTTAATTAAACATAATTTTTTAAAATTATTTTTTAATTTTAGAAACAGGGTCTTGCTCTGTCACCCAAACTGGAGGTGGAGTCCAGTGGAATGATCATAGCTCACTGCAGCCTTGAACTCCCAGGCTCTTGGGCCCCCAGTATCGGAGTAGCCAAGCCTGACTAATATAAGTGTTTTTGATACAGTACCAAATAGCCAATTATTTTGTCTTATTATTTTAACATTTAACAAATTATATGTTATATGTTATTTAACATATTTAACATATAACATTGTAAATATTAACATTATTTAATATATAACATTGTAAGGTTTGTTGTTATTTACTTTTGGTGCATAAGCTTACTATAGCTGGTAGAAAATTTCCCCCAAATCTGTACTTGCTCTAGGATTCCCTGTTAGTGAGTAGAATCATACATCAATTTACCCAATCCAGAAATCTGGAATTCATCCTTGATTCTGTCGTCTGTCTTTCCTCCATCTTTAAGCCATTACTAAGTTTCCTGGTTATAAAATTTTTTTAACCTCTACTTAAACTTGCCTTTCTCCTCTTCTGCAGTTCACTCTCCAGAGTTGTATTTCTGAAGCACAAATAACTGATCATGCCATTCACTTGCATAAACGCCTTCCTTAATAATTAACTATTGCCCAAAGATATAAGATATGTTAACTTATATTTTTCTAAGTTAAGTTAACATACCTTAGAAAGCTGTTGGAATCTAGTTCTGTTTTCATTTGTTCTCTATCCTGTTTTCTGGGGACTTAGAATTTCTTGCTGTTTCTTGAGTTAATTGAGAAAAATACCATGTTTTTTCACATTTCCATGTTAATGTGCATATTACTTTTCACATTTTATATGCCTACAGGATGTATTGCTTATTGTCAAGAATAAATTCCAGCGTTAAGTATCTTCAGATAACATTTGTGCCACTTACTCTCTTGCTCAGTATTTCTTTTAACCACTGTTTATTGACAACCCACCACATGCCTGGCATTGTGCCAGAGGTGCATCTGTAAATGGACAGACAGGTTTCCTGTTCTCACTTGTCTTATACTAGTGAAATCTCTGTCAAACACTCTCTTTTTGTTTTGTTTGCATGGTATTTACCACCCACCTGTCTGTTATATTACTGTTAGATTTATATCCCTCTTTTTTCCCATTTAATTTTGAGCTCCAGGAATTAGATCATATATTTATTAATGTTTCTCTCCTAGCAGTTAGCACAGTATATGGCAGATGAAGAGCATTGAAATTTATGACTGAATAAAACACAGAAATCGAAATACCCTTGTAGATATACAGAGCTGTTCCTGGGAAAGATCATAACTGCTTTATAGTATAGGTTTATTTTGAAAAATTATATAAATAATAACATTATTAAATAAAATCTAGGGGAATACCTGTGTTCCTCAGTATTGATATTGTCAATGTTACTTTTTTTGAAAAAGAACCTTGGGAGGACCATTGTTTGAAGTTAAATTTTAAATATTTACATATTTTGAGCTGTAAACTTATATAAATTTATATTCTAAGTATATGAATTAAAATACTAATTATAGCTTCTAATTATTAAAATTATACAACTTTTAATAGATGTTCTGTTCAAGTGAATTACTACTACATCTAGCTTACTTTCTTTTAGTGTTGTATACCTAGATTGATCCTCGTTTATATTTGACAGTTACAATATATAATAACATGCTGATAAATCAATTAAAGACGTGGCTTTTGTTAATAGAATTTTAAGACCATCACAGGAGTGGCCTGGTAGATGTCACTTGTTTAATTTATCCAAAGGTACAGAATGATAAACTGTCAACAAGAACTTTTTTTTCTTGTCATTGGTTATAACCTTTGGTCCTTGAAATAATTCGGAGTGAGCAATTCTTTAGAATTATAGAAAGGAAGATGTTTTTGTGTACACAGAAAGAGGAAAGTATAAAATGAAGTAAGTTTATAATCCAGAATTGAAGGGGGAGGGAAATAGGTCTCAATCCCTGGGTCATGGAGAAAAAGTTATTTATTTATAAAACATATATGTATTTGTTTTTCAACCTTTAGTTTCGGTGGGTACATGTGCAGGTTTGTTACATGGTTAAGTTGCATGTTGCTGAGGTTCAGTGGACAGATGTTCCCATTACCCAGGTAGTGTGCATAGTACCTGATAGGTTGTTTTTCAGTGCTTACTCCTCTTTCCTCTTCCCCTACTAGTCCCCCGTGTTTCTTTTTACCATCTTTAGGGAAGTCAATTTTAATATGTTACAAGTCAGCAGAAATTGCCATAACTCTTCCTGCCATCATTATTATAAGAGTAGGACACTGGTACAAGAAGCCAACAACACAAGTTTTTAAAAATTTTTATATTTATTTATTTATTTATTTAACCTCAACAACACAATTTTAGTCTCTGGGAGGAGATAATGGAGCAGAAATAGTCCTGGGAAAAACAGGCACTGCCGTTGAAGTTTATACTTAAGGTGATCATATTATTTATAGCTATTATTTATAATACAACCTGGGATACTTTGGGAAGTGAAAATAGATGTTATTAACAATTACAGTGGTACACTAGCTGTTAACTGGAACCCTGACAAATCAGATATATGTAATATATATGCTATAATGTTGGTATGAAGAATGTATCATAACAGTATAGAGAAGTGGTCTTGTAGGTTAGGAAAAACCTTTACATCTAGTCTGAGCTAGACTTCTGAAGAATGACAAGGTTGTTCCCCAAGTTGGGTTGAGAAACAAAGGGCATTCCAGGTTAAAGGGACCTAGTACCATCTTGCTGTTTGTATTGCTCTGTCTCTGTTCATATCATTTCTCTGTTCATATCATTGCCTCTCACGAAGTGCTTCGTGGTTTGCTGATTTTCTGAAACAGCTATGAAACATCCAGTTGATTGATCGTACTTCAGGTTTACCTACCCAGGCACTGGTTCTCACAGCACTTTTTGCTCATGAACCTTAATGTGTGACTCCCTATATTCTCATGTCTACCTTTATGATCTTGGGGGTAGTAGCTTGCCCCGTGTCCTCATTTCTCTTACAATTCAGAAGAGTTGTTGATTTTTCAGTTTGATCAGGTTTTTACTTGTCGTTAGAATGATGTGATGACTTCCAGGCTCCTTTTGTGTGGAACCAGAAATGAAGTCCATGTTCGGTTTTTAGTATGATAAACTTAACATTTAAGAAACATTATAACCCAGTTAAATTGATTGACTTGCCACTGTAATTGATTGACAGGTTTTTCTGTCAATCATTTTTGCCATTGTATTTATATTTAAAATATACCAATGATCAAAAGATTATTACGTGCTTCAGTTGCTTGAGAGAAAACATTGTTATTTTGAGTGTGTAAAGGGAAGATAATACTTGTTCTCTGCATTCCAGATGATTACACCAGAACAAATAAACAATTACACAGGGGCAGATTTTGGCATCAGTATAAGAAAAAATGTTCTATTTCTCTATCCAAAGATGGAATACTTTCTCTTGGCAACTTTTGACTTGCTCTGCGTTAGTGTTATTTTACTATAAACTAGAGGCCCTCAGGAGATGCTATCCTTGGGATAGAGCCTTTCTCTACTAAATTATATAACTTTTTGAAATTAATAATTGTTAGAATTTCAGGAAATGTTAGATTGTTTAAAGCAATGCTGTTCTCATCTTTTGGACCTGTGGATAAGGGTGAGAAGATGTACTGCCAGCGTCTTTGCTGGTGGAGACCATTTTGCTTCTAGCTTTTGCAAAGTAATGCTAACTATAGTAATCTTCATATACATTTAGTCATATCTGCTTACATTAATCATAGATTATATTAAAGACATAATTACATATCAGATTTGTGTAATTGTTTAATTTTGTTATAGTGTTGAAGCCATGTATGTATCCGACTTTTCTAGATGGGTATGTATGTTGCTTATGTGGTATTTGTTTACATGTATTCAAAAGTACATCATAGAATACATTGTTCAGCTCTACTCCTACTTCAGTTTCTCTTTGAAATTTTCAGGAAGGTTGATAAAATGATAAAAATTAGATTTGTACAGTTAATCTTGCAGTGGCTTGGAGATTGGATTAGAATAAAGAGAGGTAATATAAGCACAGGGAATTAATTTATTGCGCAGCTTTTGCCATAATTTAAATGAGTTAGAAGAGCAATTGAAATGTGGTTGTGGTTGATAGAATTTAAAAAAAGGAAGAGATGTCAGAAACTTTAGAGAGGAGTAAATGGCACTTTGCTGGCCAGTTGAAGGTGGGAGATCAGGAAGAGGAAAATGTCAAAGATAACTTTTAAGGAGAAATTTTCGCTAAGGGGAAAATAATTTAAAGGATGAGTAATTACTCAGAATTTGCCTAACTGACTTTTCTTTTTAGTGCCTCTTTAAGGCCATGATCAACAAGCTTGGTCACTCATTAACTGTAATAATTGTTCTGAACAGTTAGGGATGATAAATGGAAATGTATTTAGACATTTGCTTCAAGATTCTAGTCAGCCTCCAGCCCTTCAAGAAAACATTAAGTGATTTTAATTAGAAGGAGCTCATGTGTGTAAGAAACCTTGTATGAGCCAGGCGTGGTGGCTCACGCCTGTAATCCCAGCACTTTGGGAGGCCGAGGCGGGCGGATCACGAGGTCAAGAGATCGAGACCATCCTGGTCGACATGGTGAAACCCCGTCTCTACTAAAAATACAAAAAATCAGCTGGGCATGGTGGCGCGTGCCTGTAATCCCAGCTACTCAGGAGGCTGAGGAAGGAGAATTGCCTGAACCCAGGAGGCGGAGGCTGCGGTGAGCCAAGATCGCGCCATTGCACTCCAGCCTGGGTAACAAGAGCAAAACTCCGTCTCAAAAAAAAAAAAAAAAAAAAAAAAAAAAACCTTGTATGAAGCCTAGAGGAAGAGATAATGAGGGGAACTGAAGCTCCCTTAGGTTCATGGAGCCTCATATGCCATTATATGTGTATCACTCTCCTTTCATGTACTCCTTTTATAGTTGTTTCTTTTTCGTCCTCCCCTGTCCTCTTGCTGCTTTGCTTGACAGGGCTTTTGGAAGGGATAATTAGCAATACTTACTGGAATTAGTACACGACCAGACATAGAATTGATGCTTAGTAAATATTGGTTGGACCCTCCTCCTCCTGAGTACTGTTAGCAACAACCTGATCTTAAAAATAATTACTTATAAACTTATTCTTTAGTGTAGAAAATTAATTCTGGAAAGCCTACTGTGTGGTAGAGACTGTGATAGGCATTTGAAGATAAGAGTAAGCAAGATGTCCTTGTCCTCCTAAAGCTTAAAACCCTTCATAGAGTCTTGGTTCATGTTTATATAATTGTTCACCTTTTTTTTTTTTTTTTTACTGTCCTGTTTTAGAGTGAAAATATTAGAAATTACAGAGCTACACAGATAATGCTCTAGAGTATGTGACATCTCATCCAAACTACTGAGAGTTTAGGTAAAAGTGATGGGAAATTCAAGGCTAGGTAAGTGGTGGGATAGTGGATAAGAATTGAGGGATCCTTGAAGTGACTGTAAGGTATTGGGGAATGTATCTGAGAATATACTTATGACACAGCACAGTGGTCTATTGAGTTATCACCATATTTGGCTTTATTAAATTTGTACTGATTCCTTTAATTTATTATAATTTACTACTCTTGCATGACTGAAACAAATAGTTTCTTTAGGGATTTGTTTGAGGTTTCATTAATAACATCTAAGACAGTTTTAGATAGAATTATGTATCAAAAAGTATATGTTATATAAGCAAAACAAATTCTACCTGCCTATTAAGTGATTTCAGGTCATTCACACTAAACTAAGCAAAAGAGGGTCATAATTTCTAGTATTTGTACAGCACTTCATGGTTTGAGTATTTCTATGTGAAATATCTAATGTAATCATTAATATAGCTCTGGAAGGGCACCATTGTTTCTACTTTAAATACAAATCTTGGATCATGAAAGTAATATACTACTAAAACCCTCGTATAATAAAAATTAATTTAAACAGACTAATGTGTTAACTACTTGCCTGGGCTAACTGTATCTTTCACGTGATTGCTCCATGAAAATTGGTTATGCTAAACAAATAATTTTTAATTATAGTTATTATTTATTGAGTAGCTGTTATGGGCTAGCCACTGTGCTAAGGAAATTATATCTCATATTTTGAAAAAGCTTTTTTTCAGGGTAGGTATTTCCAATTTATGTGTGAGAAAATGGATGCCCATGAAGTTAAGTGAGTTAGCCAAGGCTACGTGGTTTGGGGGTAAATAAGCTGGACTTGAATTCTGTTCTTTTTTATTCTAAAGATTTTTAAAATTTCCATTACTCCCATGTAGGATCTGCATGCCAGCAGTTTTTGGTCATTAATTTACTATATGGACTTGGACTCAATTTAAAAATCAATTTTGTGTTGTGTATTTATTGACAGGTAAGGATAATATAGTTTATTGCAGCAAGTTGTAAAGCAATATATATTGAAGCCATTTTTAAATTAATGTTTACACACATATAAACATATACATATGTGTGTGTGAATGTGCACATACCCAGAATTGAGCCAAAAAGTAAATAAATGCATGGATAAGTGAATAATTAATGAATAAATGTGGTTTATACCTTAGTTTTCTCTTGGTGGTCTATGCATTATGTAGCATATAATATGTGTGTCTGTGGGTGTATTTAAATATGTAAAGAGCTTTATGATAATGCTAATCTTTGTTGAGCTGTAATACAAAATAAAAGGTACATATTTTAAGTATGCATTTAAGTATCATTTGGTAATTATGTACTCACTACTTCCAAACAAGGTGTAGCATATTTTTATCCCCTTCTCTAAGCCCCTTTGCCTGTTTCCAATGGAATACTTTGTCACCCAGCAATCACTATCTAGTTTCTATCATCATAGATTACTTCTGTTTATATTTGCATTGCATACAAATAGAATGATACAATATATACTCTTGTGTCTGGCTTCTTTTTCTTAAGATTTTTGAAATTCATCTATGTTGTATGTATAAGTAGTTTGTTTTTTTCTTATTTTTGTTTTAAGAGACTGAGTTTTGCTCTGGCACCCAGGCTGGAGTGCAGTGGCACATTCATAGCTCATTGCAGCTTCGGATTCCTAGGCTCAAGGGATCCTCCTGCCTCAGCCTCCCTAGTTGCTGGGATTACAGGCACGAGCCACTGCACACAGCTCTGTTTATTAATTTTTCATTAATATTTATTCCAATATGTAAATATACTACCATTTGTTTATCCATCTATTGATGGCCATTTGGGTTATTTCCAATTTGGAGCTGTTATGAATAAGGCTGCTATAATAAATATTCTTGTACAAGTATATTTGTGGACATATATTTCTGAGAGTGAAATTATAGAATCATAATATAGACAGATGTATGTTGCCAGCAGTTCTTTAAAGTGGTTGTAACGTTTCATACTTCTCCAATAGTGTGTAAGAATTCCATTTGTTCCATTGCCTCTCCAACATTTGATATTGCCAGTCTTCTTGATTTTATAGGTGTGTAATGGTAATTCTGTGCTTATAATTTTCATTTTCCTGTTAATTAATGATGTTAGGCACCTTTTCTCATGTATTTTGGCCTCTTCTCCTCTTTTGCTTTCATATCTATTTAAATCTTTTACCTGTTTTTACATGGGTTATTATATTGTTGATTTGTAGATGATATTTATATATTAGTTACTGAAGTCTTGTCTGATGTTTCTGCTGTGAATGTTTTTTTCCCATTTTGCTGATTGTCTTTTCATTTTCTTAATGGTCTGATGAGCAGAGGATTACTCTTGTTGGATAATTAACTTTATACTAATTAAGATTGCTTTCTATTGTTCTGTATACTTAGAAAAATATTTAACATTGATATGTAAAAATGCTTCTTCAGGGTAGAAGTGTTAATACTTTTTAAAACTTCTCTTTGACTTTTTAATTTTTCAAAATGTCTGCCAAATAATGTAACATCAGAAGTCTCTAAAAAATAAACTTCAACATGAATACATGTAACTTTTGGTGACATTAATATATAATACTTCAGTGAATACTATGTACGTGCCATGCAACAGGTGATAATGAAATATATATAAAACACGTTATACTTACATTTATTATATTTATTTTAAACTGCTTTTTCCATTTTTACTTATAAAAGCAATGTAGAGAGATTAATTTTTTTTTTTTTTTTTTTAA
>NW_016107659.1:1081862-1094801 GCF_001604975.1 Cebus imitator | reverse complement strand
TAGAGAGCTTGGAAAATACAGTCCAAGGCGTGAAAATAAGTCAGTAATTTTTACCACCTAAAATTAACTTCTCTGAAGATATTTTTGGTGTATATACTTTCCTAATTTCAAGAATCCTTGAATTGCCATGTGTTACCTACTTGGGGGAGATTGTTAACCCTATCCCTTTTCAGCTATACTCAAAAGTTTTATACAATCCTCATTTCAAAAACATATAAGGCAGTGTAAAGTCAAGAAAATAAATCTCGTGACATTTTGGTTTTTCTAAATCTGCATTTTGTTTTTCCTAATACGCAGTAACTAAGGCCAAGTGCAGTGGCTCATACCTGTAACCCCAGTACTTTGGGAGGCTGAGGTGGGTAGATTACCTGAGATCAGGAGTTCGAGACCAGCCTGACCAACAGGGAGAAACCTTGTCTCTACTAAAAATACAAATTAGCTGGGTGTGGTGGTGCATGCCTATAATCCCAGCTACTTGTGAGGCTGAGGCAGGAGAATCCCTTGAACCCGGGAGGCAGAGTTTGCAGTAAGCCAAGATCGTGCTATTGCACTCCAGCCTGGGCAACAAGAGTGAAACTCTGTCTCTAAATAAATAAATAAATAAATAATTATTATAAGCAGTAACTAGTATGTGAGAGTAATACATTATATTTTTAACTGATCTATTAAAAACAATACCACAAAGTATCTATAATGTCACAAGTGGAATAGGCAGTTCCTTGATGGAAGGACAGGAGAAGACAGATGAAATTAAAGATGGTTGAAATCAGTTGTGTTCAGCTCTACAATTGAAGATATTAAATTACTGGATATTTAGAATTGACTGCAATTATTGCATTACCTCCAGAGAGATTCATCAGGAATACATGTAGGATTTACAGTCTATACAATATGAGGAAAAGACTCACTGTAATTCTAGTAGTTCTTTGTATTTTGTTTCTTTGCATTTGAGTGGTTGCCTATCATAGCAAGTTACCCACATTTATTTTTCCATTTTTTTTTTCTTTGAGACAGGATCTTGCTCTGTCTGTTGTCCAGGCTGGAGTACAAGTGACATGATCACTGCTCACGGCAGCCTTGACCTCCTGGGCTCAAGCAGTCCTCCCACCTCAGCCTCCCGAGTAGATAGGACTACAGGCGTGAGCCACTGTGTCCGGTTGTTTTTACCTTTTTCTCATACAGCCATGGTTTTCTAAACTTTAAGGCTTCGGAGAATATCATCTTAGATTATCTCATTTCACACTTTATACTTTTCACATATTGCTGTTACCAGTAGATGGTTTTAGAGAAGGAAAGTTGGAAACACTGAGAATAGTAAGAGAGAGAGACAGGTAAACCTCTCTTTAAATTTCTTTTTGCTATTTCCATATTGATTCATCCTATCCCTCATGTAAAAACCACATCAATCTCAGCTTGCTCACCACTCTAAGTTCTGACTATTTAGCATGAAGGGTGACAGACTGCAACTCGAGAGCCATGTTTGTTTTATTGGAACAGTGCAGTGGACTGAATGTTTGTGTCATTCAAAAATTCATATGTCAAAATCCTAACCCATAATGTATTGATACTAGGAGGTGGGCCTCTGGGAGGTAATTAGATCATAAGGGTGAAACCCTCACAAATGGAATTAATGCCCTAATAAAAGAGAACCCAGGGAGCTCTCTAGCCCCACTTCCCCACCATGTGAGGAGACAGTGAGAAATTGGCAATCTGCAGCCTGAAAGAGGAACCAGGACCTGACCGTGCTGGCACCTTGATCTTGGACTTGCAGCCTCCAGAACTGTGAGACATAAGTTTTTGTTGTTTAATAAGCCATTCAGTCACCATTACTTGGTTTTATAGCATACTGAACATAAAAAATACATAAAAAATACATTTTCTATACTTGCTTTCTGACGTAAAACATTCGAGTTGCGTAACTGCAACAGAGGCTTACGGCCTGCAAAGTCTAAAATACTGGCCCTTTACAGAAAATGTTTTTCAGTCCCTGGTCTATCAGGTAAAGAAGAAAGTGGAGATTTCTCATTTTATTACCAGGGAAACTTTAATCTGTTATTTCAAGTTAAAAAGTTCCTCAGAGCAACATTGTACCACATGAATGTTAGATAGTAGTTTAGTGTCTAAAATGTCCCTAATACTGTTTTAATTGATTTGGGAAGTCACATACTATCTGGGAGGTGAAGGTTCTTGGTAATTATATAAAGGAGAAAGCTTTGAGGAGAAGGAAGGAGAAAGGCTAGTTCATTTTGATGGGTTAAGAAAGAAAACATCTTCATTAGGTAAACATTTGACTCATTGTTGAGTTACCAACACCTGTCAATTTCTAAATTATGTGCATGCCATTTGTTGTTGTCATCAGTTTTCTTCCACTTCTGTTAGATGCATTAGAGATGGAGTTATCTTGTTTGTTGCTATATTTCCAGTACCTAAAACAGTACCTGATCATAATAGCCATTCAGTTAATATTTGTTGAATGAATACACTTAGATGAGATTTGCTTCGTAAGAAGATTGTGGTTTCTTAAAAAAGGTCTGCAATCAGTTTATACCCAGAAAATAGTATTTTAACATCCGCAAACCTTTGTGAGGAATATATGTTTTCAGGCTAATCATCATAACTATTAGTCCTGTTAGATCATTAGCTAGCAGTAACTATATTGTCATTTGAGTAAATCTTACTGTTTGGTGCCTGACAAGCTAATGATAAATTCAAGTAAAATGTTTAGATTATACATTTCCACGAGGTGAGTTTCACAATAGCTTCTATGAACCTTAACCCTGACTTTGCAAACTACCATAGGCCCTAAATTATCTAAAGGTTGTTATTTAATTTTTATGAACTTCTCAAATATATATAGTTAAATCATCTTTTTATTTATTTATTTTTTTAATTGCATTTTAGGTTTTGGGGGTACATGTGAAGGACATGCAAGATTGTTGTATAGGTATACACATGGCAGTGTGATTTGCTGCCTTGCTCCCCATCACCATATCTGGCATTTCCCCCCATGCAGTTAAATCATCTTAATGCCATTGATTTGCTTATAATTTTTCTTCCACAGTCTTTTCAAACAGATACAATTTATAATAGTGAAAAAAATTACTAAATACTAACAGTGACCTATTCATGGCCCCTTGTAATTCTTTTTAATAGATCCATCTCAGTGATGGATCATTCGACTTTTAAGATAACTCCCCCAAATCATTAAGTATAAAGACATGCTAAACCGGAAATCTCGAACCCCTGAGCCTGGACTGGTACAGGTCTGTGGCCTAGTAGGGACTGGGCTGCACAGCAGGCGGTGAACAGCGGGGAGTGAGCATTACTGCTGGAGCTCCACCTCCTGTCAGATCAGCAGCAGCATTAGATTATTAACAGGAGCACAAACCCTGTTGTGAACTGCACATGTGAGAAATCTGGGTTGCACCTTCCTTATGAGAATCTAATGCCTGATGATTTGAGGTGAAACAGTTTCATCCGAAAACCGTCCCCACCCCTGCCCCATGGAAAAATTGTCTTCCACAGAAGCTGTCCCTGTTGTCCAAAAGGTTGGGGACTGTCACACTAAATCAGTTAAGATTGAATTTTATTCACATTAAAAATATTTCATCTCATGAAAATCAAATGATTGATCTCAGCATGTAGCAACTTCAAAGCAATTGGAAATAGCTAAGTAGTGTACTTAGTCCTTTGACACCACATTTGTTGTCATAGACAACACCCAGTATAGCAGAATGGAGTAAGGTAGGCAGACGGAAGCTAAATGTAAAACAGGACAATGCAAACAGTTTCATTTGGTGAGGAAAACATTTAATTGAAAACACACAGTTCCTTGGGTTTGTGGTAACAGATAAAAGCCTCAAGGGCAGTAATAATGGCTCTTAAAATATCAAATACATGGTACTGTATTTTTAAAATTGTGCTTTTGTTTTTATTAAAACCAATAGGATGGTGAAGATTTTAATAGAATAGCTTGTAGCTATCTGAGGAAATGGACACTTGGTTCCAGAGGAGGCAAACTACTGCCTACAAGGCCATATCGGGCCCATGGCTTGTTCGTATAAAGCAAGTATATTTTTAAAGCGTTTTCTTCTTTCATTACTTTAAAGGTGTTTGCTTCACTGTCTTCTGTTTTGGACAAGAAGTCTTTTTTCTTTTTTTTTTCTTTATGTAACTTTTTTTTAATCTGACTACTTTAAAGATTTTCTCTATCAGTGGTTTTGAGAAATTTGATTGTAATCTGCCTAGGTCTAGTTTTCCTGGCTTGTTTTTGTAGAGCAAGTATATTTTTAAAGAATTTTTTTCTTTCATTTCTTCAAAGGTGTTGCTTTGCTGTCTTCTGTTTTGGACACAAAATCCGCCATTATCTTTTTTTTTTTTTTTTTTTTTTTTTTTTTTTTTTTTTTTTTTTTTTTTTAAATTCTTTTTTTTTTTTAAGATTTTCTCTCTGTCAGTGGTTTTGGGCAATTTGATTATAATCTGCCTAGGTCTAGTTTTCTTCATGCTTCTTGTGATTGGGTCTTATTGCGCATTTTATTGGTTTATTGTTTTCATCAAATTTGGAAAGTTTTCATCCATCAATTTTTTTTTTTGGGGGGGGGGCAAAGACGGCTTTAAAAGGTGCTTTTTCTCTCTTATGAGGAGGATTTGGGTCCTTTCAGGTGAAGCTCCAAATTATTAGACAATACACAGTTTTCTTCAGTTGCAGCAAGTTTATCCCAAAGTGGGTGCTCAGGAAAGCATCTTGAGGGTGAATGGGTTTCAGGGTTAAGTTTGTCTGATGATTTTGTTAGTTGAAGATGTTCCTGTGTCACTTATTAGAAGCAGTTTTGTGTCTCACTTCAAATAGTTCACCACCTGGCTGCATGCCACCTCCATCTGTCCCACAGCTACCAGGTAATAGTGAATGGTTTAGAAGGTGCTGCCCTGGGGCAGCTGGGCCTTTAAAAGATGCAACACAGGACAATGAACAGCAGCAACTTCCAGTCCCCCCTGTGGATCTGATGCAAGGGCATTTTGATGGCCTTCTGGTTGGACAGATAGAGCAGTACAACAGCAGAAACACCACTGGCGGCAACTGGCAAGGGATGAGAACCATGTTTGTAAGAGGCTGGGCAGGCTGGGTGACCTTTATCCATCATTTCTTCAAGTAATTGGTCTATTCCTAATTCTTCCTTTTATTTGGGGTTTCCAGTTACACATATATTAAGCAGCTTAAAGTTCCACAGCTCACTGATGGGGTTACATCCCAATAAATCCATTGTAAGTTGAAAATATCTTAAGTCAAAAATGCATTTGCTATACCTAACCTCCTAAACATCTTCGTTTAGCCTAGCCTACCTTAAACATACTCAGAACACTTACATTAGCCTACAGTGGGGCAAAACTATCTAACACAAAGCCTATATTATAATAAAATGTAGAATATTTCATGTAATATATTGAATACTATACTGAAAAACTGTGGTTTTATGGGTTTTTGAAGTGTAGTTTCTACTGAATGTGTATTGCTTTCGCACCATGTAAAATTGAAAAATTAAGCCTAACCATTGTAAGTCCTGGACCATATGTATATTTTATCTAATTTTTTGGTTTATTGAAACAGGGACAGTATATTTGTTCCCTTTTACTACATTGTAGCCATGCTATCAAGCAGCCATCAAATGAAAGTTGTGATGTTGAGATTTTTCTTTATCTGTCTTATACTGCTGTAACAGTTTCTGAGACTGGGCAATTTATAAAGTACAGAGATTTATTTCTCACAATTCTGGAGGCAGGGAAGTCTGACGTCAAGGGACCTTCATCTAATAAATTCCTTCTTGCCTTGTCATTCCATGCTGGAAGGTCAAGAGAGCACTGGAGGTGGGGTGAGGGGAGAGATGTTTGTGAGAGCATGAGCACAAGCAAGGTTGGGAGGGTGCATGCAAGAGGGAGCCAAAAGCTTTTATAACAAACCCACTCTGGTAATAATCAACCCTCTCCCTCCTTAAGAATCCATTCTTGGGGGCAAAGCCTTCATAACCTAATCACCTCTTAAAGGTCCTACCTCTCAACACTTTTGCGTTAGTGGTTAAGTTTCCAACACAACTTTGGCGAAACACATTCAAGTAATAGCAAGATATAAGATTTTGTGGTTGAGTAATTCCAGGCAATGATACAGAGCTAGACCATAGGTATAGGGAATCACTTAAATTAATAGATTTAGGGTGGAGGGTAAGGCTTGAAACCAAGAGCCAAAGTTGTGAAGTTTTAATACTGCATGTTTTATGTGTTTGATCAGGAAAATACTCATAAAATTATGTTAAATTGTCTTGTCTTTCCTTCTAGAACCTTCTGATAACTTAAGAGAGATTCTCCAAAATGTGGCCAAATTGCAAGGAGTATCAAATATGAGAAAGCTAGGCCATCTGAATAACTTTACTAAGGTAAGTAACTTGAATTTTTATTATTATCTAAAATTCTTTGTTCCTTACTACACTTACTAGATGTTTCTCGACCGTCATTAAATGTAAATTTTTGTGTATTCACACAGCATTAATGCTTTTCTTTCCTGCTCCTCATTGATTTTGTCCTGTGTATCTTAAACTTTTATTTGTGTTTTAGAAGGATTATATATTTAGAAAATTTCGTAGGTTCAGAAAAGAATAAAATAACTGAGAAACTTGCAATTCAACCTTTTATTCACATAAGGATGCATTTTGCCTTCTCATTTTACTTGATAATACATGGTACAGGCATATATTGGAGATATTGTGGGTTTGATTCTAAACTACTGCAATAAAGTGAATGTTGCAATAAAGCAAGTCGCTAATTTTTTGGTTTCCCAGTGAATATAAAAATTATGTTTATACTGTAGTGTAGTCCATTAAGTGTGCAATAGCATTATGTTTAAAAAAATGCGTGTACCTTAATTTAAAAATATCAATTAAAAAATAGTCATCTGAGCCTTCAGCAAATTGTGTGTTTTTTTGTTGTTGTTGGCTGAGGAACTTGCCTCAATGTTGATGGCTGCTGCCTTATCAGATTGGTGGTTGCTGAAGGTTGCGGTGACTGTAGCAACTTCTTAAAATAAGACAGCAATGAAGTTTGCTGCACTGACTCTTCCTGTCATGAAAGATTTCTCTGTAGCATGCAATGCTGTTTGATAGCTTTTTAACCACAGTAGAACTTCTTTCAAAATTGGAGTCAATCCTCTCAAACCCTGCCGTTGCTGTATCAACTAATTTTCTGTAATATTCTGAATTATTTGTTGCCATTTCAACAGTGTTCACAGCATCTTCACCAGGAATAGATTTCATTTCATGAAACCTCTTTTTTTGCACATCCATAAGAGGGAACTCTATATCCGTTAAAGCTTTTTCATGAGATTGCAGCAATTCAGTTGCATCTTCAGGATTCACCTCTAATTCTAGTTCTCTTGCTATTTCTTCCACATCTGCAGTGACTCCCTCCACTGCAATTTTGAATGCCTCAAAGTCATTCATGAGTATTGGAATCAACTTCTTCTAAATTCCTGTTAGTGTTGAGATTTTGATTTCCTCCCATGAATCGGGAATGTTCTTAATGGCATCTGGTGGTGAATCCCTTCCAGAAGGCTTTCAATTTACTTTGCCCAGATCCATTAGAGGAATTACTATCTATGGCAGCTATAGTGTTACAAAATGTATTTCATTAAAATATGACTTAAAAATCAAAATTATTCCCCAGTTCCCTATTCATGGGCTGCAGAATGGAGTTGTGTTAGCAAGCCTGAAAACAAATTAATCTCCTTGTAACTATCAGAGCTCTTGGGTGACTAGGTACATTGTCAATGAGCAGTAATATTTTGAAAGAAAATTTTTTTTTCCTGAGCAATAGTAAATACTGTTTTTTTCAACAGTAGGTTTAAAATGTTTAGTAAACCATACTGTGAACAGATGTGCTGTCATCCAGGATTTAGTCCATTTATAAAGCACAGACAAAGCAGCTTTAGCATACTTCTTAAGATCTCTAGGATTTTCAGAATAGGTAATGATCATTGGGTTCAATCTAAAGTCGCCAGCTGCATTAGCCCCAGACATGAGTCAGCGTGTCTTTTGAAGCTTTGAAGCCAGACATTGACTTCTTCTCTAGCTATGAAAGTTCTAGATGGCGTCTTCTCCCAGTTGAAGATTGTTTCATCTGCATTGAAAATCTGTTGTTTGGTGTAGCTACCTTGGTCAGTGATCTTAGCTAGATCTCCTGGATAACTTGCTGCAGCTTCTTCATCAGCACCTGCTGCTTTACATTGCCATTTTATGTTATGAAGATGGGTTCTTTCCTTTAACTTCGTGAACCATTCACACTTTTCTTCTGCAGCTTCCTCACCGCTCAGCCTTCATAACATTTAAGAGAGTTAGGGCCTTGCTTGCTCTGGGTTAGGCTTTAGTTTAAAGGAATGTTGGTAGCTGGTTTTATCTTCTATCTAGACCACTAAAACTTTCTGTCAACAGTGAGGCTGTTTTGCTTTCATATTATTCGTGTGTTCATTGGATTAGTACTTTTAATTTTCTTCAAGAACTTTTCCTTTGCATTCACAACTTGGCTACCTGTTTGTCACAAGAGGCCTCTCTGGACTTTCAACATGCCTTCTTCACTAAGCTCAGTTTCTAACTTGTCATTTAAAGTGAGAGTTGGTTGACTCTCCCTTTCACTTGAACACTTAAGGGCCATTCTAGGGTTATTAATTAGTCCAATTTTACTAAGTATTGTGTCTCGGGAAATAGGGAGGCCAAAGGAGAGAGGTAGAGACAGGAACGGCGAGTTGGTGGAGCAGTTTAAGTTCATCATCCTACATGGGTGCAGTTCATGGTGCCCTAAAACAAGGATAATAGTAACATTGAGGATCATTGATCACAGATCACCCTTACAGATAATAATGAAAACAGTTTTAGTATTGTAAAAATTGCCAAAATGTGACAGACACGCACAAAGTTGAGCACATGCTTTTGGAAAAATGGCATCAATTAACCTACTTGATGCAGGTTTACCACAAATCTTCAATGTGTAAAATGAAGTATGCTTATAAGTATATGTAAGTACATGTGTGTGCCATATTTCATAAATACAGCCATAAACCCCAAAGAACTGTATTAGAACGTCCTCTTTTCCTGATGTTGTATACTCATTATTTGGATCTAAATTAGATCCCAAATTAAATTGTGGGGACCCTGGTCCCAAATAAACATTGACTTGATCTCTCATACCAGCCCAGAATTCTTGAGATTGATGAATAGATTGGTATATTTCTCAACCGTGTAATACTGGACAGACAATTCATGCAAACTAAAATGCCTGCTAATTTAGGTGATATCCTAAAATAGAAAACAGAATAGGCCTTTCGAGTAACGTTCCCTCCACCTTTTAGTATATTAATTATAAATTGTTTTTAATGAAAGAATTATTTTATGTTTTAACCTGTTGCTACTCAAAATATGACCCACAGTTCATTGGTATTGGTATTGCCTTGAAGCTTGTTTGAAAGTGTACTATTTTAGCCCCATCCCAGACCTACTAAATCAGGATCTACAGTTGAGTAAAGATTCTCAAGTAAATGTATGATTACATTCAAGTTTGAGCAGCATTGTTTTAATCCTTCCAAATATTCTTTAAGTAGTTGGACTGTGGCTTGGATTTGATTTTTTATTTCATAGAAATAGAAGGGGATGAGAATATAGTCACTATGTAATAAAATTGTTTTTTTCATGTAATATTGTGTGATAAATATAGGTTGAGGGTTTTTCTATAGCTAGGGAAGCAAGTACATAGGTATTTTTCCTTAGTGAAGTTTTAAAATATTCTGGCTTTTTTTTTTTTTTTTTTGATATATAAGAGATGAGAAAATGATTTTATATGAGGGATGAGAAAGTTTTTTTTTTAAAAAACAGCTCTTAATCACATTAAATAAGTACGGGAGAATGGACTCTCGTTCATGTATTTTGTATGTGTGTGTGAACATAATGAAAATCTTCAAATGTCCTTCTTCAACATGGTAGTGAGATAATGTCAAATCTTTAAGACACTGACATTGTTCCAGGGTTGCAAAATGCATCTTCAAGTTTTGTTGCCTTTTATTAAATTTTATAGTTTTATTTCACCAATCTTCACTCAGTTCAAATTAGCCTCACTTGCTTGGTTTTAACTTTTAAAAACGATTACAATAGAAATCTGTGTCCTGTTTGCAATTATGATTACTATTATAACCAGGTTTGGACACCTAGATATACAGTTCCACAACTCTTGCCAGCTAGGATTCTGAAAGTTGGGGATGGAGGTAAGAATGGCAGTAATTTCTGTCATTTTACTTTGTTACCAGCATGGGTCCTACAGCAATCTTAAAAATTAGAGTACTGTTGCCTAATAGAAATATAATGTGAGCCACATAGGTAATTTAAAATTTTCTAGTAGCCATACTAAAAAAGTAAAAAGAAACATGACATTAACTTTAGTATTTTTATTAAGCCAGTATATCTAAAACATTATTATTTGATGTAATTAATATAAAACATTATTAAATGTTATTTATTTTTTCATACTAAAGTTTTGAAAGCAAGTTTATAGTTTATACTTCAACAAATTTTAATTAAAACTAGTCACACTTCCAGTGCTCATAACCACGTGAGACTAATAGCTACTAACGGCATTGGACAGTGAAGAGACACAGCTTTTTGGAACAGGAGCAGCTTCAAAACCTGCATTTCTAGGAATCGGTTGAACACCTCTTATTCTCCCTTCTCATTCATTATTTATTTCTGTCTGGGTCCCAGGTTCTCTTGCATTAGGATTAGTTTCCTTTTTTTTTTCTTTTTTCTTCTCTCCTGAATTTCCTTGTTTTCTGTCTAAATTTCTCCCACAGTATTTCACTAAGTTATTCACTCTGCCTGCTCTTTCTTTCTTGATTTGTGCTTCCCCACTCTCTACTGACATTTCTGCTGCTTCTCATCCCTTGTCTACCTCTTCCTTCCCCTTTATCTTCTCTTTCTTCACCCTTCCTTGTCCCCTTTCTCTTCCTCCTCCTTTTCTCAGTTCCCTTTACTTCCTTTTCTCCGTTGTACCACTGTAGAGTATGTATGCAGTGATGTGTCTCTATAATGAATGCTCTAGACTTTTGTACTTTTTATAGTCTTGGTTTTTATTTTACCATGTCCTTTAAAAATTAGGCTGGGCGTGGTGGCTCACGCCTGTAATCCCAGCACTTTGGGAGGCCGAGGTGGGCGGATCACGAGGTCACGAGATAGAGACCATCCTGGCTAACATGGTGAAACTCTGTCTCTGCTAAAAGTACAAAAAATTAGCTGGGTGTGGTCGTGCGTGCCTGTAGTACCAGCTACTCGGGAGGCTGAGGCAGGAGAATTGCTTCAAATTGGAAAACGGAAGTTGCAGTGAGCCGGGATCACGCCACTGCACTCCAGCCTGGTGATAGAGCGAGACTGTCTAAAAAAAAAAAAAAAAAATTGATTTTCATATATCCCTCTGGCCTTGGTGCCAGCTTTGTAGCAGCCCCTTTCTTTGCATTAATTTAAAATCCTGATAGCCAAGCTTATTAAAATTTGGCTATTCTAAGAGTGAGTACACCCAGAGTCAGGTTCTTAGGGGCTGTCCCATGAATAAAGTCAATGAAGTTTGGACTTGATAAAATCTATTTTGGTTGCTTAGTGATATACTGGGAAAAGCATGAATTTTAGATCAAACAGATGGAGACTTGCAGCCCAATTGTGATTAACTAGCAGGGCAATTTTAGGCAGATTTCTTTCCTCAGAGGTAATCTTGTTGTCTTTAGAGGCAGTTTCAGTCTAGTGCCTGGCACATAATATATGCTCTGTAGTAGGTAGTGCATTTCAACCTCATGTTTGGTTTTTGTGTTTTTTTTGTTGTTGTTGTTCTTTTTGCCACTTCTGTAATTTTTTGGCTGACAGTAAGGTGGTGAGTCTGCTTAATGGCTTGAACTGTCAGTTGGTAAACTGTTACTATAAATCGGGGTTCTACAATGCTGGCATTACTAACAAATTGAGCCAGATGATTATTTGTTTTGCGAAGCTGCTGAGTGTATTTTATGGTGTTCAGCACTGCTCCTGGCCTCTACCCACTAGATGCCAGCAGCACCCTTGGCCCAAACCAGTTGTGGCAAGCAGAAATGTCTCCAGACATTGACAAAGGTTCCCTGGGAGACAAAATTGCCCCCGTTAAGAACCCCTTCTGTAAATAAATGTGTGTGTAGATTTTATTACAAAATTTATTTAAATATGCAGCACAAAACAAACACTGAATTCAATTGTACTGTGTCTTGAATTTCATTTGTTAGAAAGCTGGGTTTATAAATACTTAGGTAACTAGTATTCCGTTAAAACCTGTAAATTCATTCATTTGCTTATTGAGTAAAAGGAATTCTCAGAAATTTCTATGAATAGCTCTATAGAATAAGAAAATTATGATGCCAGAACTAGTGGAGTTAGTTGGCCACCCTCTTCTGTGTTTCCATTAGTTTATAGATATGCCTACTAAATTGTATCTTTTTTTATAATTTATTGTCCATTACTTATGTTATTAAACTGAGTTTTTCAAACACAAAAAAATACATAGTATTTATTTTTCCACTGTCATATCCGTCTCTACTCCAAAGTGTGTCACATAATATGTGTTTAATTAATGGTATTATATTAGATTGGGAAGCTGATGCATTTTAAATATGAGCTTTTGTTTTTACTGGTATTTGTTTTGTTATTAAGTATAAGCCTGTAAGGAGTAAGTTATCTTACTAGAATAGTAACATTAAAATGTTGTATAGGGTGAACTTCAGCTTCAAAACTAAACCTCCTTTTAAGGTATAAAGAGCAAGCTAGTGATGTGATCCTTTAACCATGTGAATGTCACACATCCATGCTTGCCATCTGACATCATCTCACTGGATAAAGTAATGTGTAT
>NW_016107659.1:1077782-1081832 GCF_001604975.1 Cebus imitator | reverse complement strand
AGACTGCTGATGAACATAAGCTTAGTATTCTATTTTTAAAACTGACAACATGCTCATAATCTAAAGACCTGCTTTTTAAAGATGAAAATAGTTCAACTCTTTTATATCTTAAAAGTACTCTTTTCCTATATTTAATCTAATATATTTATATTAAAAGAAGCTTTAAAGGAATCTTTATTTTCTTCTGTTTTATAAAAACTTTAAGGTATAGGCTGAATATAAAAAATTAAAATTATACAGAAGAATATATGGTAAAAAGTAAAATTCTTTCCTTTAATACCCTTCCCACCCATCTCCCTGTTCTGACAGTAATACCACTCTCCAGAGGTAACCACTAGAAAATATTTATCCTTTTCTAGTATAATTATAAGTACAAATGTGCGTATGTGTGTATTTTCTTGGGAGTTGTGATAATTAAATGAGCTAAACAAAATGAAGTGTTTACTGTGTGCTCAGTATATTTGCCATTTATTATACAGTTATACATCATTTGTTTACCATTATTACACAGAATATGTTCAAGGAATGCATTATTAGGTAATTTCATCATTTTGTGAGCATCATAGAGTGTACTTACAGTCCTTGATGGTGTAGTGTACTACACATCCAGACTGTAGGGTATAGCCTGTTGATCTTAGGCTATGAACCTGTACAGCAGTTGTAACACAATGGTAAGTGTCTAAACAGAGAGAGATATAGTAAAAATATAGTTTCATAATCGTATATGTGACCCATCATTGACTGAAAAGTCATTATGCAGTGCATGACTGTAGATATATATGCAAAAAGACTTTTTAAAATGAGAATGTGATACATATGTGTACAGCTAGTGCTCGACTTACGATCACAACTGGTTCCGACAGACCGGTCGTAACACAATTTGGTCGTAAGTTGAGTAGGCTATATGTACAGTACTGTGAAATGATGTTATAAAAATCTTTAAGTCATATTTTATCCTAATTTTCTTTCATTATTGTTATATATCATAATTTTCTTTGTTCATTTTATGCCATCTGTATCATCTCTACACCATTTTGTTTCTTATTTTTACATTCGTCAGGTTTAAGTAAAACACTACCAGTACAACTGGTTTAATATTTGCAAAACATACAAAATTACAAAATACAGGTGCATACAAAAATACAAAATACAGGTGTAAAAAATACCATAGGAAACATTTTCCCAATTGCAAAACATATCAAAATATATAAACATGTATGAAACATTTTATTGGCTGCTGGTGCTTGGCTGCGGATCATTGATGTCGTCATCTGAGGCAGCAGTTGGGGTTACCGGAGTTGGTTTTTTCATAAACATAGTGAGTTTTGTCTGAATTGTATGTTTCTTTTTTTCTTCATAAATTTCACGATACGGATGAAACACATCGTGCACCATCCGTTCAATCCTTGCAAATCGTTCGATGTTTGGGTCCATTGCTTCGAAATGTATAAGAAGTTTATTCAGTAAAGATAAACCATCTGATAATCCCTTAGTGGTGAACTTTCTTTCTGGCTCCTCCTCTTCTTTCTCTGCTTCTCTTCTTTCTTCTTCCACCACTCTTTCTTCTTCCAGTTCGATTAGCTCTTCATTTGTAAGTTCTCCGGATTCTTTGTCTAGCAACTCTTCAACATCTTCCATTTCACACTCCAAAGAAAGGTCTTTAGCGAGTTTTACTATTTTTTCCTGAATCGTATCAAGTTCATGTTCACTGTCAAATCCATCAAAATCATTAATATAGCACTTAAAACAATTTTTCCAGATGCCATTCATGCACCTTGTCATCACAGCCTCCCAGGCAGTAGCGATATTCTTGATACACATCAAAATGTTGTAGTGTTTCCAAAAATCTCGCAATGTTAGTCAGCATCTATAGCGGATATTGCTTGAGCAAAGGTGGTTCGGAGATAGTTGGCCTTTAATGTAGCAATCGAACCATGGTCCATAGGCTGGATGAGTGGAGTCGTGTTTGGCGGAAGAAAAACAAATTTTACATCTGGATGGAGATCGCCTAGATGTGGTGGGTGTCCAGGCGCATTATCAAGTAGCAATAAAATCTTGAAAGGAGTATCTTTCTTCAAACAATATTCTAGAACTTGAGGAATAAAACAGTTCATAAACCAGTCTTCAAACAATCCTTGTGTCATCCATGCTTTACATTGAGAACGAAAGTAGATGGGCAGTGTGTGCTTGTTAACATTCTTGAACGCACGCGGGTTGTCTGAGTGATAAATTAAGAACGGCTTCAGCTTAAACCCTGCGATGTTTCCACCAAGCATCAGAGTTAGCCTATCCTTAAATGCTTTAAATCCTGGCATGCTTTTGGCCTCTTTGTGACTATAAGTGCGTGCTGGCATCCGTTTCCAAAATAATCCAGTTTCATCAGCATTGAAAATCTGTTCTGCTAGATATCCCTCATCTGTAATTAATTCATCCAGACTATCAACAAACTTACATGCTCCTTCCTCATCCGCACTTGCTGCTTCTCCAGTCACTTGAACACTATGCATTTGGAACCTTTTCTTGAATCTCTGGAACCAGCCAGTGCTTGCTACAAATTATTGACTGTAATCTTCTCCAGCACACTCCTTCAGAGTCTGAAATAGACTTCTCGCCTTCAGCTGCACAGTAAAAAGACTTAATGGTGTCCATTTTTGAATTTGATCTTCCATCCAAATATATAGCAATTTCTCCATTTCGTGGATGGGCCCGCTTCGTTGCTTTGTTATAACTGTTGATCGCATGGGTGCAGAACCTTTCACAGCTTCACGAATTCTTTATCTTTCAAAATCGTCGACACAGTCGAGTGTGATAACTTCGTATCACGTGCAATCACATTCACTTTCTTTCCTCCTTTGTACTGCTTAATTACCTTCATTTTCGTGTCGAGATCGATGGCCTTTCTTTCCTTCTTGGCAGGCTGAGGCGTAGACAAAGACGATTTCCTCTTGGTAGACATCTTGGGAGGGGTTTGATGAAAAATATCCAAGACACAAAACACAAATTGCTGTACCGAGTCTGGGATAACAGTTGAAATGGTGCACGCAGAGATGGTAGTGCTGCCGCAAGCTGGTCCGCAATGTCGTACGCCCAGCTGGGCAACGTTGGCGCTGCCAGACGCGGAGCAGTTGTGGCTAGCGATTGTGGTTGTAAAGTCGAATGGTCGAAAGTTGCATAGGTCGTAAGTCGATCAATACCTGTATATAAATTTATATATGTGTATGTGTGTGTATATGTATACTGACTTGCAGTTTGCAGCTTTCCACACCCCAGTATATCATAGGATGCTTTCCTTTCTATATGTATCAGTCTACTTTTTTTGTAGCTGTGAGTGTGAGTGTGTGTGTGTGTATTTGTGTCTAAATTCTCATATAAAAGACTATGCCATGGAGTTCTAATATGTGAGATAACATTTTTTAAAGTTTGCGTATTATTTCTTTTGCTTATTTAGAAGAACTATTTAAACTTTAGAGTAATACAAGTAAAATGGGAGTAGCATTTAGAACTATCTAGTTTTAACTAGTCATTACGTTTTTAAAAAGATTTTCGTTTTAACAAACATAGTCAATTTTTTAATAATTGGAGATAATTTACAGTTCTGTTGTAACCTTGTCAGAATATAATTGTTCATAGCCCTTTTTGAATATTTTAGTATTTGTGTAAGAAAGTCATGTAGATTTATTATAGCAAATAACAGATTGATTCACTGCTGATAGACATGGATTTTAATAGGCAAACCAGTGACATTATCAAAACCTTTAACCTGCCTTAAAATAAGGTTTATATGATAGTATTTGTTTTGCTTATATAAAAATACAAAGTTTAACATGTTATACAATCATCTTAGCTAAAATATAAAGAAGTTATTTCCCTATATAATTAGGAATACCAAATGTTGGATCCTGATTTCAGACAATATAACCCAGGGGTAGAGACAGTGTCAATTACATGCTGCCGTTCTGTTTTTTCATTCCTATTTTCTTTCAGGTTGGCTTCATTCTCAGATAAACATTTTCTTTTTTTTTTTTTTTTTTTTTTTTTGAGACGGAGTTT
>NW_016107659.1:1074904-1077733 GCF_001604975.1 Cebus imitator | reverse complement strand
CAACCTCCGCCTCCTGGGTTCAGGCAATTCTCCTGCCTCAGCCTCCTGAGTAGCTGGGATTACAGGCACACACCACCATGCCCAGCTAATTTTTTGTATTTTTAGTAGAGACGGGGTTTCACCATGTTGACCAGGATGGTCTCGATCTCTAGACCTCGTGATCCACCCGCCTCAGCCTCCCAAAGTGCTGGGATTACAGGCTTGAGCCACCGCGCCCGGCCCAGATAAACATTTTCTATAGGACTAAGATACATCATCTTTAATGCTTCTAGTCTTGAAAAGCAGAGAGGAACCCTGTCTTAGCATCTTCGTGTATGAACTCTGATGTTATTTGGTCATATTCAGCTAGGCATTGTGACTGATAGCCAATTTAAAAAAATGCCTGGATGGCATGAGGAGTGCAAAACTTAATGAAAAGTGTAGTGTCTAATAATTTAGCATTTTATGTGACTGTTATACTAAATCTTACATTTTGTAAAGTTTAACAATTTCTAAACATAGTCAATTATTTGCTTTTAATATATAACAAGCCTATATAATAGGGTAGACAGAATTACATTTTAATGACATATTAATACAGGAGATGGGATGTCACCAGTAATGGCAAAAATAATAGTGAAGAAACTGTTACCTAATGGTTGAAAATTAATTAGCAACTTGATTATTAGCAGAGGTGTCATGAGAGGTCCATGTTTTAACTCATTCTATGTTCTTCTATTTCTTTATGTGTTTTTCATAGTATATTAGTCCATTCTCATGCTGCTGTAAAGAACTGCCTGAGACTGGGTAATTTATTTATTTATTTTTTTTGAGACGGAGTTTCACTCATGTTACCCAGGCTGGAGTGCAATGGCGCGATCTCGGCTCACCGCAACCTCCACCTCCTGGGTTCAGGCAATTCTCCTGCCTCAGCCTCCTGAGTAGCTGGGATTACAGGCATGTGCCACCATGCCCAGCTAATTTTTTGTATTTTTTTTAGTAGAGACGGGGTTTCACCATGTTGACCAGGATGGTCTAGATCTCTTGACCTCGTGATCCACCCGCCTCGGCCTCCCAAAGTGCTGGGATTACAGGCTTGAGCCACCGCGCCCGGCCGAGACTGGGTAATTTATAAAGGAAAGATGTTTAATTGATTCACAGTTCCACAGGGCTGGGGAGACCTAGGGAAACCTATTATCATGGTGGAAGGGAAAGCGAAGATGTCTTTCTTCACATGGTGGAAGGAGAGCTAAATGAGTGCTGAATGAAGGAGGAAGGAATCTCCTCATAAAACCACTGATAGTTCTCTCAGAGGACTTTATAAGGGAGAAGGAAGCCCCTAGTAAAATCAGTGATACTGAGTTCTTTCTCAGATATTACGAGAACTCACTATCACAAGAACAGCATGATGGAAACCACCCCCGTAATTCAATTATTTTCAACTGGTTTCACCCTTGACACATGGATATTATTGCAATTCGAAGTGAGATTTTGGTGGGGACACAAAGCCAAACCTTATAATTCTGCCCCCCTCCCCCAAATCTCATGTCTTCACATTTCAGAACACAAACATGCCCTTTCAGTAGTCCCCCAAAGTTTTATTAATTCATTCCAACAATAACCCAAAAGTCCAAGTCCAAAATTTCATTGGAGACAAGGCAAATCCCTTCCATCTAGAAGCCTGTAAAATCAAAATCAAGTTAGTTACTTTCTAGATACAATGAGGGTATAGGCATTGGCTAAATACACCTGTTCCAAATGGCAGAAATTGGCCAAAATGAAAGAGCTACAGGCCCCATGCAAGTCTGAAACCCAATAGGGCAGTTAATAAACCTTAAAGTTCCAAAATGATCTCTTTTGCCACCATGTCTCACATCCAGGTCACTGATGCAAGAGGCGAGCTCCTATGGCCTTGGGCAGCTCCATCTCTGTGGCTTTGCAGGATACAGTGCCCCTTCTCATCTGCTTTCATGGGCTGGAATTGAGTGCCTGTAGCTTTTACAGGCACACAGTGCAAGCTGTTGGTGGATCTCCCATTCTGGGGTATGGAGGAGAGTGACTCTCTTCTCATAGCTCCACTAGGCAGTGGGGGCTACAGCTCCACATTTCTCTTCCTCAGTGTCCTAGCAGAGGTTCTCCATGAGGGCTTCACCCCTGTAGCAAACTTCTTCCTGTACATCCAGGTATTTTCACACACCCTCTGAAATCTGGATGGAGGTTCCCAAACCTCAGTTTTTGACTTCTGTGCACCCACAGGCCCACCACCATGTGTAAGTCACCAAGGCCTGGGGCTTGCATCCTCTGAAGCAACGGCCTGAGCTCTGTGCTGGCCCCTTTTAGCCACAGCTGGGATACAGGACACCAAGTCTAAGGACTACACAAGGCAGCAAGTCCCTGGGCCTGGCCCAGGAAACCATGTTTCCTCTTAGACCTCTGGGCTTGTGATGGGAGGGGTTGCTGTTAAGATTTCTGACATGCCTTGAAGACATTTTCCCTATTGTCTTGGCAATTAACATTCAGCTCCCATTATTTAATGCAAATTTCTATGGCCAACTTGAATTTCTCCTCAGACAGTGGGTTGTTCTTTTCTGTTGTATCATCAGGTTGCAAATTTTCCAAACTTGTGCTCAACTTCACATGTAAACATGAGTTCCAATTCCAAATTGTATCTTTGTAAATACATAAAACTGAATGCTTTACAGAGCACCCAAGTCATCTCTTGAATGCTTTGCTGCTTAGAAATTTTTCCCGCTAGTGTGTTGAACGATGAGAGCACATGGACAAAGGGAGGGGAGCACTACACACTGGGGTCAGTTGGGGGGAAATAGGGGAGGGACGGTGGGGGGTGGG
>NW_016107659.1:1050524-1074766 GCF_001604975.1 Cebus imitator | reverse complement strand
AAAAAAAAAAAAAAAAAAAAAAAAAAAAGAAATTTTTCCCACTAGTTACCCTAAATCATCTCTCTCAAGTTCAAAGTTCCACAGAGCACTAGTGCAGGGGCACAATGCTGTCAGTCTCTTTGTTACAGCATAGCAAGAATCACCTTTATTCCAGTTTCCAACAAGTTCCTCATCTGCATCTGAGACCGTCTCAGCCTGGACTTCAATTTCCATATCATTTTCAGCATTTTGGACAAAGCCATTCAGCAAGTCTCTAGGAAGTTCCAAACTTTCCCACATTTTCCTCTCTTCTTCTGAGCCCTTTAAACTGTTGCAGCCTCTGCCTGTTACCCGGTTCTGAAGTTGCTTACACATTTTGTGTATCTTTACAGCAGTGCCCCACTCTCTGTGGTACCAGTTTACTGTGTTAGTCTGTTCTCACAGCGCTATAAAGGACTGCCTGAGACTGGATAATTTATAAAGGAAAGAGGTTTGACTTGACAGTTCTGCATGGGTGGGGAGGCCTCAGGAAACTTACAGTTATGGCAGAAGGGAAATCAAACACGTCATTTTTTACATGGCAGCAGGAGAGAAACATGAGTGCTGAGCAAAGGGGGAATCCCCTTATAAAACCATCAGATCTCATGAGAACTCACTGACAGAAGAGTTTGGGTGTGTTCAGGGTGATATGGTCATAGACAGAACTCACTATCATGTGAACAGCATGGTGGAAACCAGCCCCATGATTCAATTATCTCCACCTGGTCCTGCCCTTGACACATGGGGATTATTACAATTCAAGGTGAGATTTTATGTGAGGACACAGAGCCAAACATCAAATAGAGAAAGAGCTAAAGAATTTAATGTGTACTTTAGGGTTTGGCTATTTAAAGTGAGAGATAACTAGTAAGGTAGTCATCACAAGAAATTTGTATCAAAATCATTCTTACAATATTTTGACATTTATATGTGAACTCTTAGTGATTAACAGTGAATGTATAACATTTCTTTCATAATCCAAAATTTAGAATTCTGTTACTAACTTCTTATTTCCAATATATATGTGGATTTATTTACACATACAAAGTTTAATTGCTAGTTGGGATAATTCTAATTCAAAAGGTATATTTTCATTTAAGACTGATTAAAGCCGCCTTCTCCAATCCTAGAAACAACCCAAAACCATTTAACCATTATTGAAAGTATAGCCCTGACATCTATTACTATTTCTGAAAAATAGGCACCAATTAATGATATACACTATGTTTCTGCCATAATTGTTCTTTTTAGTTATTTATGATTTTCCAGTTTCCAGCTGATTTGACAAGTTTCTCGAAAATTTTTCTTGCAATGGAAATGCATTGACGTTAATAATCAGAAAATGATACCCTTACCTTTTTAAAAGTTGTACACATTTTTTTTAAAGATTATAATACTTTCGAATTATGCTTAACTTTTTCACTAAAACTGCTAACTCTAGGAAATGTTAAGTGGTAAATAGTCATATATTTTTCTGGTCTGAGAAGGTTGATGATTTGAAAATTGTGTTCTCTGAATCTGTGGTTTTCTACAAGGTTGACTGGCAAGTAGGAAAAACATAATGCAGGAAATGAGAGTCAGGTACACACAGGGGAGAAACCAACCCTTTGAAGGATAGGACTTTGTATATTTGTAGAATTTTACAACCTTTCATTTTATTAACATTCATTATTACTGTAGCAGAAGAATGGAAATACTCCCTTTTTAAGCAGTTGAGTTGGTATGTTTAAATTATAGTTTAAGAAAGTAACATTTTTTCCCAGTAAAAGCACAATATTTTACATGTTGCTATAAACAAATACCCTTAATTTTTCTCTATTATATATATTAGAATATTCCCAAGGTTGAAGTAGTCATAACACTGTAAGCTGATCATATTTTTCTTTCTTATTCAATTATGGTACCACATAGTGATAATGTTAGTATTCTGAAATACCTGAGAAATCTTAATAATTATTTTAAGTAGTGAAAGTGTGGTTTTTTGTGTTTTAATTCTTTGAAATGGGCGGTTTTTTAATGATATATTTTTAGTTAGCAGTTCTGGAGTAAACAATAGTTAAATTTGCTTGTTTTATATATATATAGCCAGGCTGCAGTTCTCCAAACTCTTGATGCCACATTTGAGACTGGAGAAGTGAAATAAGATGGTAATACTGAGTTGTTTTTTACTTCCACTTCCTCCCCCAACCCCAACCCTGTGTAAATAATTTCAATACAAAATTATAGTATTATTTTTCACAGTGGGCTCTGGACTCACACTGGTATGATCTGATTTCCAGCTCTACCTCTTAATTACCTCTTTGTCCTTAGGAAGTCATACTAACCTCTCTAAGCCTAGAGAGTAGTTAGAAATACTACTTTTTAGGATTGAGAAGATTAACAGTCAGTAGTCGTAACTTCTGTGTATGTTAATCAATACTGTATATAAACTATTCCTAGATTGTGTGATACATGTTTAATTGTGAAAATTTATAAAATACACAAAAACACAGAGAGGAGAATAAATTATCTGTGATTCTGTTTTGTTAAAAAATTTTTGGTGTTAAAATTTTGATGTATACACTTTTTTCAAAAAGTTGTCTTTAAGAAATATATCTTACAGGATCTTTCCCCCTACTTAGCAATAGATTATGCATATTTTTTCTTATGATTATAAATTATTTTAATGGCTTCATAAAGTTCCTCCTTTATAAACATTTTATTCCCATTTCTTTAATTTTGTTAATAATGTCAGCATCTTGTACTTGAACCTACTTTATACTAATAAAATAATTTAAAATATAAATCTCCCAAAGTAGATCTTGATCCTAGTGCATTTTTCCAATTTATTTTATAAACTATTTTCAGGTTTCAATTCCATTACCAATATGTCCTCTTATCTGGTAAAATAATATTTAAAAACAATATTATGTCATTTTTGTGAGTTTCAAATAGAACTTTGGAATTCACATGATTTGGGTTTTAGGAATAATGAATATATGTCATATTTATTTGTCAATTATATTTCTTCAGTAAGTTCCTTGTACATTTTCTTTGCCTGTTCTTTGGGGTCCTTAGAAGTCTTTCCTCAATTTGTTTCAAGCTTTTATAAGGATCTATATTAGTTTGTTAGGTGAGGATGGAATGTTATGAGCTGAACTGTGACTTGTCAAAATTCGTATGTTGAAGTCCTAACCTCCAGCACCTCAGAATGTGATTGTATTTGGAGACAGGAACTTTGAAAAAGGTAATTAAGGGAAAATGTGGTCATATGAGTGGGCCCAATCCAATAGAATCTCTTCCTTATAAAAAGTGTAGATTAGGAGACAGACAAACACATAGGAAGACACAGAAAATAGCCATATGTAAGGCAAGGAGAGAGACTTTGGAAAAAAAACAAAAAACAAAACAAAACAAAAATAACTCTGCCAGTACGTTGATCTTGTACTTCTGGCCTCCAGAGTTATGTAAAAGTAAATTTCTGTTGTTCAAGCTACCTAATCTGTGATATATGTTATGGTAGCCCCTAGCAAACTACATACAGTGCCTTAACCTTTTTCTTACCATATTTGTTGCAAATATTTTTTACTAACACGTTATGTCACTTTTAATTTTAGGTATATAGTTGGTTTTTAGAGGTATAGAAGTTTTCTCTTGTCTCAAAACTTAGAAAATTTTATCTTATTGTTTTAAATATGTAAGTATAAACTCATCATTTAAAATTTTTAACTACTTTAACACTGTACAAGACACTAAAAAGAAAAAAATTGTATTGTTTGAAAGTCTGACGCCTGTTTGTCATATCAGAATTTTAAGGAATGCCAGTATTATAGTATCAGCAGTGTTGCAATATTTGATAGCAGCTATTCTGATCCTGTCTCCTACCCTATTCTATTTGGGACTCTTAATTTATTTTATTTTATTTTATTTATTTATTATTATTATTATTTTGCCTCAAGAAAAAATTGGACAGGGATTTTTTACAGATATCTTACCAATAGGTACTGAACTTCTATTGTCAGCTTTTTCTTAGGGTCTGTTCTTCTCATAGATGTGATATGATGTGTTTATCACTTTGGTTGGTTTATATTGTATGGTTACAATGTTTACAACTTCATATTGAGAAAGACTATTATTTGGAGACCCTTCTTGGTCTTCAGTGTTGAATAAATGATTTACCTTCTCTTTAATCCATTTCAGTTAGCCCCAATACATCAATTAAGGACATTATACCTAACTTTTAGGTGAAAATCAATTCTCCAAAGTCATACCTAGATTAAACTGGCACATATTTATCCAGGTGGCATCCACATATACCAGTATTACACCACCACATTTAATGAAAATTAGGAAAACTTGTCTGAAGGCAGCAGCGAGCTGCTCGGGCAGCAATAAGTGCAGGCGCCAACCTTTCAGAAAAGGGAGAATCTTGTACAAGTAAGCTGCTTCAACAACTTTTTCCCAGGGGACATTTGCTGATATTAAGTGCGGGCAGGAAACAATATTCAAGCGTTAGGCCCAGGAATACTGTTGCTGAAAGACCAAAGAACAGCACAGAGGTTTTGCTGGAGTCCTGGGTGCGTCAAGCATGAGGAGATTCCCTTAGTTCTTCAGTTGTTTAATCCTGGGGGTACCTGGGGTGATAAACTTAAAACCTTAGTGAAAAAAATTGAAAATCAGGGAAAGAGCTTGCAAGACAAAATAAATTTTTCATTCTCCTTGGACTAGGTTTCTTAACAATAGGCTTTCAGTTGAAACTTCAGGTGGCAAGGAAAAAGCAGAGGTAGACCTGGTCTTCCCAGGGCAGCCACCCAACCTGGACTCAACACCATCTAGTGGCCTAACAGAAAGAAGGCTGAACCTTCTGTGGAGACAGATAACACCATTAGATCTTTGCAAGTTTTTATATACAGTCAAAGATTAAGGCGCCACCAAAGGACAGGATTACATGACTAGAACAAAAGGGAAAATAGCTAATAACAAATCCAGAGATGATCCACATCATTCAGGTTTATTAGATGAAATCTACTTTCAGTAACAATCATGTCATGAACATAGAGGATATATGGAGAAAACTGATGTGAAATGAATATCATTAGCACATTTGAGTGGCTAAAAAGATTAAATGGAAATTCAAGAAGGGAATAAACAGTATCTAAATTTAAAAACTCATTAGATACATGTAATAGAAGATTAGACACAACAGAAGACGGGTTAATAGAAAACATTCAGTTGAAGCATTGAGATAAAATGGAAATACACATGAAAACATCTGGCATATATTTAATTGAATTACCAGAGGAGAGTTTAGAGCGAATTGGAGAGAAGTAGTTTTGAAGACATACTGTATATAATTTTTCAAAATTGCAAGAATAGATAAACCCAGAGATTTAAGAAGTTTTGTTTACCCTAAACAGGATAGCTGCAAAGGAAACTACACCTAGACACATTGTAATGAGGTTGCTGGAAACCAAAGATAAAGAAAGATGTCTTAAAGAGTGTCTGGAGAGACTGGGTGCAATGGCTCTCATGCCTGTAATGCCAGCACTTTGGGAGGCTGAGGTGGGCAGATCACCTGAGGTCAGGAGTTTGAGACCAGCCTGGCCTCCATCTGTACTAAAAATACAAAAAACTACCTGGGCATGGTGGTGGGCACCTGTAATCCCAGCGACTTGGGAGGCTGAGGCAGGAGAATCACTTGAACCCGGGAGGTGGAGGTTGCAGTGAGCTGAGATCACACCACTGCACTCCAGCTTGGGCAACAGAGCGAGACTCTGTCTCCTAAAAAAAGAGAAAAAGAGTCTGAGAAATGACATGACTTTCAAAAGCGTCAGCAATAACAGTGATGGCAGACTTCACAACTGAGACAATGGGAGCCGTCTTGAAACCATTAGAGGAAAATAGCAGTTAACGTAAACTTCTAAATATCCAGCAAAATATTCTTAAACATGAAAGTAAAAATAAAAATTAAAATAAAAACAATCATTTCCAGAGAAATAAAATCCAAGAAATTCATTATCAACAACCTGGTCTAAAATTAAAACACCAACAAAACAAGTCAACAGCAACAACAGAGTTCTTCAGGTAGAAGGAAGAATATCCCATTAAGGAACCATCAGAATGACAAATAATGACAAGAGTAAATATGTGAATAAATATAAATTGATATTGACTAAATATTGTAAAAAAAATGACAGTAATATGGTATAGCTCTTAAAAGGTAGGATAATTGTCAAGTGAAATGTGAGGGGAGAGAGTGAAATTTAGCATTATCGAGGACATGGTGAAGTGATACCTTTTGTTAGATTGTAATAAGTTAGCAATGCATGTTATCTTAATAGTAGTCATTAAAAGAACCATTTTTAAAACAGTAAATTTTTGAGGAAGAAAATGTAATAATAGAAAACAAGCAGTTTTTAAAAAGACAGGAAAGATAAAAGATTAAAGAAACTTAAAAACTGGCAGGTCAAATGAGATGATGATATAAAGATGATATAAATAAGATGATATAAATAAAGCTGCCTATTTGAACAGTAAAATCATTTAAAAAATGTTATTAAGCCGGGTGCGGTGGCTCAAGCCTGTAATCCCAGCACTTTGGGAGGCCGAGGCGGGTGGATCACGAGGTCAAGAGATCGAGACCATCCTGGTCAACACGGTGAAACCCCGTCTCTACTAAAAATACAAAAAATTAGCTGGGCATGGTGGCGTGTGCCTGTAATCCCAGCTACTCAGGAGGCTGAGGCAGGAGAATTGCCTGAACCCAGGAGGCGGAGGTTGCGGTGAGCCGAGATCGCGCCATTGCACTCCAGCCTGGGTAACAAGAGCGAAACTCCGTCCAAAAAAAAAAAAAAGTTTAAATAAAAATACATTATTTTCCAGCATAAATATATAATTTATTTAAATATAAAGAAACATACAAGACATAAATACACATTTGTTTTGTTTTTCTGACAGCTTCTCTGTGATATTGGCCACAGTGAAGAAAAACTGGGTTTTAACTATGAGGATATCATAATTTGGTAAGTGTATTTTATTCCCCTCTCCCATCCCTTCCAGATTTTGGTAATTTTAATTTTAGTAATTTTAAACTAGAAATAGGATAATACAGCACCTCATATTTGGTTTTGTAGAAATGGTTGCTTGAACATTAGAAAAATTTAAGAGCTACAGTAGTTTTGTTTTTGTGAGTCTTTGTGATATTTTCTAATTGCTAAATATTCACCAAAGTGAATGTTCAAAAATACCTGGACTTCTATAATTTAAACTTCTAAATTAAATCTGAAGTTTGCAGACTGAATTTCTCAAATTATTCTCAGGAACAAGAAGAACCTGTAACTCTTGGTCTTACCTAAGAGAAAGTTTGTGCTTATAGCAGACTTACTTGATTTGTCCATGCACACTAATAGAGGCATGTTATATGGTTTTATAATTTCTATGAGGTGCTCTTTGGAATTAAAATTGATATAAAAACGTCTGTGCCTACTATGGGCATTAATTATTTTTATGATTGATTTAAACCAGTGATTCTTTGGGAGGTATGGAACCAGGTAGTCAGAGAGAGGATATTCGATTCTAGAGACACAAATCATATAGCTTGAAAAAGGCGTATTTAATTTTCCATTGTTTATATAAAATAAAGTACAGAAAGTAGAAAAAACTTAGTAATATTTTCTTGATTGGTAAAAATGTACTAGGAGGCATAAATTTTTAAAAAAGCAGCACTAAATGAAATTGTATGGCTTGGAGTGAATAATTTTTATATATGTAGAATGCTTTTAGATAGAAGTCCATCAATGACTAGAAATTTTGCATATTTTGGCTGAGGAATAATTTGGTAAGCATGTATTTGAGACCTGTGCAGCAAAACTGATATTTTGTTTGTTTTCATACAGTTTGCGGTTAGCTTTATTAAATGAAGCAAAAGAAGTGCGAGCAGCAGGGCTACGAGCACTTCGATACCTCATCCAAGACTCCAGTATTCTCCAGAAGGTGCTAAAATTGAAAGTGGACTATTTAATAGCTAGGTATATTTCCTAGAGTTATTTATGTTTTTGAAATTTTGTGTTGAGTTTTTAGCATGCCTATCATAAAGTGTACAGATTTTTACTATAGTGTAAGCTTGATGAATTTTGTACACGCGCGCGCACACACACACACACACACACACAGACACCAAGTAACAAGATTTAAAACAGTTTCAGCATCGCAGTAAAGCTCTGTTGTACCTCTAATCAGTTGTAAACATTATTCTGACTTTTCTCATTGCATACTAGTTTTTCCTGTTCTTGAGTATTGTGTGTTGCAAGTATACAGCACTCTTTTTTTCCTCATTATTATCTTTGTGATTCATCCATGTCGATGTATTTTTTTGTTGTTTTTGCTGTGTAATATTTCATTTTATGAATAGACCACAATTTATTCCATTCTGTTGAAGCTTTTCTGGGTTGTTTTCAGTGTTTGACTCTTCTGAATAAAGCGCCCTGAATATTCTTACAGAAGGCTGTTGGTGGACATATGCACTAATTTCTCTTAGGTATATGTAGAACTAGAACTTCTGGGTCATAAGGTACATGTGTGTTTAGTTTTAGTAGATATTGCTAAATACTTTGCTAAATGATTGCACTGATTTATACTTCTATTATTTATAAGAATTTCAGTCCCCCCATATCCTCATCAACACTTGCTATTTTCAGTTTTTAGTTATATACTTTCTGGTGTGGTTTTTATTGTGGGGTCTCACTGTGGCTTTAACTTGCGTTCCCCGATGAGTGATGATGGTAAACACGTTTCATTTACTTGTTGAAAGTTTGCTTATCCTATCCTTTCCTCATTTGTAAATTGGATTATCTTTTTTGTTATGTAGCCATTCTTGATGTCTTCTGGATGTGGGTCTTTATAGATACATGTATTCAAAATGTCTTCTTTCAGTTTGCCTTGCCTTGTCTTTGAAAGCCTTGCCTTTTCACTCTTTTAGTGGGTCTTTGATGAACAAAAGTTCATAATTTGTGAAAACCAAAATACTTTTTGGTCTGTTTGGAAGAGATCTATGCTTTCTTTTAAAGGTTTTATTCCTTCACACATGTTTAAGTCTTTGAACCATCTTATTTGATTTGATCTAATTTCATGGTTATGTACGGTATGAGATAGATGTCAAGTCATGATTCATATTTATCTTTATGAATATCCAATAAAATTACCACCTTTCATTAAAAACATTTTCATTTCTTGTCTAGATTTGTGTCACCTTTGTTGTAAATCGGTTAGTTAAGTAGCAGTCTATTGTCGGGTTCTCTGTCCTCTTTAGTTGGTGTATTTTTCTGTCCTTGCACTAGTTTCTCACTGTTTTAAGTACTGCAGTTCTAAAATATGTCTTGGTATCTGTTAATGTGAGTCTGATGTTGCTTCTTCAGGACTATCTTGACTAATCTGGGTCCTGTATTTTCATATAAATTTTAGGATAAGATAGTCCATATCCACGTAACTTGCTGGGATTTTAGTAGGGATTGCACTGATGCTCTAGATTAATTTGGGGTGAATTTACATCTTAATATTTAATTTTCTAAACATCTATTTATTGGAAATTTTGATTTCTGTCAGCAGTATTTAATAGTGTTTGTTTTTTTGCAGAGGTCCTGAACATATTTATTCAGTTTATTCTAAGATATTTTTATGATAGTATTAATGTAATTTAAAACTTACACTTTTCTGTTTTTGCTACTAATATTAAAAGAATTAAGGGGAGATACTGACCTCTTATTTAGCAAACTTGCTAAATTTATTTTTCAATTCTGGTGGTTTGTAGATTACTTTGGATTTTCTGTGAATTACAGATAATGTCCATGTCCATTTTATATCTTCTTTTCCAATCTTTTTCTTGCCTTCCTGCGTGAGTTAGAATATTGCACTGAATAGGAATGATAATAATGGACAAGTTTGTTTTGATCTTGAACTCAGGTGGAAAGCATTGAGTATTTCACCATTATTTATAGTTTCTGTAAGCTTTTACTAGATTTTTTTTACATTTCTAGTTTACATTCTTGAAATACACCACTATTCATGATGTATTGTCCTTTTTACATACAACTGAATTTCATTTGCTAATATTTTATAGATTTTTGCTCCTATGTTTATGAGAGGTATGACCTTTATTTTTCTATTCTTCTAAAGTCTTTGTCTGGTTTTAGTATTGGGAGTATGTTTGTTTCGTAAAACAACTAGGGAAATACGGCTTGTTTTCATATTCTCTGGAAAATATATGTAAGATAATGTATTTTTTTTGTTTGTTTGTTCTACATGATTAGAATTTGTTAAGGGATCTGTCTGACTGGGTTTTCTTTTTCAGCATGTTTTAAAATGATAGACTCAGTTTTGTTTTGTTTTTTTCACCTATATAGTATGTTCTTACTTTTCTTTTTCTTGTTTTAGCTTTTGAAACTTTGTTGTTACTTTCATATTTAGAATTGCTAAAATAATTAAGCCCAATTCGTATTGGGCTTAATTCTTTTACAATTATAAAGTGACCCTCTGTATTTCTAGTAATACTTCTTTTATGAGTATTCATGTCATCTAATAATACATTACCACCTTTATTTTGCCTGGTGTTTGCATGGTATACCTTTTCTTATCCTTTTACTTTTGTTTTTTCTTTACATTTAAGTGCCTTCCCTGTAAATATCATACAGTTTTGGTTTTTTTTTTTATATCTAGTTTGAGGAAGTTTATCTTGTTATTAGAGTATTTAGACTATGTCTAGTGGTTTATTATGTGCATGACTTATGGACTTTGTCTACTGTAATTATTTGTCTGTATTTATGAGTTTGTCTTCTCATTACTAGCTTCCTAATACTGGAATTTGTTTGCTCTTTTGCTCCTTGTATTCTATTTGTCACACATGTTCTTTGTTCTTGTATTTTTCCTTTTTTTGTTTCTTTTGAAATAACAAGTAATTTTTTTCTTCTTTTAGTATCTTGTCGATTAAGTCTTTTCTTCTTTTTAGTAGTTGTCTTAGAGTTTGGAATATGAATCCTTGATATATTAAGTTCTGCCAGTCATCTTTTGTCAGTAAATCCCTCTATTTTGCCTTCATGTTCGAAGGCTGTTTTCACTACTGCTTACTTATTTTTCAATGCTTCAATTACTGTCTTCTGGATTTCTTTCTTTTATTTTTTTATGGTTGAACAGTAACTTCTCTTGTTGCTTCTTTGGGATATCTCTTTTTACCTCTGGCTGCTTTAAAGATTGTTTTCCTCTGTTATATATTCTGCCCTGTTGACTGGGACTCTCATCTGTACACATGTTGAACTTTTCATTGTCCCACATTTCTGATGCCGTTACTGTGGTTTTCATCCTTTTGTTCTGATGAATCTTTGTACTTCAGTGTGCCTACTCTCTACTTACGTTTATTAAAAATCTTCTACCCTGCTAGTAAATTACTCTCATGAATTCTTAATTTCAGTTATGACTTTTTATGATTTATTTTAGTTTTATTTAAAGATTTCAAGTCTCTGCTTTATTTCTTCTTTTCTTCTATTTAGCATATTAACCATAGTTATTTTGAAGTGTCCCCTCTGACAACTCCAATATGTGAGTCACCTGTGTTCTATTAGTAGTGCCATTTTCTTTTCTTAGTTTTTGGTTCTTGGTCCTGTTTTATACCATGCCTCATATTGTCTGATAGAATCTGAACATTGGTATTAAAAATGTTGGGACTGGGCTTGGTGGCTCATGCCTGTAATTCTGGCACTTTGGGAGGCCGACGCAGGCAGATCACTTGAGGCCAAGAGTTTGAGACCAGTCTGGCCAACATGGTGAAACCCCATCTCTACTAAATAAACAAAAATCAGCCAGGCATGGTGGCATGCACCTATAATCCCAGCTACTCAGGAGGCTGAGGCACCAGCTCTGTCTCANAAAAAAAAAAGAAAAAGAAAAAAAAAATCCCCAAACAAACAAAAAAACAAAATTGTTGTCTCAGGATCATGTTATTTTCCTTTTAAGAGAGTTAAGTTTTATTCTAGAATGTTGGCTTATTACACTGATTCTGCTAAAGTTTAGATTTAACTTTGCTCCTAGAAGTGGCTATTTGGGATCTCAAGTTACAGTGTTTATTGAGCAGAATCTTTTTACCTTAACCCGTCTTAAACCCTAACCCATTTCTTAGAGTACTGTGTTCCTGCTGAAGTCTATACTCTGTTCCTTTGTTTTTTTAGAGTGTAATTCTGCTTTTACACAATGCAGATGTTGACAAGTGTCTTGGAGAGAATTCTGCATGCAGATTTTAGTTCACTTCTGTTTTCTTCTCTCAGGGATTTTACCCCTCAAGTGCCAGCTACTTTGGCTGTTCTGTAGTTAGACCTATGTCTTTTCAGTACAGCCAGATTACTGCTTTCTGTTAGGACTCTACCCATAAGGCCAGAGATTGACAAATGCACCCAGGGAAAAAGTCTGGTTGAATGTGGAGCTACCTATGCTTCTTTTTTCAGAGATTATTCTTCATTGCCCTTTGAACAGTTGTTTTATACTGTAAAGTTCTTTTTTTTTTTTTTGGACATTTATGGTAGTTTTTGGCAGGATTCTCAGGACCTCGCATCTCTATCATGGCCAGGAATGGAATTCTGTGTCCATTTATATTTTAATAGAATTGCCTTAGATTAATTGTATTCAGATAGAAGAAATGCTTTTTGAATAGCAAACTATCTATATATAAAGCATTGATTAGAATAATGAACTGCCTAAAAAAAACTTATACTTCTACATAAATAAAAGATGTTCAAAATTCGATAATTTAATAAATTTTACAAAGAAATGTCAGTTTGGTGATATTTGTTTGGACATCAATATTTGAAGTGAATTCAGAATTCAAATTATATTTTGGTAAAATAGAATTTTTATGGATAGTGCATAATTTCGCTTAAGCCCTGCTTAAAATCTGAATTAAATGAAAACAGCCTTGAACTATTGTTCTTTACAATTTTCATAAAATGTCTGAATTTTATCATGGATAAGGGAATTTTTTTAGTAGATTTTTTATACTTTATGTCTATTTTTTTCTTTATAAATAGATGCAGTCTTATAAATTACTGTTCTTTCCTGAGGTTTTAAAAGAAAAAATTGGTCTTTTAAATGACATATTTAACACTAGAGATATTAATTAAATATATGCTGGTACTGAGAAATCGTATACTAAAACTTTAATATACCATATTGACATTGTGAAAATGAGTCTCATCTAGCAGTATTATTATACAAAAAGTTGTTAACAGAATTTTATCAATGATTAATATTTTGTGTATTGTTTAGGTGCATTGACATACAACAGAGCAACGAGGTAGAGAGGACACAAGCACTTCGATTAGTCAGAAAGGTATGCTCTATGGTGAGAGTAAAAGGCAAATATATGGTTTTTATGTTTACATTTTAAAATTAGACTGTTTTGTGAAATCTTTATTAAGATTAAAAACTAAACTTTTATTAAACATTTTTATTACAGTTATATATTAAATTCATTAAACTTGGAGGTAAACATAAATATTTTGTGAAATTCTATGTGATTGGGTATAGCTAGGACATTATTTCTTATAAAATGTTTATTGTGAAGAATATTTCTTCCTCCAGTAGACATGTAAATGTAATTACCGCTTCGATAAGTTACTGGAGAGAGAGGATTGCTTGCTCCCCATACTGATTTTCTCTTAATTGCATACTTAGAGTTAAAACTATCAAATGGATGTCACAAATAGTTAGAAGTTTATTGTTTTAAAGATGAATTTGGATACAGTCTGTGGGCAGTTGCAATAAACAATTCAGGCCCTTGTACAGGATAAAAGGTCATAGCCTAAACTCCCCAAGATTGAGTGTTAAGAACAAACCATAATGCTTCTCTTGAGAGGCCTTCAGGGAGTGCTTTGTTATTTTACTTCATACCCTAATGGTGGAAGGAAGAGAGTGAACTGAGAGTAAATTTGGTTGGGACTCAGCCTGAGTGAGATAAATGTCATACTTCATCTTAATGTTTCATGAGAATCATGAAATATATGTTTGTTTGCACAAAGATATCTAAAAATATTTACCAGTTGAATTTTCTAGTTCTTTTTTTTCCCCCTTCCTTTCAATTCAATACATGTTCCAAAATGATGTACTGTTCAACTCCTGTGTTAGCTAGGGTTCCCTATTTTTCCCTTTTCTTAAAATTGTCTACCTTGTAGTTAGTAATAGTACCCACAGGTGAGCATAGTACCCACAGTTGAGCATGGAAAGGAACAAGCAAATGGATGTGCTAAGTCTTAAAAGAAATGTGATATTCTACTAAGAATGATACTGGAGATAGATTAGGAGACTGTTGTTATGGGTGAACTGTTACACTAGGATTGTAATTTGACTTTTCAGATTCAGATTTTAAAAATGTATGGTTTTTATTTATACAATTCTTTCTTCTTCTTTGACTGAGAATTCAAGATAAAACAAAATTTGTTTTTGAAGAACCTAGAACAATTTTTTTGATTATTTGGGTTATATTTGTCAGTGTTTGTCATATTAGGAATGAAAATATATATTAATATGTTTAATAAACATTAAATACAAACAACATTCTTATGAAAACTGTATTTTTTTTCTTTTTTCAATAGTTTTTGGGGAGCAGGTGGTTTTTGGTTACATGGATAACTTACGTAGTAGTGATTTCTGACATTTTTGTGTACGTATCACCCAAGCAGTGTACATTGTACCCCGTATGTAATCTTTTTATACTTCACGTCCTCCCAAACTCCCCACCTCCAGTCCCCAAAGTTCGTTATATCATTCTTATGCCTTTGCATCCTCATAGTTTAGCTCCCACTTATAAGAAAGGAACGTGAAATATTTGGTTTTTCATTCCTGAGTTAACTTGACTTAGAATAATGACCGCCAGCTCCATCCAGTTGCTTTAAAAAACATTATTTCAATTGCTTTTATGGCTGAGTAATATTCCATAGTGTATAACACCACATTTTCTTTATCTACTCATTGGTTGATGGACACTTAGGAATGTCTGTATTTTCCAAAAAATAAAATTAATGAGAAGAGTGCTGTTGTTTTAGAGTTTTGCAACTCTCTTTAATTTTGTTTTGATATACAAGTCAGCTGGATTATCATATTTGCTTCTGCATTCAGTCTGTTATGATTACACATGTGGTGGAGTCCCTGGAAAACTTTAATACACATTTGTGAGAAAATAAAGGTAAAAAGAACAAATAATGTCTTTTTATTGCTATGCAGAATCTCTGAAAATATCTTAAGGACCCTCAGAATTTCCTGGTCTACATTTTGAGCATCACTGCTCTAGAGACTGCTGTTGGAAGAAAAGACAATTTCAAATGGATTCAGACAAATAAATTCAACTTGGGATTTTATAGTAATTGTTTTACTTCAATTTTTCATTTTTGCAAAAGTTAAAATTGAATTTAAAGTAGCTCAGTTTTTAATTGCTTAAAAATAATTTAATAGCACCGTAACAAAAGTATCATTTCATTTGGTTGTCTTCTTAGATGCAGAGTAGTTGACTCACATACATTTGTGAATCGTCGAAGAGGAAAATCGCTGGTATTTGGTAGTGGGATATAGAATCAGAGGAAGAATTGTGGCACAGGGCCTTTCCTTGGTTTAAGCTAAAAAGGTTAGAGTGAGAGCACGTTTGCTGAACGAACAGTGGCCTTTATCGGCCAGAGAAACTGTAATTTCATTAGTACTTTTTGTATCTGAAGCACACTTTTTTTTTTTTTTTTTTTCCCAAACTAAAATCGTGGCAACTGAATGACAGGTTGAGTATTTCTTATCCAAAGTGCTTGGGACCTGAAGTATTTCCCATTTTGGATTTTTTTGGAGTTTTGGAATATTTTTGTATACACAATAAGATCTGGTGAATGAGACCTAAATCTAAACACAGAATTTATTTATGTTTCATATACACCTTGTACACGTATCTTGAAGGTAATTTTATATAATACTTTTAAGACTTTTGTGAATGAAACAAAGTTTATATACATTGAATCATCAGAAAGCAAAGCTATCAGATGCTGAATTTCCTACTTCTGGCATCATGTCAGTTGTTCAAAAAGTTTTTGATTTTGGAGCATTTTGGATTTTCAGATTAGAGATTCTCAACCTGCAATAGAAATTAACGTTCAATACTATAATTACTATATCACTGAAGTTTGTTTTTGTATGCATTCCAAAAAGTCTTAAAATTTGTAGTAAAAGTATTAGTCTACTATATCTTAAAGGATAAGGAAAAACATTTTTTGCTTTAGGATAACTTACACTATAATTAAGGAATTCTTATGTTACTTTTTCTCTTATTTTACCCATCTCATTCATTTGGAAATTTTCTGTCTTTTTGCTGTTTTCTTTTCCATGTTTTTAATTTTTTCTGTCTCCCCATTCCGATGCAGGCAGCTCTTCCCTGGCTTTATCTCTCTCATTTTTAGTGTAATTTTTCTACTAGTTAGTTGTTACTATTCTTTTCCTAATCTTATTTAAATTCTACCTGTTACCCACTTAATTTGAGCTGTCATTTTCTTCATATATAATTTTTTTATTCATGTAATAAGGAATTAATTCCACAAACATTTTACATTTGAAAGAGATTCATTGGGTGGAATCACATGCCCTTGATACATAGCAAAATAGTGGCAAAGCCAGAGCAAGAGCCTTTTTCTCCGAGATTTCCAGACCTACATTGACCCATGAGTTTTAAGTACAACTTGCCTACTTTGGCCTTCAGAGCCCAGTTTTGGTCCAACCAACCATTTCTATCTGTCATGTCTTATGCCACCATGTGTAGACAAACTACCCACCGCTGCCACCACAATTGTTACTTCCTTCCTACTCTTCATTTCCAGCCCTTCTCACCTTACGTCAGTCTTCTAGTCTCAGCTCAAATATTAGATATTCCCCTTAGATAACTCAGTGCTTCTCTAATGCCTTTGTGTCAGTTCCACAAATTTATTACCTAGTCATGATCTTTAATTTGTTTTATATGTCTGTCCTGTCATGCCAGAACAATTACTGAATTTTGCAGTTTTAACAGTGACAGCATTCTATGGCCTCTCCATTATGGAGCATTCATTGATTTATGAGGAAAGCATTCTGTGATTTACACACAACTTAAGAGTTTCTTTGCATGTATTTCCCTGGAAATAAGACTGATTTTATTTGTAAAAATTTTATGTATCTGTTTCATAGCACAATCTGTTAAGTAAGTATATGTTTAGTAGACACATCTAGAATTTTATACTTGAAACTCTGGAAATCATCTGTTCATACATGTCTTCATTTTACAAATGAGGAAACTGAGGCACAGAGGATTGGTTTAGTCAAGGTAACATAGTTTATTAATAGTAGACTTAATTCTAAAAACCATTTTGCCTGTTTTTTTAGCCAGCTCTTTACAGAATATATTACATGCGTTTTGCTGCTTGGAGAAATTTTCTTGTAAGCTCCTTAGAATAATAATAAATCAAAAAGTATTAAGCAAGAGACGAATGTCATAAGATGTCAGAATTCTTTCACCCAGAAAGATGAATTTCCTATACCTCCTTCCTTCTCCCTTTCTTCTTCTTTTTCAATTAATTGAAAAAAAAAACTGACTTAGAAATCAATATGAACGCTTTTGTAGATTCAACGGTTATTGGAAATGTATTTGTTTTATGGTTGTAGAATGGTATTCTGTAATTTCAGGTGAACTTTGTAATGTTTCTTATTGATGCTTAAATGACATAAACCGTTTATAGCTACTTAAACAGATCTTTCTTTTGATCCTGTGTAAGACTTAACTGTATATCTTTCATTTAGTTATATGGCATCCTCTAATTGTATTATCTCACAAGTTTTGTTTTTTCTTTTTTTTTTTTTTTTTTTTTTGTGAGACGGAGTTTCGCTCTTGTTACCCAGGCTAGAGTGCAATGGCACGATCTCAGCTCACCGCAACCTCCGCCTCCTGGGTTCAGGCAATTCTCCTGCCTCAGTCTCCCGAGTAGCTGGGATTACAGGCACACACCACCATGCCCAGCTAATTTTTTGTATTTTTAGTAGAGACGGGGTTTCACCATGTTGACCAGGATGGTCTCGATCTCTTGACCTTGTGATCCACCCGCCTCGGCCTCCCAAAGTGCTGGGATTACAGGCTTGAGCCACCGCGTCCGGCAAGTTTTGTTTTTTCAACAGGACAACAAATCCAGTGCCATCTGGATCAGGTTAATTTTCTCTAATATTTTATTACCACACAAACAAAAGAAAATATTTTATTTCCATTCCAGGAGCCTGCTATGTTGAAATTCTTAGTTTGCAAAAGAGTCTTTATTTATGAAATAATAATTAACTATGTAATTTTCTTTCTGTTTTCCAAATCAAAGACATATGTTACCGATTTTCAGTATTCCAAATATGTTATTGACAGACCTTTCATTTAATGTGAGATTCATATACAATTTTATTACATAAGATTTCCATCAGGATTTTTTAAATATTAAAAATACATTTGGATTATGAACTCTGCTTTCTGGAATAGCAACATAGGGAAAGTAACTAGAGAGGAAGGAGATCATTAGATATCTGTTGCAGTAGTCAGAGTGAGAGTGAGGGGCCCAAGTCAAACAATTAATTTGATGAGGATAGGGGAGTAGCGATAAAGATGTTATTGAAGTAAATTGGTAGGATTTGGTGATGATGGTATATGGAGAAATAGGATTGTAATAGTACAGTAGTTTATTGACTACTGTCGTCACCCCTGGTTTACCTTACCTAGAGACTGAAAAACTGTTTAAGATTTAGTCCCTATTCTACAGTAATTTAAAATCTTAGAACATTTGGTCAACGAATTTATAGTCTGTACTGCTAGAAAAAAATTTAACACATTTTCCGTAGTAACAGCTATTAACATTTGTTATGTCAATTGTTAGTTGTATTAATCTTTTGAAATATCCAGAAGAAGCACAAGATTAAAATTGGTGTCTAGATCTTATTCTGTGTTATTAACTACCTCAGTCTGAACAAAATAGGTTTAAGAAATGTGTTACTAAAGTAACTTCTTTTTCTGATTCCTTCTGTTACAGATGATTACTGTGAATGCTTCCTTGTTTCCTAGTTCTGTAACCAACTCCTTAATTGCAGTTGGAAATGATGGACTTCAAGAAAGAGACAGAATGGTCCGAGCATGCATTGCCATTATCTGTGAACTAGGTCAGAATTTTCTTCAAATAATAAAAATGTAACATTTTAGAAAGGATATATAACTACACACACACACACACACACACACACACACACACACACACACATTTTATTATACTTTAAGTTCTGGGATATATGTGCAGAATTTGCAGGTTTGTTATATTGGCATAAACGTGCCATGGTGGTTTGTTGCACCTATTAACCCATCATCTACATTAGATGTTTCTCCTTATCCTATCCCTCCCCTACTCCCCAACCCACCGACAGGCCCCAGTATGTGATGTTCCCCTCCCTGTGTCCATGTGTTCTCGTTGTTCAGCTCCCACTTATGAGTGAGAATATTCAGTGTTTGGTTTTCTGTTTCTGTGTTAATTTGCTGAGAATGATGGTTTCCACCTTCATCCATGTCCTTATGTCCCTGCAAAGGACATTAACTTATCCTTTTTTATGGCTGCATAATATTCCATGCTATATATGTGCCACATTTTCTTCATCTACTCTATCATTGATGGGCATTTGGGTTGGTTCCAAGTCTTTGCTATTGTGAATAGTGCTGTAATAAACATACGTTTGCGTGTGTCTTTACGGTAGAATTGTTTATAATCCTTTGGGTACATACCCAGTAATGGGATTGCTGGGTCAAATGGTATTTCTATTTCTAGATCCTTGAGGAATGTCCACTCTGTCTTCCACAGTTTACACTCCCACCAACAGTGTAAACGCATTCCTATTTCTCCACATTGTCTCTAGCATCTGTTGTTTCCTGACTTTCTAATGATCGCCATTCTAACTGGCTTGAGATGGTATCTCATTGTGGTTTTGATTTGCATTCTCTAATGACCAGTGATGATGAGCTTTTTTCATGTTTGTTGGCCGCATACATGTCTTCTTTTGAGAAGTGTTTGTTCATATCCTTTGCCCACTTTTTGTTGGCGTTGTTTTTTCTTGTAAATGTGTTTACGTTCTTTGTAGATTTTGGATATTAGCCCTTTGTCAGATGGATAGATTGCAAAATTTTTTTCCCATTCTGTAGGTTGCCTGTTCACTCTGATGATAGTTTCTTTTGCTGTGCAGAAGCTTTTTAGATAGTTAGATCCCATTTGTCAATTTTGGCTTTTGTTGCTATTGCTTTTGGTGTTTTAGTAATGAAGTCTTTGCCCATGCCTGTGTCTTGAATGGTATTGCCTAGGTTTTCTTCTAGAGTTTTTATGGTTTTAGGTTTTACATTGAAGTCTTTAATCCATCTTGAATTCATTTTTGTGTAAGGTGTAAGAAACGAGCCCAGTTTCAGTTTTCTGCATATGGCTAGCCAGTTTCCCCCATACCATTCCTTTCCCCATTGCTTGTTTTTGTCAGGTTTGTCAAAGATCAGATGGTTGTAGATGAGTGGCGTTATTTCTGAGGCCTCTCTTGTGTTCCATTGGTCAATATCTCTGTTTTGTTACCAGTATCATCCTGTTTTGGTTATTGTAGCCTTGTAGTATAGTTTGAAGTCAGGTAGTGTGATGCCTCCAGCTTTGTTCTTTTTGCTTAGGATTGTCTTGCCTATACGGGCTTTTTTATGGTTCCATGAAATTTAAAGCAGTTTTTTTGTAATTCTGTGAAGAAAGTCAATGGTAGCTTGATGGGGATAACATTGACTCTATAAATTACTTTGGGCAGTATGGCTATTGTCACAATATTGATTCTTCCTATCCATGAGCATGGAATGTTTTTCCATTTGTTTGTGTCTTCTCTTATTTTCTTGAGCAGTGGTTTGTAGTTCTCCTTGAAGATGTCCTTCACAACCCTTGTAAGTTGTATTCCTGGTATTTTATTCTCTTTGTAGCAACTGTGAATGAGAATTCCCTCATGATTTGGCTCTCTGATTGTTTATTATTGTTATGTAGGAATACTTAACGATTTTTGCACATCGATTTTGTATCCTGAGACTTTGCTGAAGTTGCTTATCAGCTTAAGGAGATTTTGGGCTGAGGCGATGGGGATTTCTAAGGAGACCTGTCTCACATGCAAAAACACACATAGACTCAAAAGGATAAAATCTGTTTTATCAGAGACTAAAATTGCAACACATGCGTTTTCTTGCTTTCCATTTGCTTGGTAAGCAAGGAATATTTCCAGGCAAATGGAAAGCAAGAAAAAGCAAGGGTTGCAATTCTCGTCTCTGATAAAACAGATTTTAAACCAACAAAGAACCAAAAAAGACAAGGGCATTACATAATGGTAAAGGGATCAGTGCAACAAGAAGAGCTAACTATCCTAAATATATATGCATCCAATACAGGGGCACCCAGATTCATAAAGCAAGTTCTTAGAGACCTACATGGAGACTTAAACTCCCACACAATAATAGTGGGAAACTGTAACACCCCACTGTCAATATTAGATCAACAAGACAGAAAATTAACAAGGATGTTTACGACTTGAACTCAGCTCTGGTACAAGCGGACCAAACAGACATCTACAGAGATCTCCACCCCAAATCAACAGAATATACATTCTTCTCAGCACCACATTGCTCCTATTCTAAACTTGATCACTTAATTGGAAATAAAACACTCCTCAGCAAATGCAAAAGAACAGAAATCATAATAGTCTCTCAAACCGCAGTGTAATCAAATTAGAACTCAGGATTCAGAAACTCACTCAAAACTGCACAACTGCGTGGAAACTGAACAACCTGCTTCTGAAAAACTACTGGGTAATAATGAAACTAAGTCAGAAATAAATAAGTATTTTGAAACCAATGAGAACAAAGACACAGTGTACCAGAATCTTTGGGTCACAGCCAAAGCAGTGTTTAGAGGGAAATTGATAGCACTAAATGCCCACAGGAGAAAGTAGGAAAGATCTAAAATTGACACCCTAATATCACAATTAAAAGAACTAGAGAAGCAAGAGCAAACAAATTCACAAGCTAACAGAAGATAGGAAATAACTAAGATTAAAGCAGAAATGAGAGAGATATAGGCAAGAAAAACCCTTCAAAAAAATCAGTGAATACAGGAGCTGGTTTTTTGAAAAGATTAACAAAATAGATAAACTGCTAGCCAGCCAGACTAATAAAGAAGAAAAGACAGAAGAATCAAATAAACACAAAAAATGATAAAGGGGATATCATCACCGATCCCACAGAAATACAAACTACCATCAGAGAATACTATAAACACCTCTACACAAATAACGTAGAAAATCCAGAAGAAAGTGATAAATCGTTGGACACATATACCATCCCAAGACTAAACCAGGAAGAAATCAAGTCCCTGAATAGACCACTAACAGTTTCTGAAATTGAGGCAGTAATTAATAGCCTTAAATCTTTGGACACATATACCATCCCAAGACTAAACCAGGAAGAAGTCAAATCCCTGAATAGACCACTAACAGTTTCTGAAATCGAGGCAGTAATTAATAGCCTATCAATCAAAAAAAGCCCAGGACCAGATGAAATCACAGCCAGATTCTACCAGAGGTACAAAGAGGAGCTGGTACTATTCCCTCTGAGACTGTTCCAAATAATAGAAAAAGAGAGACTCCTCCCTAACTCATTTTAGGAGGCCAGCATCATCCTGATACCAAAACCTGGCAGAGACACAACTAAAAAAGAAAATGTCAGGCCAGTATCTCTGATGAACATTGATGCGAAAATTCTCAATAAAATACTGGCAAACTGAATCCAGCAGCACATCAAAAAGCTTTTCTACTGTGATCAGTCGGCTACATCCCTGAGATATGCAAGACTGGTTCAGCATATGCAAACCAATAAACATAATCCATTACATAAACAGAACCAATGACAAAAACCACATGATTATCTCAATAGATACAGAAATGGCCTTTGATAAAATTCAACACCCCTTTATGCTAAAAACTCTTAATAAACTAGGTATTGGTGGAATGTATCTCAATAATAAGAGCTATTTATGACAAATCCACAGCCAGTATACTGAATGGCAAAACCTGGAAGCATTCCCTTTGAAAACTGGCACAAGACAAAGATGCCCTCTCTCACTACTTCTATTCCACATAGTGTTGGAAGTTCTGGCTAGGACGATCAGGCAAGAGAAAGAAATAAGGGGTTTTCAGATGAGAAGAGAGGAAGTCAAATTGTCTCTGTTTGCAGCTGACATGATTGGATATATAACATTTTTAAGGCCTTTAATACATGAATTATTTAGGTATAAAAATATGAAAAAGTAGTACATTTCTGATAGGGAAGTAGAGAACTTGTTATTTAACAAAGAATTTCAATGTGACATTAAAATTCTATAAATGTTGAACTTTTATTCATCATTAAATTTAGTATAGAAATTGTCTAAATTCTAGTACTATTATGTAATAGAATCTACTAAAGTCTGGCTTGCTAACATTAATTATCCTGTATGTTTGTATTAGTTTCTTTTCACACTACTGTGAAGAACTACCTGAGACTAGGTAATTTATGAAGTAAAAAGGTTTAATTGACTCAATGACTTGGGAGACCTCAGGAAACTTAAAATCATGACAGAAGGTGAAGGAAGTGAGGCATGTCTTACATGGCAGCAGGACAAAGAGTGAAGGGGAAGTGCCACTTTTAAACCATCATATCTTGTGAGAACTCACTATCATGAAAACAGCATAGGGAAAACCTCCCTGCAATCCAGTCACCTCCCACTGGGTCCCTCCCTTGACACGTGTCCTACAATTTGAGATGAAATTTGGATGGGGACACAGCCATATCAGTTTTGATGTGGATTAAAAACAGTAAACAATCCAGTATGCATAAAAAAATTAAGCTAAGTGCAAAAGCATGAAAGGGCTATAACAGGGAAAAAAACGGGGGCCAGTGGGCAGCATTAATGAATATCTGATCGTTGGAAGGAAAAGGAGTTTTGAGTTACCAAAAGGAATCACACAGGGATTTTAGCATTTATTAGATTTTACTATAAGGAGTCAGGAAAACAAGCAGTGCCGGGCGCGGTGGCTCAAGCCTATAATCCCAGCACTTTGGGAGGCCGAGGCGGGTGGATCACGAGGTCAAGAGATCGAGACCATCCTGG
>NW_016107659.1:1015656-1050379 GCF_001604975.1 Cebus imitator | reverse complement strand
AAAAAAAAAAAAAAAGGTGCCAAAACAATCAAGTAAAAAAGTAAATGTAACAAGTAAACTAAGTAATTTATTTATATAGAAACCAGTAGGAAACAAATACAATTGGCCCCTTGTATCCACAGGTTTCATATCCGTGGATTCAACCATCTGCAGTTCTAAAACATTCAGAGAAAAAAAAAGTACACATTTTAAAATACAGTATAACCATTTACATAGAGTTTACATTGTAGGGTGTTGTAAGTAATCTAGAGGTGATTTAAAGTATATGAGAGAATGTGGGTAGGTTATATGTAAATACTATCTTTTTTTTATATAAACGACTTGAGCATCTGAGAATTTTGATATCATCCGGGGCCGTGGAACCATTTCCCTGTGGATACAGACTGATGACTGTAATTCTCAAAGAAATGCATGGCTAAACAACATATTTTGAAAGTTCAGTCTCACTTATTATTAAAGAAATATAATTTTAAGTGACAAGAAAAGGTATTTTTTTCACCACCTAAAGTAAGACTGGTATTGGTTATATTCCCTTTTAAGATAAATGATAACAAAAGTTTAAGCTAAAAAGAACCAAAATCTACCATTGAGGATTTTAAACAGTAATCACAATGCTTATTGATTTAGAGACAGAGTCAGAACTGTGATTAAGGAAATTAAAAAATAAAAATAAAACTTGACTGTGCAGCAGTCTGTAGGACTGCCTGGTTACCTGGAGAGCTATCTCAGTTAATTTTTCATCATAAAGCACATTATAATTAAGCAAAAAATAAGTGAGTGAACCATTATAACTCAAGAAATACCAAAAGAAGAAAAAAAAAATCAATTCCATGTTAACCAGATGGAGAAAAACCAATAAAATTAAAAGTCTTAATTAGTGAACAAGATAGATTATGTTATCTAAATTGTTAATTTGACGAAGAAAGTAAAATCCACAAATGTTTGGAAAACTCAAAGGTTAGAAATAAAAAAGATTAATAAATGAGGAAGAGAATAGTTTTATATGTATTTGAAAACTTAATAAAATGAATGAATTTTCAGGATAAATTTTAACTTTCAGTTACAAATTACAAAATATGAATAGTTCAAAAGCTGTAGAAGTATTTGAAAATATTGATGAAATAATTGCCTCCAAAAAATGCATCCAGGTATTTTTGTTTTAAAAAAATAACAGGTAATTAGTGTAATCTGATTTATAGCATTAAAAAGATATAAACCTACAAATTTCTTATTATACAGCTAGCATTTAATGTACATGTACACAGATATACATGTACCCAGATACATAGATAATTAGAAGGCTACTTTGTTAACATTCCAGAATATTTATCTCAAATCCACAATCAAAGCTATTCTTAATGGTTAATTTCTACAAATACCACATTCTTGTAACTATTAATTGGCATTATTTTAAAACTTTTAGTCAGGTTATTAGCCAAAATAATAAAATATGTTTATATATTTGAAAGGAGACAGTGTTACTTTGTAAATGGGATCATATATAAAAAGCTTGGAATCAAGTGAAAACCAACTTAATTTTAGGTGGTAGAACCGTGTTAAAACACAGATTTGACAGATTTTTGTGTTTCGATAATAATTGGTAATTATCATAGAAAAAGCAATACTATTTTTAAAGTAGAAAAGAAAATATATAAGACAAATTGTTGAAGAAGTGTGTATGACTTGTGTGTGTGTTTGGGGAGTATGTTTGAATTTGTCAGATTGCTTCTCAAGAAGACAAAACTAATCTATAAGGGTAGAAATGAGAATGGTGGCTGCCTGTGCAGTGGAAGACTCATTGGAAGGTAATGTGAGAGATCTTTCTAGGATAATGAGAGTTCTGTACATCGAGTGGGACATTGTTCATAATTTATTCAACTTTACCATTAAGATCTGTGATTTTACTGAATGTAGTTATACCTCATTTTAGAAAATAGACGAAAAAAACTTGATTCTAAAATTTTCTGGAAGAATAAACAGTCAAGAACCAACCATGAAAACATTTTTGAAAAAGTAAAAATAAACATTTTTGAAAAAGAATATATAATTTTAAACTGTTAACCTAGATTTTTAAGGGAGAGAAAAAGAGAATCAAGAGTTGCTCTGATAAATGGAAAATTTTAATGTATCATTAAGTACAAAAACCAGTTTGGGAAGTATGCCAGGATAATTGATTAAACATTTGGGAGGGGGAATATTGTGTTTATCATCTTAACAAAACTCAACTTTGAAACAGATTGCAAACTGAAATGTAACTAAATCATGAACTCTTTTAAAATACCTACCTACATGTACACATATACAAAGAAATGTCTGATCTTTGCAGTTTGAAGTTTCTGAGCTCCCAAATTATTAAAACTGTGTGTTCTGTTTGTGTGTTTAATAAAAATATAGAGAAATGAAGTATACAATTTTAAACAAAATCTGAAGTCACAAATGAAAAACTTGAAACAGATAAATGGCTAATATCCCTACTTGATAAAGAACTCCCTGCAATTGATAGGAGAGAAAAGCCATTCCAGTAATATATGGACAAAGGTTATGAAAAGACAATCCAAAGATACTTTAAAAATCAGGTTGTGGGGAAGTATATTCAGTAACTCTTATTTTATCCACTTGTCCTTTTATCCTCCTGTTCTTATAAATGTTGTTGATTAGAAAGTTTTTCAAGTCAGAAAGGCAATTAAATTTTAAAGCCCAGATTTTTTATTACCTTTAATATTACCCCAAATATAATATGTTAAGTTTTTCTTTTTTATTTTAGCACTTCAGAATCCAGAGGTGGTGGCCCTTCGAGGTGGACTAAACACCATCTTGAAAAATGTGATCGATTGCCAATTAAGTCGAATAAATGAGGCCCTAATTACTACAATTTTGCACCTTCTTAATCATCCAAAGACTCGACAGTATGTACGAGCTGATGTAGAATTAGAGGTAGGAACTTTAATATTCTTTTCTAGTTTTAAAATGTGATTTTAAATGCATATTCTTACCTTGAAATACTAAATTCTGTAGATGCAGCACCGCATTAATTATCAAGCCTAAATTAACTGAGACTGATTTATTCCCAGCTGTATTTTACAGCTCATTCAGTTTGGACTGAATTGAAAACATTACTTTTAAGGATTTAATCAATGTGCAAAGTAAATTTTATTTTTGTATTATCTATGAAAAGTTGGTATGAAGCAAATTAAAGTACAAATAATGTTACGAAATTTACTTATTTTAAAAATACCATTTACTTGTAAGGCCTTTAGTACATTGTGTGTGAATAGCTCCTGCTAATTATACAGTATTTTATGAAACCTACTAAAATTCTCTGAAGTTGAAAGTACTTTGTTAGCAACTAATTATATCTACTTGAAAGAAAGCCTATATATATATTTTGTAAATTCATTTAAAACTTTTTACTGATTTAAGTAGGGTTTATTGCAGTTAGTCAAAAGTAATAAGGCTACTGTATACTTGTTAAGAAAGTACGTAGTAGGGGTTAGAACAGAATTATACACTGTATTATAGTTTCTTCGTGTGCATATATTGCATTGTTGTCTTTTGAATATAGTATTTGGAGTCAGTTTAAATCAAGGATTGTTTATATTTAGGTATGAAGTCATGCATGATATAAAAGATTGATTGTCCCCTAATTTGTCTTTGCACATCATTTTATGAAACTTAAGTGTTCGGTTTTTATCAGATTATTTTTAAAAACACTTCATGTTATACATTTCACATTAGCCTATATTATTAATTAACAATTTTAGTATAATATTCTTAATAAGTGATTTCAAGTACATTATTCATAGGAATCCTATGGAAATAAACTGGCACTGTTGATATTTTATAGTTTAGCTTTAATTTTTTTTCTTATCAAGTAAGAAAGCTATAATTTTAAAATTGGAAAGATGAATGATAGGTAATATGTATAGGCTCTGTGTTTTCTTTTTTGTTTTGTTTTGAGATGGGGTCTTACTTTGTTGCCCAGGCTTTAAGCGCAGTGGCACAATCACGGCTCACGGCAGCCTAGACCTCCCGGGCTCAAGTGATTCGGCTTCCACCTCAACCTCCTGAGTAGCTGGGACTACAGGCATGTGCCACCACACCCAGCTAATTTTTGTTTTTTTTGTAGATGGGGTTTCCTCATGTGGCCCATGCATGTCTTGAACTTCTGAGCTCATGCAGTCCATCCTTTTCAGCCTCCCAAAGTGTTGGGCTTACAGATATGAGCCACTGTGCCCGGCCAGCTGCATATTTATTCCTGTATCTTATACAGTGGATTAGCAAAGCCTTTGTATAAATGAAACAAACCTCAAATACAGGAAGACCAGAGGTCTACTTAGTCTTATCAAAATTGCATTGTAGCCTCAGTTTAGCTCAGTTGGGCATTAGGATAAGGTACTCAGTTCCCTCAATCTACCTGTCTAGCAGAGGAAAGAATAAACCATCTCTAGTGGGAGATAACATCACTTGGAGCCTTTTATAAAGTGCACAATGCCTGACAGTCAGAAGTTTCGAGTCATATAAAAAGACATGACTGTATGACTGAAAACCCAAAAGAAAAAAGCAATCCATTGAAACACACTTACAGGTAATTCAGATAGAGGAAAAAGATATTAAAACAATCATGATTAATTTGTTCAAGAAAAAATTATATATGAAATAATGGAGAATTTCACTTATATAATTGGATATGTGAAAAGAAATGGAAATTCTAGTACTGAAAATATATCTGGAATTCAGAGCACAATGAAATTAAAAATTCAGTGTGAACAAGAAGATAGTAAACTGAAAGAGAAGTCAATAAAAATATCCAGGGGTAAAACAAAAATAGTGTTAATTCACACACAGTAAAGCACAGAGAGAAAAAAGAAAGAAATTGAAGAGCACAAAAGGGATAAACATAATTGTAGTCTTTGGAGAGAAAAAGTTGGCAGAAGCAGATCCAAAGAGACAGTGGCCAAAACTTTGTTTCTAAAACTGATAAAGCTTCGTGTTACAAAGCTCAGAAAACAGCTGAGATAAATAATACATAGGGAGGAATTGAGCCCTCTTGCCAACAATCAGCACCTTGTGAATGGAACTTCTTGTTGAGATCCTGAAGCTCCAATCAGGCGTTGAGGTGACCGCAGGCTTGGCCAACGCTTGGACTGAAATCTTAGGAGACCTTGAGCCGTAACCATGTAGCCAAGCCTCTCCTCGATTCTTAAGTCACTGAAACTTTAATAAATATTATTTGTTGTTTAAAAAAAAAAAAAGAAAAGAGAGAGACATATAAAAAAGGCTAAACAAAATCCTCAATTAAAAGGAAAATGACCTAAGACAAAGAAATGCAGGAAGGAATGAAGAGCACCAGTAAAAGTAAATCTATGACTAGATTTAAAATAATCATGACTGTTAAATGCAATTATTAATCTCTTATATTTTATATTTAGAATTAAAATCTGTGTCTACAGTAATGCTGTAGGCAAGATGGGAAGGTTGTTAATAAATACAGTAGTTCTGAAGTAGCCGGTAATCCCAGCTACTCTGGAGGCTGAGGTAGGAGGATTACTTGAGCCTAGTAGTTCAAGGTTGCAGTAAGCTATGATCATGCCACTACACCTTAGTCTGTGCAATAGAGTAAGATCCCATCTCTTAAGTTTTAAAGTAATGAGTTACTTTTAGCAAGGTTGCTGAATACAAGCAACAACACACAAAAATAACTTGGATTTTCTTTATACAAGCAACAAAAGGAAATGCAGTTCATTGAATAGAATTAAATAATTTTCAAAGACAGGCAAAACTAATCATAGTGTCAGAAGTCAAGATGGTTATCTTGGGATAGATACTGATTGTGATTACCGTCTACATCATACCACCCTGAACATACCCAATCTTATCTGTTTGTGACTACAAAGGTGTAATAGAGCTTTGAGGTTGCCAATAATGTTTTCTTTATCAAGTGCTAGTTACATTAGTGTGCTTAATTTGAGCAAATCACTGTTTTAGATACATGTTAAACCTTAGTTTAGAAGTTCAAAACTTCAATTTGTACATTAAAAAAAAATCACCCAACATATTCCTCCATGATGAGTTAGAACAAATAAGTCCCTCAAGCAGTAAACCCATTAAAGATAGAGAGAAATGGAATGAATTTTAGCTTGTTATATGAAGGATACATTTTAAAATAAAGATTGTTTTCTTCTTTGCTTTTTTTAAATTAGAGAATTTTAGCACCCTATACTGATTTTCACTACAGACATAGTCCAGACACAGCTGAAGGACAGCTCAAGTAAGTAAAATTGGTTCCTAATAATTTTTAAGAGAATGTATATGTTAATACTAAAGCTTTTAGGTTTGCGTGATTGCTTCTACTGCCAGAGAAATGTGAGTTTAAATAAAGTTTCTATTTTGTAGAATTATATTGTATTTCTCTCATAATTTATTGTGATTTAAAAAATTTAAAGCTTTGAGAAACTTCAAAAAAATATATGGTGGACTAAGACAGAAACCAAGGTCGTTGTTTTTGTATTGTATATATTTTAGCATAACTACATTAAAAAAACTAAAAGAATGAAGTAACAGTGGGTAATAGAATGAAGAGTTAACCTTAACTTACTGAGTCAGCAGAATGATGTAATATGTAGAATTCTCAGATTAAGTTTCATACAGAAATAAACGAGTAGAATAAATATTGTTATCTAGAAATGAGACAGTATAATTTTCAGAGTGGTTTTAGAGAGAAAGGCACATATTCACTAGGTATATGGAGATAATTTAGGAATCAAAGCACTCTGTAACAATTTTGCAAATGACGCAATTCCATTAAATATGCCATCTAGTGTTTTTCTGGTAGACTTTATTGCAGGCATAAACTTATTGTGATATATAGTATAGGTTTTAAAATTTCTCACTACATTTTGGAACATTGCCAGGGGAATGTTTTTATTGTTTTTCATTTTTCCCCTAAGTTAAAAATAGTGATTTCATACCTTCAATCACATCCAACACTGTGAACTCATTATCATACCCTAACATAACATGATCTACTTTGAGCTAAGAGATAAAGTAGATGTCCTCAAAGACTTCTCAGACAGAGCCGGGCGCGGTGGCTCAAGCCTGTAATCCCAGCACTTTGGGAGGCCGAGGCGGGTGGATCACGAGGTCAAGAGATCGAGACCATCCTGGTCAACATGGTGAAACCCCGTCTCTACTAAAACTACAAAAAATTAGCTGGGCATGATGGCGCGTGCCTGTAATCCCAGCTACTCAGGAGGCTGAGGCAGGAGAATTGCCTGAACCCAGGAGGCGGAGGTTGCGGTGAGCCGAGATCGCGCCATTGCACTCCAGCCTGGGTAACATGAGCGAAACTCCATCTCAAAAAAAAAAAAAAAAGACTTCTCAGACTTATTCTTGCAAACTTTAGCTATGAATTGGAATTTGTAAGGCCCTTTCTTGGCTTCTTTGGAGATACAGATATTCTCTTATTGTTGGAGAGTATATGAGTTTTCTGTTGCTGCACACCAAATAACAACAAGCATAATGGCTTAAAGCAATACCAGTTTATTAGATCACAGTTTGATAGGTCAGAAGTCTGGCTCAGCTTTTGCCTGGAGGCTCTGGTGAAGAATCCATTTCCAGGATCATTCAGATTGTTGAGAAAATTTAGTTTCTTGTTACTGTACAGCTGCTATGCCTTTTTCCTTACTGGCCGTCAACTGGGGCCTAGTATCATCTTCTAGAGACCGCCCACATTCCTCTGCACGTGGTCTCCTCCCTCTGTAAAGGCAGCAGCAATGCTAGAATCTTTCTGGTGCTTTCAGCCTCTCTGACATCTCTTTGGCTACCAGCTAGAGAAAGCTCTCTAATTAGATCAAGCCTGCTATATGCTATATATACCCTGTCTTTTGCTCTAGTAGCCAGTGTAACATAAACATAGTCACAGGCATAGCCGTGATATCATATTCACAGGACCCAGAGATCAGGTCATGGAACCTTGGGTTAGAGCTATTTATAGAATTCTGCATATGATGATGAACAATAGGTGAATTTAGATATTTTTTAGAGTTGGGAGGATGGCGCTATTCTGTCAGAATCCTTCCTTTCCTGTTTGGTTCTGTACTTTGTTCTAAGTTTCGGGAGTATAAGCAGGTAGATTATCAGGCCTGTAATAAACAAGGGTACATTATGACCAAGGAACAGGAAAAATGAACAATTTTTAAAATATTACAAGTTTAATAGGGTAGTCAATATATGTCACTAACTTTTTTAAGAGAAAGAACGCTGAAAGCTTAATCACACAGGTGTCTGATTCTTCCTTCTTCTAAACCAGCCCTGTGATACAGCCCCACAATTTTCATTTCTGTTATGTTCCCATTTTAACTGGTGTTGCTTAGCTTAGTCTTTTTCTTTGAGCTTTTCAATTCACTTTTGTAGACTAATTGCTCACTAATATCTAATTCGATTTTCTGTCATTGCTCTTTATTCTACTTTTTGTTGCTGTTTTTCCCGGTTCTGTGATTTTCTATATGCTCACAACCATTAAGAATTTAAGTAAGAAAGAAAAAAAAAGATGGCACAGGAAAAAAGGGACAATCGGCAGGGCAGGAGTGGAGTAGGCGGTTGGAGTGACATAAATAAAGAGACACAAAATTGCTATTAAGTATTGAAAATGGCCATAAGCCAACCATGAAAAATGCTTAACAGATATAAAAATTCAATTGCTTAATTAATTGTCATAACTATTATATAGAAAGGAATAATGGACACAGTTGGGTACACAGTTGTCAAGGAAGAAAGTAGCTAGCGATGTTATTATATAGTTATTTCATGACATTTCAGTGCCTATATAGGTTGTTGAACTTGCGTATTGGAAATGTTGAAATAAGTTTAGGGCAAGGATTTTGAAGTAAAGAGTGTGTGTGATTAAAATTAAGAGGTTTATGTGGTAATTTTCTTTGCTGAGGGGCAGCCTAGTACCATAGATGCTTATTAATCAGACTTAATAATGCTTAATTAAATCTTATCTAAGAGTAGTTTTCAGAGAGAGCAGGAATATAGAACTGAGTAGAAAAGCAGAATTTATTACTTAAATGATGTAAATTTTAAGTTCAAAGTCAGTTCATAGTTGGCTAATTTGCTTTAGTGTAGATCTGGTCTTTGTTTTTTTTAATGTCTTTTAATTTTGTGTTTAAGTGTTTAAATATTAATGGTAGCTCTTATTATGATTTAATAGCAGGAAAAAACTCATTTTAACATTTTATTTTATCGATTCTCCCCACTGCTTCTCACTCGCCCCACAACAGAGAAGACAGAGAAGCACGATTTCTAGCTAGTAAAATGGGAATCATAGCAACATTCCGATCATGGGCAGGTAGGTTACTCTACATTGCTTTATAACATCCAAGAAGAAAAACTAGACTGCTTTCTCAAATGTTAAATTATTATTGTAGCATCTAATTTAGATGTTAATCTAGCCTTACTTTATATGCTATTATTAGAACCAATTTCTCCTGGAGCCTTTTTGTACTGATTCATCATCAGAAACTTAGAGGAGTGCGGCCAGGTGCGGTGGCTTACATATGTAATCCCAGCACTTTCGGAGGCCAAGGCAGGCGGATCACCTGAGGTCAGGAGTTCGAGACCAGCCTGGCCAACATGGTGAAACCCTTCCTCTACTAAAAATACAAACATTAGCCAGGCGTGGTGGCAGGTTCCTGTAATCCCAACTACTCAGGAGGCTGAGGCAGGAGAATCGCTTTAACCCAGGAGGTGGAGGTTGCATTGAGCCGAGATCACACCACTGTTAACTCTAGTGTGGGTGACAACATCTCAAAAAAAAAAAAATAGAAAGAAACTTAGAGGGGTGGGGGTCTTCTACCTTTCTATTGAAGTAAAAAGAGAAATATCAGCATTATAAGTTGGAAACTTGAAAGCCTTTGTCTCATGGAAATAACGTCCTAAATAATATTTATATTCTGTAGCACTGTTTATAAGTTAAATAAACTTTTACGTGCTTGTAATGTTGCTTCTGTGATGTAATGTATTTCCAGTTCCAAATAACTGATTGAAAAATGACCTTTTAGAACACATTTTTTTATGAGATGCAACAGCCTGTTTTCCATATTAGCACAGAGTACGATCTTTTGAGACTATTTCTTAATCCGGAATGTCTCAAACTACTATCAGACATCAGAATTTGAGAAATACTATTTTGATACTTGAAGCAAGTTTACCTAGTGTGTTTTAATTTGAATTTTGATCCTGAATCTAAAGAGAACATATAGACTGTTCATAAATATACATGTGCTTAGCTAGAAGTACAGGGAACTTTGGAGTCCTGTAAGACTTTTTAAAGAATGTTTTCCCTAACATGTCATGAAAAATTTGAAACATTCAGAAAAATTGAAAAAACTATACAGTGAACACCCATATACTTCCACCTAGATTTTACTGTATTTGCTGCATTATATATCTGTCCATGTGTCCATCACCCTAGGCGTTCATCAGTCCGTCTATGTTATTCTAATATATCTGAAAGGAAGTTTCAGACAGTAGTCCTCTTCACTCCTGAACAGTGCAGCATGCACATTATTAACTAGAATTAGATGTTTGTTTATGGTCCTGATTTGTTTGTTTTTGGGGAGAGTGATTTGAGGTAAAATTTACATACAGTGAAATGCACACATTGTTAGTCTACTGTTTGATGTGTTTTGATAAATGCTTACACCTTTGTCATTCAAAACCTTTTCAATATATAGAACATTATCATCGTCCCAGAAAGTTCTCTTATACTCTTTCCTAGTCAGTTTTTGACTCTGTATCTCCAGGAAAGAACCACCATTATTATTTTTATAGATTAGTTTTACCTATTCTGAAACTTAATATTGGTGGAATCATACTGATATAAAGGCTTTTATGTAAGGCTTCTTTCACTTGACATAATGATTTTGATACTCATTTATGTTATTGTATATATCAGTAATATATTCACTTTTTTTGCTGGGTAGTATTTCATTTGATGAACATACCAGTTTTTGTTGTTGTTATTGTTGTTTTTAGCCCTTCTCCTGTTAAAGAACATTTGACCTGTTTCTGGTTTTGACTATTCAAAGCTCCTTTATCAAAGTTAAAGCTTTTTTGAGCAATTTTGTACAAGCTTTTTTTGTAGACGTGAGTTTTCATTTCTCTTGAGTAAACACCTAAATGGAATTGCTGGGTCAGAGAGTGGATGCATGTTTATGTCTGTGAGAAATTACCAGACTTTCTCTCAAAATACTTAGACTGTTCTATATCCCCATCATCAGTGTATGTGAGTCCCTGTTGTTCTGTATCCTTGTCAGTATTTGGTGTTGTAGGCCTTTAATTTTAGCCATTCTAGTAGGTATGTTTTGGTTTCTTGTTATTAATATAGTTTGCATCTCCCTGATGATTAATGATATTGAGCATTTTGTGTGTGTTTATTGGCTATTCATATGTCTTTTGTGACATGGTTTTATTATGTTTAAAATTATTGAACTTAGAACTCTGTAACTTAAAAATTTTGAACCATATTATTTATTTGAAGTCTATTGCTTATACTAATCTGTGCATTCAATATATTTTAGAATTGATCTCTTAAATAATAAATGCCAAGCAGATTTTTTCACTTGAAAGTGAGGAGCATAAAAGAGGGAGGACAGACCATTGTCTTATTCTCGTCCATGTTCATCAGGCAGTCAGACTCATGAACTTTTTGGATATGAAACAGATACTGAAGGTGGAATTTAGTTAATGAAATTATTTGTAATCTCTAATCAATACAGAAATACAGAGAATGCTTAAAATGTGTTTCAGTTATATAATAGCTTTTATGATAGCCAAATAATATCATAATTATATAGTTTTGCTTAGAAAAATATCACAGGTTTTATATTATACATTGCTATAGAAAATTTTTTGAAACTCAAGTCAGTGATTTTTTTTTCTTTTTATCCTCTTTAGGTATTATTAATTTATGTAAACCTGGAAACTCTGGGATCCAGTCTCTGATAGGAGTACTTTGCATACCAAATATGGAAATAAGGGTAGGTAAAAGTTATTAAGATTATTTCATTCCTGGACCTTTAAATTAATTCCTGGAAATTGATTACATAAAAAAATTATTTCAGGTGATGCTTTTTCCTCATTAGTTGTTAATGTATATCATATTTTAAAAATATACGAGTAAATATTTACTACTTAGTTAAACCCTAAATATAATAGGAATCATTTAAAATATTGCTGTTGTTAGGAATGATGGCTGTATTAAAAATTGAGTTGAGACCAGGCATGGTGGTTCATGCCTGTAACCCCAGCACTTTGGGAGGCCAAGGCAGGTGGATCAGGAGTTTAAGACCAGCTTCCTCAATATGGTGAAACCCCGTCTCTACTAAAAATACAAAAAATAAGCCAGGCGTGGTGGTGGACGCCTGTAATGCCAGCTACTCAGGAGGCTGAGGCAGGAGAATCACTTGAACTTGGGAGGTGGAGGTTGCATTGAGCCGAAATTGTGCCATTGCACTCCAGCCCGGGCAACAAGAGTGAAACTCCATCTCGAGAAAAAAAACAAAAACAAAAAAAAAACAACAACAAAAATTGAGATGAAAATGTAAACTTAATTATACTTCATTCATTAAAACAATGTAAACACACGAGCATTCTCACTGTAAAAGGCTCAAGCACTACAGACTACATTTAACAAAAAGTAAATGCATTTAGTTATGCCTTCTAATTTATGTTTTATTACATGTGGTGAGATTTTATTTTGGCAATGGTGGTTTTTATTAAATGGAGTTGTTAATATTTCTGTCTATTTATTAGGTGTATTTTAAAATTATTTGTAAGAATTTGTTTTATACAGTTAAATTGAATTTGAAGGAAAAGAGAATTCTTAAAGTGATTTTTTTTCCTTTCTCCTTAAATGTTTTTATTTAATTTTGTTTCTTCCTTTTGCCCTTCCTTATATAAACCAAACCTGGAACTGAAAAATATTATTAGAAAATATTAGCCAGGTGTGCCTTGTTTAAATGTGAAATAAAATATTTAGATAATGGAAATGGAAGGATATATTATAAATGGAAAGATCTTTAAGCAGCTTCAAACTGTTGAAATAATTCACTTATTACTCTACAGGTGGAAAAAACGTGTTCTTTGGAGTCTGACCAACTGGGGTTTAACCCTCTGATTTTATTTATCTATTTATTTTAGCTCCATGACCTTGGGAAATTGCTTTTAAGTCTGTTTCTTCATATGCGCAATTAGGTTAATGAAAAATTTAAAGACTAGATTAAGTGATTTATGTAGTAGTAAGCATTCAGTACAAGACTAGATTAAGTGATTTATGTAGTAGTAAGCATTCAATTATCCCTTCTGTAATATAGGTCTGATACAGTTTTAAAATATGATTTAATCATACCTTGGTTAATGACAGGAATATGTTCTAGGAAACTCACTGTTAGACGATTTCATCCTTTGAACATCCTATAGTACATTTACACAGACCTAGATGGTATAGCCTACTACACTACACACCTAGGTTACATAGTATAGCCTATTGCTTCTAAGCTACGAACCTGTATAGCATGTACTGAGTACTATAGGCAGTTGTAACGCAGTAGAGTTCGTGTATCTAAACTAAAATACACAGAAAAGGTACAATGAAAATACAGTTATACTGTATTATATTACAGATTAAAAATGCAACACCTGTATAGGGTACTTACCATTGTGGAGCTTATGGGATGGACTAGTAGTAGCTCCAGATGAGTCAGTGCATGAGAAGTGAGTGAATATTAAGACCTAGAACATGACTATACCCTACTGTAGTCTTTACTGACTTGTATACTTGGACTACACTTAATTTACTAAAATTTCTTCAAAAATAATTAACTTTAGCTTACTGTAACCTTTTTGCATTATAACTTTCAAATGTTTTAAACTTTTGGCTATTTTACAGTGATATTTAGCTTAAAACACAAACATGTAGACGTGTACACAAAATTTTTTCGTTTTTATATCCTTATTCTATAAGATTTTTCTGTTTTTAAATTGTTTTAGTTTTTAAACTTTTTTGTTAAAAACACAAACACACACACACACATTAGTCTAGGCCTACACAGGGTCAGGATGATCAGTATCACTGTCTTCCACCTCCATACCTTGTCCCGCTGGAAAGTCTCCAGGGGCAATACCATGAATGAAGCTATCATCCCCTTTGATAGCCATGTCTTCTTATGGAATACCTGTCTGTGGCTGTTTTACAGTTAACCTTTTTTTTTTTTTTTTTTAAAAGAGGCAGGTTCTTGCTCTGTCACCCATGCTAGAGTGCAGTGGCATGATCATAGCTCATTGCATCCTTGAACTCCTGGGCTCAAGTCATCCTTTTGCCCCAGACTCCTGAGTAGCTAGGACTACAGGAACGTGTTACCACACCCAGCAAATTTTAAAATTTTTTATAGAGATGGGGTTTCACCATGTTGCAGGTCTCGAAATTCTGGCCTCAAGCAATCCTCCCACCTTGGCTTCCCAAAGTGCTTTTTTTTTTTTAAGTGTAGGAGCGCACTCTTAAGATAATGGTAAAAAGTATAGTATAGTAAATTGGTAAACCAGTAACAGCTACTTTTATCATTATCAAGTATTATGTAATTATATATAATTATATATATAATACTTTTAAATAACTGGCAATGCAGTGGGTTGTTTACTCCAACATCACCACCAACAGTTGAGTAATGCTACCCTATGACATTATGACTGCTTCAGTGTCACTAGGCAATAGGAATTTTTCAGCTTCATCGTAAGCTTAGGAAGCCACCATTGTATATATGATCCATTATTGACTAAAATGTTGTTAGGTGGCAGGTGTATTAATAGTTCTGTTTTAATCATTTTTAAAATTATGTGAATGGAACATTTAAAAATCTTAAAATATTTCATAAAAATAAATTGTTTGTTTGCTAATTTAGCGAGGTCTACTTGAAGTGCTTTATGATATCTTTCGTCTTCCTCTACCTGTTGTGACTGAGGAGTTTATAGAAGCACTACTAAGTGTAGGTAAGTATTGAAGTACATTTGTATCTTTTCATATACTGTAATTTTTATTTAATGGAGACAAAGTTCCTAAAAGGAGAGTTACTAAATATTGAATATCATTTTCTTTTCTTGCTGCATAATTGTGGCAGGAAATTAATACAAAAATAAAACAGCAAATAAATTCTTAAGACTGAGAAATTTTGGTTTCTTCTTTATCAACTTGGCTTTTAGAGCAATTAAATTAATAGGAATGGGCCAACAAAGGAAGAGAGAAAACAGTAAGAAACCTATATAGTCCTCAGATTATCTCATTCTCACGGTATTTGAGCCAAATGACTTAAAGTCCCAATGTCCCAAAATGAAGATTAGATCTGTGTATAGTTATATAAATAGTTTTTGTCTGTATCTTTTTGAATGTATGGTATTTAACCAACACTCTTAAAAGTTCTTTTTAGCCTGGCTAGCTGATGGTTCTATACTTATCTGAAATGCTTTTGTGATACCTAATCTTTTTTCTACCTAATTGTAACTATTTTAGATCCAGGGAGGTTCCAGGACAGTTGGAGGCTTTCAGATGGCTTTGTGGCAGCGGAGGCAAAAACTATTCTTCCTCATCGTGCCAGATCCAGGTAGAATATAAAAAAGGTTTCAGTTTATTAGAATTAGAGTTTTTATGTTAGACTGTGTGATCTATAAAACTTTATTCAAATCGTTTCTGTGCTGTTTTTTCCAGGCCAGACCTCATGGATAATTATTTGGCACTGATACTCTCTGCATTTATTCGTAATGGTCTTTTAGAGGTAAGACTTATAAACCTTATTTTATTCCATTTTGTTTATTTTCTCTAACAGATCTTTCAGTCCAGGTGCAGTGGCTCATGCCTGTAATCCCAGCACTTTGGGAAGCCAAGACAGGCGGATCACTTGAGGCCAGGAGTTCGAGACCAGCCTGGCCAACATAGTGAAACCCTGTCTTGACTAAAAATAGAAAAATCAGCCAGGCATGGTGGTACACGCCTGTAGTCCCCACTACTCAGGAGGCTGACACATGAGAATCTTTTGAACCTGGGAGGCAGAGATTACACTTAGCTGAGATCTTGCCATTGCACTCGAGCCTAAGCAATAGAGTGAGACTCTGTCTCAAAAAAAAAAAAAAATTCTTTTAGAGTAAAAAATATATCTGATGCACAGTATATTCAGATGTATTATTTTGCAACAATGATGTTATCTTTTTATTTTCAAAGGGCCTAGTTGAAGTGATAACGAACAGTGATGATCATATCTCAGTTAGAGCTACCATCCTTTTAGGAGAGCTTTTACATATGGTAAGTTTAGCAACTTCTGATTGTATGTTTCATATCTTTAATGTTTGAATTTGTAAAACAGGTCATTTTAATAGTGTTGCTTTGTATTATCTCAAAAAGTAAATTTGCATTTTTTATGAATGTTTATCTTTGCATTACAAAAAGCCCTTGGTACTGTGTCCTGAAATAGATACATACGTGCACATGTGCACACATACACGTGTACATATTTTGATTGGTTTTATAAATGGAATAAATATACAACATACAAAGTTCTGAAATTTTGACTTTTACACTCACTTTGAAAGTTCATATATTTGTCCTGTAAATCTTAATTGACTTCAGAAAGACTTCCTACCTAAGAAGGAAGAAATTGCAAAACTATGGATACCACTTCAGTTTGCTGAGAATGTACTTGATTCACGGTAGTGCCTGAATTTTAGAAGGCTTGTGCAGAAGCTTTAAATATAGTCTTGGTTGAACATTATAGTCTTTTCTATAAACTTGGAGTTTGAGGTTCAGAAGATGGTTTTTGTTTTTGTTTTCACCATGATTTTATGATTACAGTAACTTTTGGAAACTAGGAGCTAGGGAAGTGATTTGACAATTCTTTACTCTCAGCAAATCAATCAGTGAGGGAACCCTGATAGTTTGCAAGGTAGGAATTTATATTTTTAGATTACTTACTAGTTAGTAAAATACAAAATAAAAAGAACCATTTAAAACTGATTGAGGAAGAATTGATTCAGCGGCAAATCTTTTGAAATTATGTTGCAGCTTGCTGTTTTTAGCAGATATTTTTTGATTTGGTTTTTCTTTCTTGATCTCTTTTCTTCCTCCACACCCTTTTTTCCCCCTCATAGCAGCTGGGCTATGTGAGTTAGGTAAAGAGCATTAAGCAGAATTTAATTTAACTGTCTTTTTTAAGTCATTCAGTTATTTAGCTGCTTGCTGTGTTTTTTTGTTTTGTTGTTTGTTGTTTGGTCCATCTGTGAAAGAATTAATGTAGAGTCACAGGCTTTCAGGTCTGATTATTTGTCTTTTAATTCTTAAGATAGCATTTCCTGTAAGAATACCAATATTCAGAATTATTTGCTTTTATATGAAGGAATCTCTATTAATTTCATCTTTTTCCCTTCTCCCATACACAGGATTCCATAATTCTCTTGAAATAAAAACGCTGGTTATTTTTAGTACGGCGGTGTTAGTTCATTGCTTATTATTCTTACATATTCTGTCTTCCATATTTGATTGATGTTCTTGTCTTCATTGATAGCTGGTTGGGTGGTGGGGTTTTTGTTTGGAAAGTAGAAATTAATATTTCCTATTTTAAATATTATGACCTATGGGACAAACCTATTTTGAGAAAGTAGTTTTAAAACTTAAGCCAACTCATAAATTTGGATATGACATCTAGCATTTTAAATGTTATTTTAAACATAAGTTGAGTCCTACAATGTTTTGACATATAATCCCTTCTGGTCATCTAAGAATTAAGTTTAATTTGGGTACCGCTTAAAAACCATAATATTATAGTAAAGAATCTGTGAAACTTAATGGTTATATTAATATAATGTGTGTATCTTTATATTTCATCCTTGTTGGAAGTATTATAGATATGATAAAAATATAAATAAGCATGTATTGGGGAAAATAAGTTAATTTTATGAGTAAAACTTAAGAATTTGTAATAGTCTTGAATACAGCATTATATGTGTAGGTAATCTGTAACATAAAATATTTCTACTTCTGAAAACTCATGTAAAGTGTTATGCTTCATTTTAGGCAAACACAATTCTTCCTCATTCACATAGCCATCATTTGCACTGCTTGCCAACCCTAATGAATATGGCTGCATCCTTTGATATCCCAAAGGAAAAAAGACTGTAAGTATCAGAGCTTTAGCAAAGCTTTTGTTTGACATATTTAATATTGAATTAGTTTATCTTTTCTTCCTTTTTAAAAAAATAGTATGGATAGGTTATGCTGGGAAATTCTTTTAGGGAATTTGCTAAACGAAAAATTAATGGTTCTAACAATGGTAATTTGTGTTTTAGGGTACAAACTACTAATAGTCTAATAAAATCACTTTTTTCTAGCATGTTTGTAGACAGGGACATAGGATATCATATTACTAAAAATGTTAGCTGAGAGTTTTTTGGACTCCTTTGTGTTGTGAGCAGCAATTCTGGCTCTTTATGTCTATGAGCTATTTAAAATTAACAAAGCTTTACAATATTACTATTTTCTTCTATTTGCATGGTTAAAAATGTTGGCATTTAGTAACAAGTACTACTGGGCTATATAGCAATAAGCTGAACTGTTACTACTAAAGGAGATATTGCAAACATAGAATTTACGAACAAAATTATGGTAATACAACTGTAGCTTTGCTGGAATTCCAGTGTTAATAATAAAATATGTGTAAAAGGTAAGGATGGAAGGCCTCATTGGAAAGTGCTAGCAGGAACTTAGTTTGGTTTGGTGAAGATTCTATCTAGGCCAGGAATGTCTTTTTGTGTTTGTTTTCTTTTTATTATTTTGCTATTATGATCAGAAACATTTATATATGGACCATGTTATTTATTTATTATTTGGCTTGATGTTAGTGAAATGCCATTTTTTAGCTCTTCAGAACTTTGTATTTTTGTTAAGAGTTATAATACATTTTTGAAAAGTTTAGCTTTAATAATAAATTACACTTAATAATCTCTTAATTTTCATTCTGCCATTGAATATACTGTTTAACAGACCAAATTTGTCATATAAACTGAGGGCATTAGGAGTCATCTCAGTTCTGTCTCTAGGCTTACATCAGTAATAGTAACTTTTAGCTTTTACATTAGTAGTTTCACAATGTAAAAATGTACTTTCCCAATACCTGAAAGACCTAAACTCAGGGTCGGAGTATGGCCACAAATTCCAGCGCTCATCAGAAATTCAAATACATCTCCAGAATTCCAGTAAGAATAGTCCTCTTAGAATAGTTTTATCTTTAGCTCAGTAAGCTTTCTTTACTGTTAAATACTTGCCACTCAACACATCCCAATATTGAAAAATTCTAATTACTAGAAATTCTGAAGTTGAGACTTGCTACCAAGTTCTTCAAAACTGCACTTTTATGTACCACAAAGAATTAAATATAATTTATAAAAATAAACCATTTACAGTTACAGACCAATGTGGAAAATAGAGACTGTTCAATTGATACTGGGATCATTGATTATTCATATGGGAGTACAGTGAAATTATTTCAACCTCATACCATAAAGAAAAATAAGTTTCAGGTGGATTAAGGATTTATATGTGAAAAGCAAAGCTTTAAAACTTTGATAGACAATGTAGAATACTAGGTTTCTGACCTTGTAGGAGTTCCTAAAACCAATATACAAATATACCCACCACCATAGAAGAAAAGTTTAGTAAGCACATGTTCCGTTGAGTCTAAATAATTAGTATGTCTTTATAAAGTAGTGTTGATTTTTTTGTCTTTGTCTCTCTAAATTTGATGAAATAATTTATCAATAATAATTTCTAGCTTTGAACTTATATAAGCTTTAACAGTTTACCAAGGTAACCTCTTAAATTATGGTGGTCTTGTTATTGTATTAATTGAACTTTTTTTTTCATTAGGCGAGCCAGTGCAGCCTTGAACTGTTTAAAACGCTTCCATGAAATGAAGAAACGAGGACCTAAGCCTTACAGTCTTCATTTAGACCACATTATTCAGAAAGCAATTGCAACACACCAGAAACGGGATCAGTATCTCCGAGTTCAGAAAGATATATTTGTTCTTAAGGTACTGACATGAAATCATGATTTTCAATTTAAACACAATATCTTAATTTCTTAACCACTGGATTTTAATATGCATGTGTTGGAGTTTGTACTTTTCTTCATGTATATGAATATTCAGATGGCATCTGAGTTTTATAATTTAGAGCTGGGTTTTTATAACTCTAAAGTTGAAAAACATTTATCTCTCCTTAAATGGAAAAGCTATCTTTCAGTTTTTCAAATTTGAGCTTAGTTTTCTGATACGAGGAAGATTGCCTTAATTTTTCTTATTACTTTCTGATGATTTTAGGATACAGAGGAAGCTCTTTTAATTAACCTTAGAGATAGCCAAGTCCTGCAACATAAAGAGAATCTTGAATGGAATTGGAATCTTATAGGGACCATTCTTAAGGTATGAAAAGATACTTCATGGTAATGGCTTGTCTTTCATTATTAATTATACTGTATTATAATTATCTTCTATATATGAGAATTGATAAATATATATGTAATATAACATATTATGTTTTTCTAGTGGCCAAATGTAAATCTAAGAAACTATAAAGATGAACAGTTACACAGGTATGTAAGAACTATTTTGCATGTAAATTTAAAGAACTTAGATAAGGATATTATGCCTAATGCCTGCTAAAATATGTAATAATTTAAAAAATATACACATACATTTTAATTCTCAATAGGTACATTGATATATTTTTTTATATGGTCTTATTTTATAACCAAAACATGTTAGCAATTTCTTTTTCTAGTTATTTACATTCTGCCTTTAGTTTTGGAATAGATGAAGTAGTTGAGATAAACGTTTTTCAAACTGGGGTAATATCATCTATGTAGTGGGTTTTAGCCTTAACATATGAGGATAACATAATAAGGGCTTATATTTTTAATATACAGCTTCTGTTCCTGTTTGACTTTGGAGTTATCCATTCTAACTGCTGTTTACATTCTCCTTAACCACATCTTCCATAACCCATGTAAATGTTTGTAGCATGACGAACACTTTAAGCTACTATACTGTTCTTTATTACACCCATACATTTTTACTCCTGAGTTTAGATTAACCAGCTATCAGTACTGATCTCAGAAACAGGGTCTTAGTATGTTCAAGAAATTGTTATCAACATTATTATTTGATTGCATTCTCTGTTCATGATATGTAACTTAATATCTATATTATTAAGTTTTAAGAAATAGAGATAACTTACAAATTACACTCAAAAAAGCATAGTACTAACTTGTTATACTCCTTGAGAGCACAGATGACGTCTTACACAACTTTGTTTTCCCAACTCCTGGATTGGACACCTCTATTGGATTGAATTATAGTGCATGAAATTGAACTGAACTAAATTCAATAGAAGCTTAGAACATAATGTTGAAATAGTATAAATTATATCTATAAATTCATTGGCCTAAATTGCAACTTTTATGCTTGACCTTTTGCCTAATCGTGAAAAACCACCAAAATCATAGTGTATCTTACAATTATCTTACAATTATCTTAACAATAGAACATTATTGAGCCATGGGACAAAGTTCTACATAGGATACAATAGAAGAAAATTTAAGTTCAGGTGACATTCTATTTATCCAATTTTATATTCTAGCCGCGTTACATCTGCATTCATCAGGCTAGCATCTTTCTTCTCCTTTATTTCTTCCAGCCATCTCACCATAAAATTGTTACTCCATGGAGATATTTTTTACAATGAAGGTTTTTTGTTTTTTTTTGATATGAAATGTACTGTGTTAGTCTGTTCCCACGCTGCTATAAATAACTGCCTGAGACCAAGTAATTCCTATAAAGGAAAGACATTTAATTGACTAATAATTGCACATAACTAGGGAAGCCTCAGGAAACTTACAGTTGTGGCAGAAGGGAAAGCAAACATATCTTTCTTTATATGGCAGCAGGAGAGAAGTACAGAGCACAGGGAAAAGCTCCTGATAAAACCATCAGATCTTGTGAGAACTCACTCCTCACTATCATGAAAACAGCATGAGGATAACCGCCCCCTTGATTTTATCTTCTCTCGTGAAATCCCTTTCACGACATGTGGGGATTGTGGGAACTACAATTGAAGATGAGATTTGGATGGGAGCACAGCCAAACCATATCGTGTACCAAACACATTTAATATATTTCTTGCCATTTATCCCTATGGTTCAGACCCAAAACATATTCAGAAAGCCTTATTATGTCATAAACAATGGTTAAGATACTAAAATAATTGCCTTGTTTTTTACCTTTTTGCTACTTGTGTTTTGATTTTAGATTTGTACGAAGACTACTTTATTTTTATAAGCCTAGCAGTAAATTATATGCCAACCTGGATCTGGACTTTGCCAAGGGCAAACAGCTCACGGTTGTAGGTTGCCAGTTTACAGAATTTCTTCTTGAATCTGAAGAGGTGAGCATTCTGAATATTTTCCAGAGCAAATGTTTTTTTATTGAATTTGCTTTCCTTGCCCTCTCTCTGTTTCCACCTTCTGTTTTGCTTTTATTTCTGAATATGCATAAGCTATATTTAGAAATGTAGGAAATGATCCCAGACCTAGAGTTGAATCCTGACTTAGTCACTAGTTATGAGACTGGGCAAGTTATCTGCCCTCTAGAAGACTTGGTTTACTCTTCTGTAAAATGGAGAATAATATCATCTCCATGCAGCATTGTGTTGAAGTGGATTAAAAAACAACAGGTACTCACTGATTGATAGTTATTATTGGTAACTTCATCATTATTACTAAATTTTTGTACTTGATTGAGGTTAATTTTTCTAATTGTAGATTTTGAGTGCTTTTCTCACAGTATCACAATGTATTTACTTTTAGGATGGGCAAGGATACTTAGAAGATCTAGTAAAGGATATTGTTCAGTGGCTCAATGCCTCATCTGGAATGAAACCTGAAAGAAGTCTTCAAAATAATGGTTTATTGACCACCCTTAGTCAACACTACTTTTTATTTATTGGAACACTTTCTTGCCACCCTCATGGAGTTAAAATGCTAGAAAAATGCAGTGTATTTCAATGGTGAGCATTCCTAGATTTTGTTGCAATATATACATAAACTTTATTTTTAATGTAGTCAGATATGGTATGCATTTTAGTCCATGTACATATTTGGTTGTTTTATTTTAAATTAGCATTATCTTTGCTTTAATGTTCTTTTTTATATGATAGTTGTTATTAAATGCTTTCTTTCAGAAAAGCTTGTTTATATTAGGAATGTTAAAAACATGCATTGAGGCCGGGCTTGGTGGCTCACTCCTGTAATCCCAGCACTTTGGGAGGCCGAGGCAGGTGGATCACAAGGTCAAGAGATCGAGACCATTCTGGTCAACATGGTGACCAAAAAAAATACAAAAATACTAAAATTACAAAAAATTAGCTGGGCATGGTGGCGCGTGCCTGTAATCCCAACTACTCAGGAGGCTGAGGAAGGAGAATTGCCTGAACCCAGGAGGCGGAGGTTGCGGTGAGCTGAGATCACGCCATTGCACTCCAGCCTGTGTAACAAGAGCAAAACTCCGTCTCAAAAAAAAAAAAAGCATTGAATTGTCTTCATACCCTTCCCACTCCAACATTCAAAATAGTAACTATGTGTGACGGTTGATGTGTTAATTGATTGTGGTTATCTTCACAATGTACGTGTACATCAAATTATCTTGTACACCTGGAATAATACAATTTTTGTCATTTATACTTCAGTAAAGCTGGAAAAAATATTTGTTGACTTGATATATCAATATAGTAATTTCTTGTAACCTTTCTTCTTCTTTTTTTAAAGTCTCCTTAATCTTTGCTCCTTGAAAAACCAAGATCACTTGCTAAAACTTACTGTTTCTAGCTTGGACTATAGCAGAGATGGATTGGCTAGAGTCATCCTTTCCAAAATTTTAACTGCAGCTACTGATGTGAGTATAACATAGCCAGTAAAACTGTATTTTTATAACCAGTTAATTCACTACTTGATGATTTTAGGCTAAGTAAAATTAATTTTAAATTCTAAGAAGATGATATGGAAATTGAGTTTACTTTAAAATTTTAGTTTCTCCAAGGAACTCCATATAGTACTGATATTTTTTATATCAAGGGGAAGAAACTGTTAGATAGAAAGGGAAGTATTTTATTTTACAAGACCAAAAAAGTATTCGAATCAAGGGCTAGACCACCAATTCCAGTCTTTCTTCCCTTTTCAAGTAGCGCGACTATCTCAAAGTAAAATCAAATAGACTATTTATGGTGAAGTTTTTTTTTTAATGTATTCATTTATCTTTATAGGCCTGCAGGCTCTATGCAACAAAACATTTAAGGGTATTATTGAGAGCTAATGTTGAATTCTTTAATAATTGGGGAATTGAGTTGTTAGTGACCCAGCTACATGATAAAAACAAAACGATTTCTTCCGAAGCTCTTGATATCCTCGATGAAGCATGTGAAGACAAGGTAAAGGTTTATTTTTTAATAATTTAATACTTAAAAAAATACTAAATTGACAATTACTTAAAAGTATAATACATAATAGGCATTTTGGAACTAAAAAGTTTGCTATCTTTCTGCAAGTGTGATAAATGATAAATAATGATCATCTCTTTTAGGCCAATCTTCATGCTCTCATTCAGATGAAACCAGCTTTATCCCACCTTGGAGACAAGGGTTTGCTTCTCCTCCTGAGGTAAAATTTTCAGTTACATTTTTTGTTGTGTTTTTTTTTTGTTTTTTTTTTTTGGGCAGTGTATATTAAAGATGGATTCAAATCCAAATAGGAAGTATGCTAAAGAGCTCACCTTTTAAGCTCTGAAATAAACCTAATTTTGACCTTGTACTTCCTTTAATATTGAAGCATTGTCTTTTCATTGTTTTGGAGTGTTTTTAAAAAAATCTTTTGGTCTCTTCATACATTTCATGACATTTTCCTTTTTTTTTTCTTTCTTTCTTTCCTTTTTTTTTTGAGATGTAGTCTCGCTTTCTCATCCAGGCCTGAGTGCAGTGGTGCAATCTTGGCTCACTGCAACCTCTGCGTCCTAGGTTCAAGCAATTCTCTTGCCTCAGCCTCCCAAGTGGCTGGGACTAAAGGCATACGCCACCACACCTGGCTAATTTTTTGTATTTTTAGTAGAGATGGGGTTTCACCATGTTGACCAGGCAGATCTCAAACTCTTGACCTCAGGTGATCTGCCCGCCTTGGCCTCCCAAAGTGCTGGGATTATAGGCGTGAGCCATCGCACCTGGCTGACATTTTCTGTATTGTGATTGGGTTCGTGCACTGTTGCAAAGGTTGTGAAAATTTATTTGTGATTGAAGTTATAATAAATTTTAGTTGACCTTTTAAGAAGGAAAGTTGACTTTAGGAAATATTCCTAAAGTCTTTTAGCTCCTTATACTTTAAAAAATTTTAGTTATTTTAGCCTCTTAGACTTGCCAGACTCAATGTAAAAGTATTGCTTGTTTTAATTTACAGATTTCTCTCCATTCCGAAAGGGTTTTCCTATCTGAATGAAAGAGGTTATGTAGCAAAACAATTGGAAAAGTGGCACAAGGTAATTTCTTATTGAATAATGTTGAATTTGTGTGTTTTTGTCTTTGGAAGTTGAGTTGTGAATTTAGAGGATGTTTGGTTTTTTTTTGAACTACAGTTATTTCTTTTATTCTGAACTTTTGACTGTGTTGATTCTGTTGAAATTTTGCTCTCTACTAATTTGATTTTATAATCTAATGTGTTGGTCATACTTACTTCTTTCACTCTTGGGTCCCTTATATAACCTATGACTTTGCATGAACCCTTTTAATCTAAAACTAAAGTAATTATTTTTAATGAAAGAAGATTGAAAACAGTTCTACCAAAAGAGATAAATCATTTAATGAAACTTCATTTTAGGGTACTTCTTTACCTAAATCTGAGAATCAGCTTCTTGCTGTCATAGGGAAACCTAAGAAAGGGAGTATCATACATACTAGGGAAATCTGCTAAGAAGGGAGTAGTTTGGAAGAAGATATGAAACAGCATTTCTTTAGCTGTTGATTGCTGTGGCTTCATTATTTTGTTTGAAGTATTGTAAGTCATCAAAGCATCTTGGACACCCATGGTCAAAATGATCTTTACCAGTATAAGTGATTTTTAGATTTTTCATCATTTCAGATCAGTTATCCTGTTTTCTCTTTTTTGTTAACATAGTTGCAGATTCTTTTTAGTGTCATTATTGAGCCATATTTCATAAGAGATGCTCCTTAAATGGACTAAAACTTTGAAGCATACAACTTAAGGCATGAAGTCTTTTAGTATTTGAGGAATTGTAGAACTGAGACAAGATGTGATAGGTTTGTTTCCTAGAAGATGTTTAAATCATCATAATACAATTTATTATACAAAATCATAGCATTAGAAAATTGCTTAGAATTTTCGTGCAGTGCTTGCAAATAATAAGTATAAAATAGAAGAGCTATAACAAAGGCATATGCAAGTGTATAAGGGAACACAGAGGAGAGATTAATGATTCTGCCTTAGGGATTATCAGAAGAAATGTTGGTCAGACACAATAGAAGATGCGATACTTGAAATGGTCTTGAGGAGTAAGTCGGCAAATAAATTGGAAGAAGGATATCCAAGGAAGAGGGAGTAGGATAAAGCTGTATAGATTATTGGAACATTATAGACTTATGAAGAAAGTCATATTCCAGTGTAGTTGGGACTAAAATAAGTGTGGAGTGGCAAGATGGGTCTGGAATAGTAAATTAGAGCTAGATTGTCAAAGGCCTCATAAGCCACATTGTATCATCCTAAGGGATTTCAGTTGTATATGTAGTGGGAAATCCTTAACAGATATTTAAAGAGTTATCAGAGTTATACTTTAGTAACCTGACAGGTTGCAGTGAAGAGGTGGAATTTTGATCATCAAAGGGAAAGTCTAGGAATATTGACACACGTTTAGAAATAAGACTTGATGAGTGCCTGAACTTCCCTGGTAGTTAAGTTGAATAGAAAAGGACAATTTTCTGGGCATTTTCAAAATAAGATGGACAGAATTTGTGGGCTGGATACAGTAAACGAGAGGTCCAACTTGGCTCATAAGGTTTTTAATTTAATGACTGAATTATTGGCTCACTATTAAGAGATCACATATGTAAAAAGTGGTTTGCTAAGATTAGAATAATGAATTTTCAGTATGTTGAACTGGCATTGCCTGTGCAATAACCAAATGATGGTATCCAGGAAATACTTGAAAATGTGGATCTGGAACTCAGATTTGTGAGGAAAATGGCAGATGTGGGGGTCATCAGTATATAGTAGTAATTGAAACCTGAGCCGAAAGCTTATGGGTATGATAGAACATTTGCATTCATAATACCTTGATCTATCTATCCTTTGCTAAGTATCTGACATATTAAATTTAGTGACTGTCTTTGTGATACTATGTGCAATTAAAACAATGTTATCTTCTAGGAATATAACTCAAAATATGTTGACTTGATTGAGGAACAACTCAATGAAGCACTTACTACTTATCGGAAGCCTATTGATGGTGATAACTATGTTCGTCGGAGTAACCAAAGGTGTATACCCAGTGCTAGTTCTCAGTTATCAAATTTAAAACCAGTTCATCATTAATTATTTTTTAACATTTCTGAGTTTTTGTACATTCAGTTTCTTACATGATATAGGAAGAATCTTAAGGTGCATCATTAATTGCTCAAAAATTCAGTGGCATTCATGGCTTGTTGAATACCCTTACTGATAAAGCGTTCAGATATACTCCATGCTGGCACCCCAGACTGCATTTCTAGCCCTAGATTCTCTTACCAGTACTTTGAGATCTGATAAACTGTTACAGGTTGAACATCACTTATCCAAAATGCTTGAGTCCAAAATTTTGCATAAATGTACTCTATAGTTTCATGTGTATTTATATTATTTTGTTTGAAGTATTGTAAGTCATCAAAGCATCTTGGAAACCCATGGTCAAAATGATCTTTACGAATATAAGTGATTTTTAGATTTTTCATCCAGAAATGTTTTGGATTTTGGAATTTTTCCGATTTTGGAATATTTGCATATATATAATGAGATATTTTGGGGATGGTACCCAAGTCTAAACATGAAATTAATCTGTGTTTCATGTACACTTATACATGTAACCTAAACATAATTTTATACTATTTTTTAAGTAATTCTGTGCATGAAACAGTTTGCGTTAAATGCTAATGTTTGGAATTTTCCACTTACAGGGTCATGTCAGCACTTGAAAAGTTTTGGATTTTGGAGCATTTTAGATTAGGGATACTCAGCGTATATTTTACCTGAGAAATCCTCATTCCTTCTTTTATATTTTCATTTATGCTGGAGAGTTTTATGTAATTTTATTTATCAAATACTTATTAATACTTTTGTTCTAATTAGCATTCTTAAATTAGCCAGGAGGCATATTAATCATCTTTATTATACTAGATTACAGCGTCCTCATGTCTACCTGCCTATACATCTTTATGGACAACTAGTACACCATAAAACAGGCTGCCATTTGTTGGAAGTACAGGTAAGGCATAATTCATTTATTTTAAGTAGCTGCAATAATAATAAAAAAGAAACACCAAAATCGTAATGTTGCTAAAATATTTCCTTTGTAAAAACTGCTCAGAAGCCTTAATATCACTGACATAATTGCTTTTAAAGTCATCTATTTTGTAATTGACTTATGCATTCTATATTTATTAACCTTAGAAATATTAATAGTCTTGCAATGCATTAACTGACTTGTGTATGACTTTTTGAATAGCTAGTTATGTAGAGTAAGCAATCTAATGAAAGTCTGAGTTCTTTTCTTACAATTTATTGGAGAAATTCAGATCTCCAGAAACGTACAGAAAAACTGAGTTTTTCTTCCACTCATTGGGAAGTTAAACTGAACCTGATAGATTCAGTTATCTTTGAACAATAAATTGAAAATTGCTGGTTGTGAGCACGTTTTATCTCATATACTTCATGGAATGTAACAGGCATAGGCAAGCAGTTCTTTGAGTTATTTATGTTTCTGACTACGCCATGCAACTGTTTTCAATAAATGTAACCTTTCTCTTATTTTATAAACAGTTATAGGAATATTTGTGCATGTGACAGAACAATAGTTATTTACGGTTTAGTTCCTTTTTGTGTCAGTATTCATCTCAAGAGCACAAAATTTTGCATAAATGTACTCTATATATAGTTTCATGTGTTTTTATATTATGTCAGAAAACTATTGGGACAGGTATTTTCATGTAAATATTTGAAAATTTCACTAAAAATTTAAATGATTTTCTCAGCGTTATTACTTACATAGTATGGTAAAACCTAAGCACTAATTCACTTTGTATTTAAAAGAAGTATTATTTTTTAGTAATATTAAGTGCCAAGTACTTTTGTAAGCACTATATATGCAATAATTGATTAAATCCTGAAACCTTTTGACACAAATGTTATTATCACTCTTCTAGATATTAGGAAATCAAAGGATGGGGAGATGAAGTAACTTGCTCAAGGCCATGCAGTTAATAAGTGATAATTCTAGAATGTGAATTCAGAACTCATGCCCTAATTCTCCTTCTCAAGAAATTTTAATAAAATTATTTAGAATTTTAAGTATGCAAAAATGACAAAAAGCAAACTTTACATAGGTTTTATGATGCAATAAGAAAACATATTAAATACATAAATATATTATTACTCATATGGTAATTTCCTTTCTCTTTCTCCAGAATATCATTACAGAACTCTGTCGTAATGTTCGTACACCAGATTTGGATAAATGGGAAGAAATTAAAAAACTGAAAGCATCTCTTTGGGCCTTGGTTTGTAATAAACACTTCTGTAAGATCTTTGCAATTTTTAGATTTCAGTTTTTTTAAATTTATATTAAATAGATAAAAATTGTTTTGTTTGGAACTTCTTAGATTAATATTCAAGACGGGATTGTTCTTGCCAATTTAAGTATTTTCTCTATGTTGAAGAATAGATGGTTAAACTATGAGTTTTGTTGCTAAGGCAGCTAGAATTAACCAATGCCTAATGTTTTTTATTTGAGGACGTTTTTACATTTTTTTTCTCTCAGAGATGAGGTTAAATTTGTTTCTTGGTAGCTTTCCAAATCTTTTGAAAGAGTTACTCTTGTAAATATATTTGATGTAAGTAATTCCTTTTTTTTAGGGAAATATCGGCTCATCCAATTGGGGTCTCAATTTACTACAGGAAGAAAATGTGATTCCAGATATACTAAAACTTGCAAAACAGTGTGAAGTTCTTTCCATCAGAGGGTAGGCCATTTAACTCAGAAATCTTTCTAATGTTGACGTCGGTATTTACAAATGGATGTTAGGGAAAAGTATTTTATGATTAAGTGCAGTTCTAATTATCATTGAGTTCTAATGATATAAGATTATTAACTGTTTTAAGTGAAACACCTAAACGAACTCCTTGTTTACTATTATTTTATTTTTATTATGATATTAAAGTTTACCTTGTAGGTAACAGGGAAGATGTAGTATTTGTGTATAGATATTACGGTAGTAGTCCAGTAGCCCAACTATTCCATATTTATAATAGAAAAGATAATACATGTCTTTTTTGCTCATATTACATTGTGTTTTTATTTTGTTGTCATTACTATTTTTATTGGAAAGGTTTGCTTTTTTTTTTAATTGCTGCTAATTTATTCCTAGTTTTAATAAGTTTTTTTTCAAAATGGTTATTTTAGTGGGTTTTAGAGAAAGTTCAAAGTACTTATAGTAAGTGAACCCGTGATTGCTTTAAGCAATCTCAGCTTGGAATTATAACTTACTTTACTGCATCTTTTATATACAGGACCTGTGTATATGTACTTGGGCTCATAGCTAAAACCAAACAAGGCTGTGATATTCTAAAATGTCACAACTGGGATGCTGTGAGACATAGTCGCAAACATCTGTGGCCAGTGGTTCCAGATGATGTAGAACAACTCTGTAATGAACTGTCATCTATCCCAAGCACTCTGAGTTTGAACTCAGAGTCAACCAGCTCTAGACATAATAGTGAAAGTGAATCTGTGCCATCAAGTGAGTATCCTGACAGGTTTACATAAAGTTAGCCAATGTTAACATTTATATTTGTGTTTTAAATTTTAAATGTATATGTAACATTCCTGATTTGCTTTTTTCTAAGATAATTACTTGGCAACAATAGCCTCTTGGAGAATGTGTATCTTTTCGTAACACAGACTCTAGTCACCAGCTTACATTGTTCTCTCTCCTTATTTTCTAAGTAGGTTTTGAGAATTCCTACAAAGTTATATAATAAATCATGTGCCAGAAGAACCAATCCCCCTTTTTTTGGCAGAAAAGAAACAAATATAATAAGTATTTATTTGTCTACCTTCATTAAATTTAATCTTTTTACTCATTTTTCAGATACAGGGATTGTTGAGCCAGAATGTATTTTTAATAGATATTATATTCACATCTTCATTTTAGAGAAAAGCACTAAATTTTAAAATAGTGAAATTGTTAACAGAGTAGCAAAAGTAATTATATATAAAATGATTTGTGGTTTTAAGTTCTGTGCTAAGTGGTGTTAGGTGTACAAAATGTAAGGCATGGTTCTTCCTTTTAAGAAGATAGTGTCAGATTTATCAGACTGTGTATGTCACCAAATCTGAGATGCCATGAATTTTGAAATGTACCAATATTTTATGTACCACAAAAGAAAAAGAAAAAGTTGCCTGTTAAACTAGGACATACTACTATTGCAAGATGCATTCTGATTTTAGAATCAGATTCTGTGTGAAAATAGAAAAGATTAAATATCAAAAGTATACATCTTAGAATTGACAAAATATAGAAAAAAAATTGACAAAATACAGAAATGCAATGCAGTATGCAAATTCACTTAGGATTTTCTTTTACCTTCTTTCAGAATATATTTGAAGTAGTTTGTAATTATTCAACAGAAAAAAAGAAAAATCCTACAGATGTCATTAGGCACTCACTTAGGTTACATCTTCTAATAGAGCTGGGCACTAAATTGAGTTTCTTAGTATCTAAAGTAAAATGGGAAATAAACAATGTAAACATGAATTTAAAATGTTATCACGTGGTTCTCTGTAAGTATATTTTAAGATTGGGAATTCATTTCTTACAAGATTAATTTCTCCTGCCTATAGTAATTTAAAGACGAATTACTAGGAATTTGTAGTAACTGAGTAAGCATCCATGATCAGGTCTCCGTTTTCCCTTTAATTTCATCTTGAATATTTGGAAAATCAAATTAACTTCATGTAACCTGTGCCATACTGGGTCTTAGAATAATTTTTCTTTGGAAATAACAGGAGATCCTCATAAATTACATAATTTTACATTTTACTCAAGTCCAAACTGTGGGTTTCAAGAAAGATATTTTCAGGCAGCTGAATGGTTTAACCCTTTGTTTTTTAATTTTTTTCATTCAGATGACTAAAAACAATTTCATGAAATGTGATGTCACTAATAGTTATGAATTTGTCATTTTATTTGTACTTTTATTTATCGATCCTTCAATCATAGGTATGTTCATATTGGAGGATGACCGGTTTGGCAGCAGCTCTACTAGTACATTTTTCCTTGATATGAGTGAAGATACAGAGCCAGCATTTTATGACCGATCTGGACCCATAAAGGATAAAAATTCATTCCCTTTCTTTGCTTCTAGTAAACTTGTGAAGAATCGTATCTTAAATTCACTTACTTTGCCTAACAAAAAACATCGTAGTAGCAGTGATCCAAAAGGAGGGAAACTGTCAACTGAAAGTAAGACAAGCAACAGGCGAATCAGAACACTTACGGAACCCAGTGTTGACTTTAATCATAGTGATGATTTTACACCCATATCCACTGTACAGAAAACATTACAATTAGAAACTTCATTTATGGGGAATAAGCACATTGAAGACACTGGTAGTACACCAAGCATTGGAGAAAATGACTTAAAATTCACTAAGAATTTTGGTTCAGAGAATCACAGAGAAAATACGAGCCGAGAGAGGTTAGTAGTAGAAAGTTCAACGAGCTCACATATGAAGATACGTAGCCAAAGTTTTAATACAGACACTACAACAAGTGGCATAAGTTCAATGAGCTCAAGTCCTTCACGAGAGACAGTAGGTGTAGATGCTACAACTATGGACACAGACTGTGGAAGCATGAGTACTGTGGTAAGTACTAAAACTGTTAAGACAAGCCACTATTTGATGCCACAGTCTAACCATCTGTCTCTCTCCAAATCAAACTCGGTGTCCCTGGTGCCTCCAGGTTCTTCTCATACGCTTCCTAGAAGAGCACAGTCCCTTAAAGCACCCTCTATTGCTACAATTAAAAGTCTAGCAGATTGTAACTTTAGTTACACGAGTTCTAGAGATGCCTTTGGCTATGCTACACTGAAAAGACTACAGCAACAAAGAATGCATCCATCCTTATCTCACTCCGAAGCTTTGGCATCTCCAGCAAAAGATGTGCTATTTACTGATACCATCACCATGAAGGCCAACAGTTTTGAGTCCAGATTAACACCAAGCAGGTGAGCAAATGTATGTTTAGAAGTGAGCAATAATGGTTGCATTTTAACAGATTTAAATACAAAAGGTTAACCAGGTTTTACACTCTAAAAGCCTCATAACTAACCTATTACAATTGTTTACTATGGTAGGCTACAAGCTCCTTGTTACCCGATATGACTTGAAATGGATTCTTGCAGCTGCGAGGGGGGAAGAAATCTTATAGGCCCTGAAAATAAACATACGTGCTTTGCAAAGGACATACAAGTCACAAGCTTTTTTTTATTTATTTCTCGCTTCTGCAAGGATCGATTTTAAAAAGAAGCATGTCGGGGGAATCAGGAGCTTAAGACCTACAATAACAAACAACCTTTTCAGGTAGGTCAATTTAAGGCTCCAAAAGTTGACCTCTTTATTATTTTTTTTTAAAAGATAACTGAAAATTTCAGTGAAATTATTTTCATTTTAAGTAGCTGTGATTATTAAGTAGGAACCTAATAAACACTAAATGAATTACTTGGTCCTCATGACTTGGGAGGGATTTCTATACCATATTTAGATTGTGTCAAGCTTGTCAAAGTCAACAGTTTCGATTTTACTTTTAAAAGATATGCAGTATTAAATTTGATTGTTGCAGAAATTTCTGTACATAATTTTTGTTGTTGGGCTAAATGCTTCTAAACAACTTTCCTTAGCTTTAAATTATTCATTTACATTTATGTAAGTGGGATAATATATGTCAGGCACTTATATGTCAACACTATATGTTAGAATAGTGTGGCAATGAAAGTTAGCTGTTATTTAAAAATTTTTTTTATTTTTTCCCATTTATTTTTTATTGCATTTTAGGTTTTGGGGTACATGTGAAGAACATGCAAGATTATTGCATAGGTACACACGTGGCAGTGTGATTTGCTGCCTTCCTCCCCATCACCTACATCTGGCATCTCTCCCCTTGCCATCTCTCCCCAGCTCCCCACCCCCCGCCATCCATCCCGTTTCCCCCCAACTGACCCCAGTGTGTAGTGCTCCCCTTCCTGTGTCCATGTGTTCTCATTGTTCAA
>NW_016107659.1:938952-1011086 GCF_001604975.1 Cebus imitator | reverse complement strand
TGGTGTTCCAGTCGCCTGTTGAAGAGGCACTGCAGTGTGTGTTTTTTCCTGCGTGACAACTCACTGTGCTGGCTTAAACAGCGGCACTGAGATTTGTGGCGCTTTTTTTGCCCTGGAATCTGCTGTCCGGGCTCCCTGCTCCGTCCCCTTTTTAAACAGATGAATGAGCGACTTCCCGTGGCTCCAATCGCCAGCCAAAAGGGCACCCCGACCGGTGTATTTTGTAAGGAGAACTGCTGCTCCCGTACGCTGCCGCGTGAGGCACAGCCGCGCTGGCCGAAACAGCCGCGCTGGCGACCCGTGGAGCTCCTCCGCCTGGGAATTGCCTAGTCTGTGGGCAATAAAAATGCAGCGTCCACTCACCATCTGCGCTTTCACTGGGAGCTGCAATCCTGAGCAGTTCCTAAACGGCCATCTTGGATCGATCAGCTGTTTTTTTTATTCATCATCGATATTTAATGTAGTAAAAGTTAGCTATTTATCGTCCTTGATATTTAATGTAATCCATCTGACCCTTAACATTATTCTTAATAACATTAAACAGTTTTGCTTCAATTAGCACATTTAATAGATGGTTTCCTGGTAGGAGATGATCAATTATGTACCCTTACAGGATTTAAGAAATTGTGCAGCAATGTCTCATCTATCTGGAACTTACTTGCTTTGGCAACCTTATCCAGGACAAAGCCAGGGAAATGGCTCAGCAGCTCACTGTTACAAACCTATGCAGTAAAGTTCATGAATTTTGAAAATTCCTAAGCCTCAGTTACCTCGTCTGGTGGAGATCGGTGGTTTTAAGCTTTTGTATTGTTGCTTTTTAAGCTGAGGAATTCTTTTTTCACATAAAGATTTCTATGGAAACTCAACAGGTAGAATATATAGAAATGGAACTATACTGGTTGAAATAGGAATTAGGAAGGAGAATAATCCAATAATTTTTTTTCTTCCCATTCCAGTAATCGTTGAAGAGTTCTATGTAATCAAAGAAGTGTAACAGAGTACAGTTTGAAAGAGTGTTTTTTGGGTGGAAATTAGGAGAATGTTTTTTGCTATAATAATCTTAATAGCTGCTGTTTATATAGCATTTATTTTATGTATTTTATGAAATAATTATTAGGCTACATTCATACATTTTAAAGACTTCGGTTTTTCAAATAAAAATATCTTCATATAAACGTATATCAATGTGGAACCTTGTATAGTACCTTGTATGTATACAGCAGATACCGTGTAAATATCTTAGCATGTCTATTGCATAAATAAGAATCTGTATGAGAAAGATGTATCTTATGGAAATATTAGTGTAAGGATCTCTAGTAATGAGTACATTGTGGAAATAGTGCTTTATACAAAGATATCTCCTGTCATATTTATAAATGGTACCATTTTGCTCTTGTGTCTGCCTTGTGTGTTACAAAAATCTTATGTTGATATGAAGGCATTAAGGTAAATATCAATTGGTATTACATATCAAATAATGATATGTAAGCTTATTGTTTTTAAATATAAATAGAGTTAATACACATATCCTTAGTTACATAAATACCAAATCTGGTAGTCTCAAGTAATTATGAAGATAGTCCTTGGACTATGCTCTGACTACTGAGGTCAGTTTCTTTTTTTACTTCTAGATGTTGAAAGTTATTCTAATTGCCCACCTTTTTGCCTTTACCTGAGAGACCGTAACAGTTGTTTTGGTAACAGTCAACATTACTGGTGACCTTTTACGTATCAGTCTATAACAGCTAATATTTTAAAGTGTTTGTGTGTTCCCAGTAAACAAGATGACACTGCTTAATACATGACTAGCTACTTGTCTTTTATAAAGGTAGGAATACATGTTATTTCTTCATATGATTAAAATTACAGATCAGGAAACTAATGCAAGTGTTTTTTTTGTTTGTTTTTTTTTATGGTTTTATAGGTTCATGAAAGCCTTAAGTTATGCATCATTAGATAAAGAAGATTTATTGAGTCCTATTAATCAAAATACCCTGCAGCGATCCTCCTCAGTGCGGTCCATGGTGTCCAGTGCCACATATGGGGGTTCAGATGATTACATTGGTCTTGCTCTTCCAGTAGATATAAATGATATATTCCAGGTATCATCATACATTTACTTGTTTTCCTATGAATTGGTTTCCTGTTTTTTCATGTTCAATGACTGCTTACTAAAAATCACAATTTAGAGTGGGCACTAGTTTCCGGCAGCATGATTTTTTAAGATCGTTTTGTTTAAAGAAATTTTAAGATGAAAATTATGCCTTCTTCACCTATTCTATACTCTTTTATTTAGTCTTTAGAACATTATCATTCCCTCTCTTCCCATATTAAATCAGTATCTCATTTGATTTCTTTATCCATATGTTCTCTGTAGAAATTTATGAAATTTCTAACTTGTTTTTTAGTCACCTTAACTTATACCTCATTTTTTTAATCCTCATTCTTATTTATCCCATAAAAGGTAGCCGCATGTGGTACCCAGTAGTATAAAGTGACCCTAATCCCATGAGATACCCACAGATCTCTAGATAGTATATAGTACTAAAAACACGTATTCTTAGAAGTTTAAAGACGGTTTAGGTAAACACTAAATTATTTTTATATTTGTTTACTCACTAAGAATAGGGTTATTTTGTTAAGTTTTGGTAGTTAAACCTTCGTAAACTTGACTATAGATTCATATGCTATAGTAATTCTATTTTAATTGTATTTTGTTCAATTTTGCTAATTTTCATAAAGTGGACTTCTTTTTACAGCATGACTTACGGTTTATATCTTCTTTAGGTAAAGGATATTCCCTATTTTCAGACAAAAAACATACCGCCATATGATGATCGAGGTGCAAGAGCATTTGCCCATGATGCAGGAGGTAATGCATTGTGCTTTGTATTTGTGAGATGCCTCTTTATATTAAAAATAAAACTCTTAGTTCTTTCTAATAGGATAACACTAAACATTTAGGTAGACTAACTTTTGGATCAACTTAAAACTTATACCGAAACAATTGTTAAAGTCATCTTAACATTAAACCACTTTTTCTTGTGTGTGTGAGGGACTTCCCAATGTTTTACCAATGAAGTACTCAACCTTTCAAAGAAATAAAAACCAAATTAGTTGTTTATTTTTTTTAAAAGTAGCACATGAAAAATGTATAACACTAATCCTCATAGATCCAGGAAATAGCTGTTTGTTTGGTAGGGGAGATAGAAATATACTTATAAATTACATGATCTTTGTTATGAACTGTTATATTTTAATATGTAAATATAAGCCACAGGTTTTATAGCTTTATATTCTTGATTTTTTTAAACAAATGCCCCTTTATACTTATAGTTATTACATATCTTTAGTCAAATATTGAAGATAATTAAAAGGATGCATTATATTATCTCAGTTTTCCATTTTGTGTTTAAAACTATTAAAATAACAAACATCTGCTGGCTTTACTTATTTATAATTTAAAGCAAATTATTCTTTTTTTCTTTCCAGCTAAAGTTAGATTTTGAGTCATAAAATGTGCTTTAGTTTTGTTTAAAGTTTCACATAATTTAAGGTACCTTGAAAAGTACTATCTTTGTTGGATTATGTTTTATATTTACTTATGCACAGGTCTTCCATCTGGAACTGGAGGTCTTGTAAAAAATTCTTTTCACTTGCTACGACAGCAGATGAGTCTCACGGAAATAATGAATTCAATCCATTCAGATGCCTCTCTGTTTTTAGAAAGTACAGAAGACACTGGACTACAGGAACATACAGATGATAACTGCCTTTATTGTGTCTGTATTGAAATTCTGGGTTTCCAGCCCAGTAACCAACTAAGTGCAATATGTAGTCATTCAGGTAAGTGATCATGTCCTTTGAAATAAATCCACCTGAGTATGAATTTGAATTAGCCACAAGTTATCTCCAGCCCTATTCATCATCCATACCCTCTTGCTCCATTCTCATTGCCTCGGCCTTAGTTCAGTCACTTAGCATCTCCCTATTGGCGTGTTAGCATTTTAGCTTCTAATTTTTATATGTTTTCAATTCATCTTTTATAGTATATTGTGAATTAATCTGTGTGCAATTCTTTAATGGCTATTCATGCCTAAGACACAAAACACTCTGTCATCTGTCTAGTGGTCTTTTTCACCATTCTCTTTTCCTATCATTACTAACTGACCTGAAGTTTTTGAACAAATTTTTAGGTATGAAATTGCCTGCCATCCTCTCTTTGCCCTTTCCACTCCCTACACAGGCATACATGATCTGTTTGGCAAGTCCACCTCATCGTACACTTCAGTAGTATCTTGCCTGTGGAGTTTTCACTGACTCTCTGAGGCAGGTGTTGACACTCCTTCCTCTTTCCTCTCATATAGATCTCTTTGCATATAGATCTCTTATGATAATTATGACTATGACAGCTTAGGTTATTTTTGTCTTTCCACTCAGTTAAATTCCTTTAGGGCATGGTCTGTCAGTCTTTACATTTTTATATTTCTGATACCTATATGTGTACTGCCTTGTACAGCAGGCCCCTAATACGTATTTGGTAAGGAAATAAAGTGGACCTACATTGAGCTTTTTTATCAACAAGTGACATATATTAACAATTTTAAGTAAGAATATATGTGTTTTAAGTATTACCTTTTCTTGATGAGTACCACTTAGCTACCTTCAGAAAAACCTAGTGATGACTGAAGTTCTCTGGTTTGCTTTTCCAAATTTCTTTTTAGTATTCTAATTCAGAGTTTCCCTGCTGGTGAGTTGCAGCACACTGATATGCCACAAATAGAATATGGTTATGCTGAGATGCCAATCCTCTCACGGTTTCAGGTCACAATGGGGCCTGAATCTGATAGATCCCTGGACTAGGCCTTTTCCACTGTGAACAGCCCTGTCCAGGGTCTTTGCTTGCTATAATTATTTTTATTTTCTATGAGGAAAATGTTTGGGAAGTGTTTGGTGTATTGTACACAATTAGAGAAAATGTTATTTTATATTATTTCTTTTTAATATGCAGTGTAAGTGTGGTAAGTAAGCCATTACAGTGCTTTAATTGAAATAATTATTTTTTTCTTCAGACTTTCAAGATATTCCATATTCTGATTGGTGTGAGCAGACTATCCATAATCCCTTAGAAGTTGTTCCCTCCAAGTTTTCAGGGATTTCTGGATGCAGTGATGGGGTGTCCCAAGAAGGCTCAGCTAGCAGCACCAAAAGCACAGAATTGTTACTAGGTGAATATTCAGATTCAAATCCAATCATTATTAATAAAACTGTTTTTAGTTGGTTTTGTTTTTCATAAATACTGTAAATTAAAAGTGTCTCAAAACAATAATATATCTATTTTAGTGAAGCAATTTAACACTGTTAAATATTGCACCTATATCACCCACTGACAGATCCTCTTAGCTAACTGCTTTTATTAGAGTTTTGCTCCCGAAATGATTGGCAGAGCTTGTGTAATTGATCTCAGTTCTAGGTCTTTAGATGAAGTTTAAAAATAAATTTCACGAGTTATAATCATTTTTTGTTGTGATATAATAGATAGTATTTAACTTCTCACTGCAATCTTTTCAGGTGTTAAAACAATTCCAGATGATACACCAATGTGCCGTATACTCCTTCGCAAAGAAGTTCTAAGATTAGTCATTAATTTGAGTAGTTCAGTTTCAACTAAATGTCATGAGACTGGGCTTTTAACGTGAGTAAACCATATGCATAAGCATTATTTGTTTATACTGTTTTTTAAGTTGAGAAAAGATGCTTGAAATACTTCAAAAGGCGTGTTAACTTACATCAGTAGTTCTAAACTGCATCGCATGCCTGTGTGAGGCTAGATTTTCTTTAATACTTTAACCACAACAACATATGACAAAAAATTGAATGCAAAAGCAAGTATAAGAATCTAGCTATCCATATTCTTCTAAGCCAGACTTTTAAAGAAATCTATAAAAAGTGTAAAATAATGCCACTCTTCTCACTTTTTTACTTTTGGAAAATACAGTTATTTTTATTAAAATTATGTTATTTTTATGTTAACATGTAATGGATTTATTTTTAAAATAAATTAATGCATATTAGGAAGTCTCTTAATTTCTAATATAGTAGTTAATGATGGCTATAACCCACACAAAAATAACTTTTGGAGTCCTCATTAATTTTTAAGAAAGTAAGTCCTGAGACCAAATAAGGAAAGTGGGCTTATGTAACAAGTCATATTTTCTTGGTTTAATTTTTTTTATTATTTAAAGCAGTGGTTCTCCAAAAAAAAAAAAAAAAAAAAAAAGTGCCCCTCAGGGTCTCCTCCTGTAGGGCTTGCTTTTTTTGGGGGAGTGGGGAGACATAGTCTTGAACTCTCAGCTAGGCTGGAGTGCAGTGGCGCAATCTCAGCTCATTGAAACCTCTGCGTCCCAAGTTTAAGCAATTATCCTGTCTCAGCTTCCTGAGTAGCTGGATTACAGGTGCATGTCACCACGCCTGGCTAATTTTTGTATTTTTAGTGGAGAAGGGGTTTCACTGTGTTGGCCAGGCTGGTCCTGAACTGACCTCATGATCTGCCAACCTCAGCCCCCCCAAAGTGCTGGGATTACAAGCATGAGCCACTGTGCCCGGCCTATATTTTATATTCTGAAGTCATCACCCCAAGTATTCCATCTAATCCATATCTGGAAGGAAATCTGTTTTTCAAGTAAGTGATACTTTGGAGGAAAAAATAGATACATTGTGATTACAGTTTTCATTACACCATAATCTTTTCTTTCATTTTAGAATTAAGGAGAAGTATCCTCAAACATTTGATGACATTTGCCTTTACTCTGAGGTTTCCCATTTGCTGTCACACTGCACATTCAGACTTCCTTGTCGGAGGTTCATACAAGAATTATTTCAAGATGTACAGTTCCTACAAGTAAGTATGATTAGTGCTTCTCAAATTTATCTTCCAAGAATAAACCTCTTTGAATTGAATTAAAAGAGAGATTATAGTGCGGTGTGGTGACTTATGCCTAAATACCAGCACTTTTGGGGGCCAACACAGGAGAATTGCCTGAGCCCAGGAATTCAAGACCAGCTTGGGCAGTATAGTGAGACTGCTGCGTCACTACAAAAACCCTTTTAAAAATTAGCCAAGGGTAGTGGCATGTGCCTGTAGTCCCAGCTACTTGGGAGCTTGAGGTAGGAGGACCCTTTGAGCCCATGAGTCAGAGGTTGTGGTGAGCAAATATTGTGCCACTGCACTCCATCCTGGGAAGATTGAGCAAGATACTATCTCAAAAAAAATTTTTTTATGTATTTAAATAAGCACATGCTATATTATCTATTTTGATAAAAGTCATTAATGATACACCATTTTTTCTCTAGATGCATGAAGAAGCAGAGGCTGTGTTGGCAACACCACCAAAGCAACCTATAGTTGATACATCTGCTGAATCCTGACCTCGTATTTATTATGGATATATATATATATATATAAATATATATATATTTATATATATATAAAATTTTCATATTTGTGGATTTCCTAAAAGCCTCAGAAAATATGACTGGGCAGCAAAGACAGGAGTATCTTCTGTACACTGTTCCACAGTTACTGGTACATGAACAGTTGGAACTGCTGACTTCCCTAACCAAAACAACTTCCTTCTCTCCCTTGTTGAACCTTATGAGAGGTTCATGATTCATTAACACAGATTTAAGAGTTTTAGTTACCATTGTATGCAAGAGCCAAGCACTGAATACCTATATAAATTTTCTATTTTTTCATTTTAAAAGCATAATGAGAGTGGAACAATAATGGGATATGCAGAAGCACCCTTCACAGTTATTTCTGGATTATTTTTAGGGTAAATATGCAGATGCCTTGTTAACTAATTTGTGGAAACCAGGAATCAGTGTCTCTAAGGCTGCATTCTGTTACCACAATGGGGTGTGCTGTAACTGCTGGTATTAGAGAGGGAATTTTTTGGCCCTTTCACATTTTTCTTAATGTTTGTAACACTACTTCAGGGGTTTATAACCTCAAAGCAAAAGAAGAGCCTCAACAACCTGGGACTTGTAAGTTATTTTTATGTTACTAGACTTGCATAAAGATTCTTGTTTTCCAACTCTTCATTTTGTTGCAATGTGTTATTACAGGATATATGAACCAATTAAGGTTTTTCACTACAGTTCTTGAATAAAAGTTAAAAATCATTTTTTATTTTAATAAAAATTTTTCCCATTTATAGAATGCATATATTGGCAGTGGACTTCACTTTCATCAACTTTCCATCACATTGCTTTAAACAGGAACTTGAACAAGCACTGTTAGTTCAGACCTAAAGAAAAGGAAAGCATTAAATAATACTTTGGGTCTCCTGAGGAAAAGTTAAGTTTGCTTGCAATTTACACATTCCATGGGGAAAGAAGAGCCATATTTCCTTTAAGAAAAATCATTAATAAAGCTTGTTACTAAGAAAAATTGTAGTGAAAAGCCTTAAGTACCAAATTTTAAAGCAGCAGTAACTTAATTTTTATATCAGTGTTTTTGTTTTGCACAAACTAAATGCAGTGATAGGTGGGTTTGTGAGTATATTAATTGCCTTTATCCATTTGCGAAGTTAAGCTGATGAGGGCAAGGTTTTTGTTTGTTTGTTTAATTTGTATATGTCTAAAGGTATGTGGAAATTTTTACAGGAATTAAACATATATGCAAATTTGTATATAAAAATAGCATGGCCATCATCATTTGAATGCTTGTAAATGAAAGGATTATCTTTTTTGAGATCTATATATAAATAGAAATAGAAAATCCAGCTGGACTGATTAGGATTCTTTTTTAATTCATTTGTGTATAACATTTTTATTACAATTACACATCAGTTTTGACACAGTCATAGCAACATTGATTAATATTTTCCCATGTTGCAGATCCTTTTTGTAATGGGTTCATTCTTTGAGATCTCTGTAAAGAACCCTGTGAACTAGAAAACAGAACTCACAGAGATACTTTTTTAAAAAATGTATTTACTGGCACTGAAAGCTCCAGTTGGGATGAAGCATTTCATCTCACTTCATAACACCTCTTTGACTGCACTTCAGTGAATTGTTCTTATGTGCACTGCGTAGCAACTTACATTATAACAAAGCAGATAAGGGCTGTAAGCTGCTGCTTATGTTGAAAAGTGGTTCTTCAGATTTTCTCTCATAAAATCCAATTGAAGATAAATAATTTTTTATACTTTATCACTGAACCCAAGTGTTTATTTAAATGTCAACAGTACTTCTAAGAACGTTGCCTGTCACCATGGTCTTTGGTCTTGGATAACTAAACTGCCTTTCCAGAGAACCAAATGTCAGAGTTACTAGACCAAATAGTGGTTAAAACCTCCAAAGGAAGTCATGTAGTTATCTTATTCATAATGGGATTAACATATTTTAGACATTCATTTTAAACACTACCTCAGTTAATATAGACAATAAAATCTGTGGTTTCATCCCTCAAAAGTTAACAGTAATTTTTTTTTTTGTCTTACACACATACACCCCCTCCCCCACCATCACTATCGCTGGACCCCCACCTTGGTCATCTGTCCTAAAATAAGGCTGTTATTATTACCTGAATGGGTTGGGTTTTTTTTAACTGTTACTTTGAGAAACATGTATGTATACATTATCGTATCTGCCTATATCACTTACTTTGGGGAGATACTCAGAGCTTTGTGGTTATCAGTATACTTTTTTAAAAAAAGTCTATGCTTAAATTTATAGTGCTATTTGGTTTCTCCTTGGTTTCACTGACAGGTCTAATACATTTCCTTTGAGTACTTGTTTGTAAAAAGTAGACTTTATGGTAAAAAATACATGCAGTGCCAAGTGATTAACTTAGGTGTTGAAAAATATTAAATTATAGCAGAAGAGGTTAGGAATGATATCAGCAGTAATAGAAATAATTGAGAAAATCATCTATAAATAATAGATACTGAAGACTATAGAATACCAAAATAATGTCAATAATGTAGTTTTTAAAGTGTAGGATTAATCTTAGTCCATATAAATTTGTACTATTGGTAATTATTGAATAATTTGGAGGAATTTGGGCAGTTGTGCTGGTTGTAAACTGTGAATTTCTAATCGTAAAGTGAATTGTTACTTCTAATTGAACTTTTTTCAAAAACAGATTTCAGCCTCACATACTAAATACTGATAAATAAGGAAATTAGAAATTTAGTATTCATAATTATATATGCTCTAAAATTTCTTATACTTTTATTTCCTGTTTATTCTTAGATTTGAAGGGGGAAGCAGTCTATTCTCATTAAATTTTTTCTAATAAAAGTAGAATAATGACATTCTGTATGACAGTGACATTAAAAAAGGTTCTTTGGAAGTATATATGTTATTATAACATAATGTGTACAAGTCCTTTTGAAATGACAACTTTTATGGGTTTCAGCTCTTTTATCTAGAGCTTGAGAAAATTAAAGCTGAATTTTTCAGGGCATATCACAATGGTGAAGTGTTCAACAGTGGGATGTCAATGCTTATTTAGATTTGCCTACTGCTATTTATATAAAATGTTATTCCATTCAGAGGATGCCTTTTATCCCCTCATTAAAGCACAGATCACTAAGCAATAAAAACCAAATTGTCTGTCATTCAAATTACAACTGCAGTTATTTTCGCATGGTAAGAGTGAGGTGCTAATTTTGTGTGAGATGAACTTTATATAAACTACATTGGAAGATGTTCTTTGGAAGTAAGTTTTTTTCCCCGTTTACTCTTAGGCTTCCAGTTTTGTCTCAGATTCACAATCCGTTAAAACATGGGGAAAAAAGAAAAGGTAAAACTGAGAAACTTTTATTAGAAGAGCTGTTTGGAATGAACCAACGTTTCAGATTTTCCAAAATGGAAGTTGAGAAAAGTCTCCATTGTCTCTGGATTAACAAAATACACTGTTACTATCTTAATCTCAAGAGTGTCATTACAGTGGGAATCTCATTAAAAAGCATACCAGTGAAATTAATAGCAGTGCTTATCAAAACACTGAAATCTGTGAGAATCTTTCTAGGAGCATTCTTTTTTTCTTTTAGTTCTAAGTTCCAGGGTATTTTTCATTCCTACTAGATTTATATGACTCACAGAATGTGGACTTTTTTCCCATTTGGAGTATTTTTGTAATGTAAGTATCAGATAGCTGTACCACAGCATGCATAAATTGCACATTTTGTTTTACTTTCTTTATAAAATATTTAATTTCAAAAATATAATTTATGCCAAAAAACAGCATACCTTTCAGTTTTGCTACTTGGTTGATTTAGCACAAAATGCAAAGTCTTGTGGCATAGAGGGGGAGTGAAAAAAATTTTACAGGTAATTGTTAGAAAAATGCCTGTCAGAAACCCTAAAGCTGCATTGTAAAACAAATGGTGTAAATTAGTTTTGAAAAGTGGTAAGGAATTATGAAAAAAATCTCAGACTTAATGCTCTCTAACCACGTGATCTTCTTTTTTATTTGGTAATACGCTGCTACATATTTGGAGGTTCTGATGTTTGTAGGTCACTGAACAGACATTGAAATCTGATTTATATTGTATAACTGTAACATAGAAAAAGTATTTATATTTTTTCTGTAAGAATATTTCATTGAGTTGTGTATAATTTAAATAAGATTTGTCCCCAAATGGTTTTGCTCACCTTGATTTTTTTTGTTGTGATTTTCTTGTTTTTGTATAATGTGTACAGTTTATTTCAATGGCATTAAAAGCCTCCTGAAGCATAATCTTATCAAAGGGATACATTGTTAATAAAATGTACTTAAAATTCTTAAACTCTTTGCCATTGTTTTATTTGAAATCTTAAAACAGTCAGCAGTCATATGGCCTCGATTTGAGTCCTGTAATGCTGATGCTAACATATGTAACTCCAAGCAAAAGTGACTTTTAGGTCCCACAGACATATAGAGTGGCTGTGACAAATATTTTAAAGCAATTCTCCTCTTAAACACTTGGTAATTTAATCAAACATCTTTGCAGTTTTTAAAACTATAAAGACATGGGATTTGGAAAATGGGTCATCATCTTTAGATAGAATATAATGTACAATATTATAAATGATGATGATATGACAGTGGTGACCTCTGTGGAAGGTATTTATTTCTCATGCATGAATTGCCCTGATTGGATAAGGTTACCTACAACCAGACTGACCAACGACAATACCACTGAAATGACCAATTCTGGAGAATAAAGTTGAGTGTCAAAGTGTAGGATCTGTTAATAAAATATGGTAAAATGCATGTTTCACTTCAAGAAACATTTTGTTTCGGATAGTTTGGCAAATTTCTGTGTATCATTTTTCCCAATGTCTTCCACTGTATATGTCATTGAAAACTTAGCTGGCCCCAAAATAAACTAAAAAGCATACTTAAAAATCATCATGCAGCTGATCTTTTGAAAAAAAGTCCTAATATGCCAAACTTGGAAAAGATTGTTTCATTTTTAAAACTCTTTAGCATATAAAATATCCAAAAATATGTACTACTTCAAAACTGATTTAAAAAAACTAAAATATGCTAAAACTTTCCTTAATGCTTAGAGGAATAAAACAACTATGCTTTCAATTTGAATATACCTATTGTGTTGTAAACATTTTAACTGACAGCTGTGAAAACTTTGTCTTCTATTGTTTCTCTTGCAGTGTTTTAAAAGTTCTACTTTATGCAGAGTGCTTTAACATGTTTTGTAAATTCTTTGAGATGAAAGCATATCTTTCAACAGAACTCTTAGAAGTGTTACCAAGATATTAAGCCTTGACAATCTTAGGAGTCAAGTAGGCAACAAGGTTGACCCTACTTAGTATGAATTAATTAGGTGTTTGAATGTAGGAAGCGTTCAGCAGGTGTATGACTGTTCTGTGAAGAGGTCCCAACTCCCATCCTGAATCATAGAGGTCTCCTGCACACAGGTGAGAACCGTGCACAGGCTGATGTAGGATTTAAAGGCCATTACTTCTAGTCCTGTCCACCCAAATATCCTGATGTTTTTAAGGAATTGTGATTTTATATGCAATTTTTTAACAGTATTATGACTATATTAGAAAAAGTAGAGCTTATTTAGAGAAGCTCATATTTACATGAAGTCATGATTTGCTTCAAAATAATGTAAGGAGGAAGAGCGCACAGGAGTATGGATGGAGCTGAAACAGTCATGGGTAGTGACCGTTGGGGCTGGAGATGATAGACAGAGGTTTATTAAACTATTCTACTTTTGTGTGTATTTGAAATTTTCCATTTTTCTGACACATGAATATTTCAAAGTTTCCAAATAACACTTCTTAAAGCCATATTAAGATGGCATATAGGCCAGGCGTGGTGGCTCATGCCTGTAATCCCAGCACTTTGGAAGGCCGAGGCGGGTGGATCACTTGAGGTCAGGAGTTCGAGATCAGCCTGACCAACATAGTGAAATCCTGTCTCAGAAAAAAAAAAAAAATAGGTGGCATATAGAATTGAAAACTAAGTTTCTGAACATGAACTAAGTTGGTTATGACCATTGGAGAGGAAATGTTTACAGCCAAGACTATAGGTCATAGTGATATTATGAAGACAAAAGTTACATAACCCAGCATTTCCTATTGGCATGTTGTTCTATTTCAGAAAGACTTCATTTAGGCCAGTGATTCTCAAAGTTTAGTGTGTATCTGAATGCCTAGGAACTGATGAAAAATAGACTCTAAGTCCATACCCCAAAGATTCTGATTAAGAGGTTTGTAGTCATATCCAGGAATTTACATTTTTATTTAGTAAGTTCATGAGGTGATGTATCATCTAAACTGAGTAATTACTAGATTTTCATTTCATTGAGGGAGATAAAACAGTGTGATGATGAAATATTTTAAGGTTTATTGCAATAGCAAAAATGACTTCAAAGTTTTGTGTGAATTATTTTTTAAAACTATATGAAAAATATGTACAAATCAGTCATCAATGTCATTGACATTTTTGTGAACAAGTTTCAAATGAAAAATACCCCATCATGACAAAGGTACATAAATAAATGCTGACAATACTGGCCCTAAAGTCTAACACAACTGTTAGACTAATTAGGATACCACTTTGTACTATGTGAGGAGCAATGTTTCCAGCAAAAGGCTTAGTTACCTGTAAGGAAAAAGTAGAAAAGCTCAAACGGAAGTACTGGCTTGTGTAGGTTTATTTAGGCCAGTTGACAGCCACGTTATTTTGAGGTGTGGCTACTTGTTTCTCTTCATAGTGTTAAATGGCACAGTGCAAGGCAGTGGGCACTAGAGGCACGAGCATTGGCAGAGCCAATGAAATGGCAGGCAGGAAATGTGACAGCCGGGTGTGATGGCTCACACTTGTAATCCCAGCACTTTGGGAGGCCAAGGTGGGCAGGTCACCTGAGGTCAGGGGTTCGAGACCAGCCTAAGATGGTGAAACCCCGTCTCCTCTACTAAAGATACACAATTAGCCAGGTATGGTGATGCATGCCTGTAATCCCAGCTACTCAGGAGGCTGAGGCAGGAGAATTGCTTGAACCTGGGAGGTTGAGGTTGCAGTGAGCCGAGGTGACACCATTGCACTCCAACCCGGGCAACAAGAGTGAAACTCTGTCTCAAAAAATTTAAAAAAAAGTGACAAATAGGCTGGGTGTGGTGGCTCATGACTATAATAATCTCAGCACTTGAGGAGACTGAGGCAGGCAGATCACTTGAGGTCAGGTGTTCGAGACCAGCCTGGCCAACATGGTGAAACCCAATCTCTACTAAAAATACAAAAACTAGCTAGGTGTGGTGGTGTGCATCTGGAGCCCTAGGTACCCCGGAGGCTGGGGCAGGAGAATTGCTTATACCCAGGAGGGAGAAGCTGCAGTGAGCTGAGATTGCACCATAAGAACCAACATGTACTAAACACTAGTTGTGTACCAAGTGCTTTGCATATATTGGTTCAGAGGAGACCAAGTTGCTCCAGAGCCAACACAGAATTTCCCACTCCATAGAACTTTTTAGTTATATCTAAATTATGTCCGACAACAAGGTTTCACTTATTATTTTAGCATGATATGAATATAAATGTGACAGTTATCTTGACCCAGGCAACCTACTACAGAGTCTAAAGGATGCTAAGTGAAAACACGTCATGTATATACAGTTCTTGAAAGAAAAGAGGAGCCAAAAACTGAATGGAATTATGTGATATATTTTCCTTTTTATGTTCTGAGGTAGTCATCAAAAATTATGGCAGAATACTGATGTCTATGGAGCAGAGGTGTAACTGACAGTAAGTAGTTCCTTGCCAATCCCATTCTTTCACTGTAATAAGCTTGACAGAATTGTAGAAATCTTGTTGATTCATCACACATTTTACGTATTAGATTAGATCTACGCCCCAATTTTACCGTGTCAATGAACTTTAGATTCTTATCCCTTCGAGGAAGCCTCAAATCTGTTTTGGCCTCAAACATCTATGAGTTTTTCATTAAACACACTCAGTAAATTTACATTGACAATTTATGCTGTAGTAATAAGTCTCCTGTGGCTTTTATTGAAGCCTTCAGTCTTCAATAAAATAATAATAATTGTTTCTAACAGAAATATTTCCTCAGTAACCTTACAGGACCATAGCCATCCTGTACAGTACTGAGTGGGGGTCTGTGGAGTGGTTAATGCATTTCCGTATGTCAAGCTCAAGTCTCTCGTTCTAAAGGTGAGCCTGGAACAAACAGCAGCAAGGTAAGCATGCTCCCATGATCCTGCCATTTCTAGGGCAAGCCTCCTCCAACAGGGAGTATTACATTCCATAGCTTCTGGCCATTAACCTAGCCAGACTGTAGTGCTCTTATATAAACCAGACTGCAAATTGTAATGGGATTAAGGACCAAGGCCACCGGTGATGAGAGGGTGGCAACTCTGCTCCTCTTAATGTCTGTGTAGCATGAAGTATGCAATTGGCATGCTGGTTAATGGTAGTGTTCACCTGGATTTAAAAGGGTAATCGAGGAGAGGCTGGTATTCTCGGTCGGGGAAGGCGAGGCAAGACACAGGGGTACTGCCATTTGCCTTTTATACTCTGAACAGTGTGGTGGCTCTACTGGATTTGTTGGGAGACTGTCCTTGTCTCCAGACATGGGTAAAGCCAACTGGGACACATAATTCAAACTTGTTTCTCCAGCTGAGATTTCTCCCAGGGAGTTCATGTAGTTTTTTTCTAGTGCCTTTTGTACATTTTCAGGTGAGATCATTAGTCCCAGCTGACTTGGGGGGAGTTTCAGGGGTACTGGAACGTGGCCACAAGAGCCAGAGTCAGAAGCTGCCTGGTTATAGGTCAAGTTCTCAAAACAGATGAAGGGGCCAGGGCCAGAGTAATTCTTTTCTGTTGGAAGGAGGTAAAGGTAGTTAGGCTTAGTCAACTCGGTTTCTGTGAGTGACTTCCTAAACTGTATCTTTGTCCCTTCTGGCTTGCTTACAACTTCAATAGCATCTGGAATACAGTCACTGACATTCATTATTGTTAGGTGAGGTTTCTCCTAAAAAGGAAAAAAAAAGATGTAAATATAAACATTTGTGTGTGTGCATGCATCAAAGTATATTAAGCATGTGGAATACACTTAGAGCTTCAGTGTTGTTTATGTTTCTTCCGGGTCACAAATAACCTGGAGGTGATGTTGAAAACCAAAACCTTTCCCCTGACAGAAGAAATCAAAGCTCCAATCACCAATTTCATAGCTGTGGGTGCAGAGGTGGCTTTTACTGTGCTATATTTTCCTGAGAAGCTCTAGGAAAATGGGATTCTGACAGCTCCCACTCTGGGTTCATCCTTAATAGGTATATGGCATACATATAATTTGCCAACATTTACCTTGAATTTTATTAATGACAAGATGCTGCTCTTGTAAGGGTCAGGGATGTCAGGGTAACACGTCTCCTTAATCCTAGAAAAAAAAAATGAGACTGAATTTCACAATATAGTGGAATAGTCAGGAGCAAGAACTCTGGAGTCAGATTCCTACTGGCTTTTAATCCTTGCTTTGTAACTTATTAAGCAAGATACTTAATTCTTCCATGCTTTAATTTCTTATCTGCTAAATGGAGATAATTATGGTACTTAGAATGTCCTCATGAGGATTAAATGAATTAATTGATAAAGCACTTAGAACACTGCCAAACATATAGTAAGTGAGATATAAATATTAGCTATTGCTGTTGAAAAAATTCTGTGGAATCTTTCCTCATATAGTGGCCTGGAAATCAAAATTGTGAAATAAATTACATATTCTCATCCCAGCCTCCTTTGTCCTTTTCCTTTTTTGTACATTGTTTCATATTATTCACTGTCATTTCTATCTTACTAAGTCTTTCTCCAGATTTTTCTCTGACTCTCCTCTTGGATGAAACCTTCCTCACATACTTACCACTGACTTTTCAAGTAGCACACAATCATGATGAGCAAGAAGCAGAAAAACATGGGCAGTAGGATATAAATCAGCATCGAGGCTGAACAAGGAAAAAGAAAGGGACATTTTTAATCAGTACTTTTCCTTCCCTCAAAGGAATAAAAATAAATTTATGATTGAGAGTAATTTTACGTTTATTATTTCTCAAATTATTTATTCAAGTTGCAGTATAACTTGAGTTCTGCCTAACTTCAAGGGAAAAGCTAACCAACCAACTAGCCACTAGCCAACCACACAGGAAGCCATTTGCCATCAATATTGTGTGACTCAAATTTGTTACCTCTTCTGATAGATTGGATCATGACTTTCCACTCCTGCCAAAACTTCATGGTAGGTGGAGAATATTTTCCTGTCCCTTGACTTGGGGCTCAGTCATGTGCCTTGCCTTGGCCAATGGGCTTTGGTAATTGTAAGTAAGTGCTTTAAATGTACATGCATACATTGGCTTGCCCTCTTGTGCTCCTGTAATCCACCATGAGAAGTGTGTGCCCCAGGCAGTTGCTGCACCTTCGGCCTTATCCCTAGAATGAAACTATGTGAAACAAACCTGAACCTGACTGAACTTGGAGTCCAGCTTAGCCCAGCCTAGATCAGCCAAGTCTCAGCTGACCTGTAAATCCATGAGTACAAAAAGAAGTATTTGTTCTTGTATGCTACTGAGCTTTTGAGGGTGTTTGTTACACATCAAAAATTGACTAGTACACTCCTTCTACTTAGCCTCAGATTACCTAAATATGTCTTAATCTGGGATAATGATTATGTTTATTTCTCAACTGCTGGTTCATTTATTTCAAATGCCCATTGTGAAAGTTGTTAGACTCAAAATAGAATCACTAATGGTAGGAAACCCTGACAAAAAGAGCTGGGAAGGCTATGCAGATAACAACACTACAAAAACCACAACCTTGCACAAAGGTCATTGCAACCTTACGCACACACACACACACGCACACACACACACAAAATGCTTCTGCAAGGACATCTTCCCATCCGACCTTGGACTGGCATCACCTTGTTATTAATCTTTATAGTCAAGAATAATTATTATCGCTTCTCGGCCTTTTGGCTAAGATCAAGTGAAGAATAATTATTTCAAAGCAATTATATAATCCTCCTTTTTTTTCTTTAAAAACCTTTGTCTTCCTTTACCTCCCTGAATATGCACAGTTTACTATAGTTTGTTTATTTCCTTTGCAATCCTTAGTCCTAAATAAACATGTTTTCTTTTACAGAGTGTCTCTCTGATATTAGATTAACACCATCTTCCTGTTCCCATTGCTTGCAATTTCCGCTAAATAATAATCCAGCTGTGTTGGTAAACACTCCCTTTCACAAATATAAATTGCTCAGGGAGGGTCTCCGGGGTTAAGAGTTATTCACATGTACATATGATTCTGTTCAATCCATTAGCCTCCCCTGCCCTCTCCATGCTCCACCCCACACCTGGCTGTCCTGGAAGAAATGCGGCTTGATTTGGGAACAGTAGTGTGGTGAGTAATGTTGGAATTTTGTAAAGAAAGGTGGCCCTGGGTAGATGCACACGCCAGTGCTATAAGGCAACACAGGGGTCTAGGGAAAAGGACCCAGAAAGGTAAGAGAGGGCCAAAGCAAGCACCTCAACAACTGGCATAAAACTGACCCTGGCCCTGGAAGGGGAAAGAAACTCTCTTTCTGAATCTCACTGTGGACAACCTTGCTCTCAAGGACAGTACTTTTGATCATGTAAACCAAAAAGTATCTGAAACAGGTCTCCATCAATTTAGAAGTTTATTTTGCCAAAGTGAAGGATGTGACTGGAAGAAATAAAGAAAATCACAGAAACATTACGTGGTCTGTGCCTTTCTCCAACTATAATTTTGGGGGCTTCAATATTTAAAGGGGAAAAGTGGACCGAAGGAGAAAGAGGAGAGGAATAGTTTTCTACAAGTTTCAAGAGAAAAGGAACAGGCAGAAGAACAGTCAATTAAGTATTCATCTTTCTGGAGAGGCTAAGATAAGGTACACATAGAGTAGGTACCTGGGGAGATATTTAACCTTTTAGTGTACCTGTCTGCTTAGAAACAAAAGGAAAGTTAGCTTCTTGCATGAATCAGCTTTCAGCTTATTTTTTTCCTTTGCATAGTGAATTTTATTTTCCTTTCACAATCATTGCAATTGGTTTTAAAATTTGGTTAAGTTATGGATTTTTAATGTATTTGAAGGCAAGCTCAAGGACCCAACCATATTTCCAGATTTCAGACTGGTTTGCTAAGCTTTTTATTGACGTATAATATATACATGAAGAAAAACGCTGATAAGTGTATACAGCTCAATGAATTTTCACAAATTGATCACACCCATGTGGCCAGTACCCAGATCCAGACAACAACATTACTGGCTCCCTGGCAAGGTCCTCTTGTATCCTCATCCAGTTGTAATTCCCTCCGAAGGCAGCCACTAGCCTATCCTTTCACAGCACAGAGCATTTGCCTTTTTCTGTACTTTACAGATGGAATCATAGGGCAAGAATCATGTCTGGCTTTTTCCACTCAGCCTTACATTTGTGAGATTCAGTCATATTATTTCTGTAAACGCAAAGTGTTCATTCTCATTGCTGCATGATATTCCATTGTGTAAATATACCACAATTGTTTATCCTTTCTACTTGAGGGGCAACTGGTATTTCCAGTGTGCAGCTCTCATGAGTTGTGCTGTCATGAACATTCTAGTATATGTCTTCGGGTATTTCTTTAGGGTTTATTTAGGCATTTTGGGGGCATATATACCTAGGAGTGAAGGTTCTCACATCTAGGGTATATATATGCTCATTTTAGAAGATACTATCAAAGAATTTTCCAAAATTGCTTGTACCAATTTACTTCCACCAGCAAGGTATGGGAGTTCCAGTTTTTCTACATCCTCATCAACACTTGGTATTTTTCATGTCAGCTATTTTCAGCTAATTTTAAACACAAACTTTGGAAACATAATCTACTTCCATATTTGGGATTGAAAAAATGATTCAGTAATGCCTATTAAATTCACAAGGAAATGTAGTGCCAAATGTCCAAATATAAAAACACAAATTACAGTTGGTTTAGATACCCTACACATTTAAACAAATTGCTTACCCTCTCTGTGACTCATTATCTCTATTTAATAACCTAGTCTTCTAATCAGAGAAAAAGTTAACAAACCAATTTACAATGAGAAAGAATTATTTTGAAAAGTACCAACAGAATAAGCATTTATTCACTACTTTGCAATTTCAATATTACATTAATTTTTTGCATTTCTGTTTTTTTCGCTTTTACTGTTTAATCATTCCAGCCTCATTGTAGTGGATACCTTACTCCCATCCAGAAAGATCTGAGGTACAGTTAACTGGATGCTAAACACATAATATTCTACCTATTTTTTTGTAAAAAGTAAAATTTCACCGGGCGCGGTGGCTCAAGCCTGTAATCCCAGCACTTTGGGAGGCCGAGGTGGGTGGATCACGAGGTCAAGTGATCGAGACCATCCTGGTCAACGTGGTGAAACCCCGTCTCTACTAAAAATACAAAACATTAGCTGGGCATGGTGGCGCATGCCTGTAATCCCAGCTACTCAGGAGGTTGAGGCAGGAGATTTGCCTGAACCCAGGAGGCGGAGGTTGCGGTGAGCCAAGATCGCCCCATTGCACTGCAGCCTGGGTAACAAGAGCGAAACTCCGTCTAAAAAAAAAAAAAAAAAAAAAAAAGTAAAATTTCTGTCGGGAAAGTTGCAAATATTTCAAATACTAATATAATCAATAGTCACAAGCCAAGGCTAATGAGGTTAACATATGGGAGATGACTGAAACTTAGAAAATGTATACTTAAAGATAAGTGTGTGTGTGTGCGTGTGTGTTGTATGTGTGTATATACCAACCAAGTAAATTCCAAAGCTAGAAAAAAACTAACCTGAAAATAAATTTAAAATTAACTCCAAAATGACAAGAGTGCTCAAATAATGTAAATCATTGACACATCTTAATCTGAGAAGGGGTTCTGGATTTTGGCTTGGAGACCTGGGGACAGGTTTCAGTGTAGTAGTCAACATACAGTCAGTGCCACAACCTGCCTGGTATGGTTTGGCTGTGTCCCCACCCAAATTTCATCATGAACTGTAGCTCCCATAATCCCTACATGTCATGGGAGGGGCCTGGTGGGAAGTAATTGAACACATGCTGCTGTTCTTCTGGTAATGAATGAGTTCTCACAAAATCTGATGGTTTTATAAGGGGCTTTTCCCCCTTTGCTTGGCACTTATCTCTCCTGTTGCCATGTGAAGAAGGACGTGTTTGCTTACCCTTCTGCCATGATTATAAGTTTCCTGAGGCCTCCTCAGCCATGCAAAACTGTGAGTCAATTAAACCTCTTTCCTTTATAAATTACCCAGTCTCAGGCAGTTCTTTATAGTAGTGGAGAATGGACTAACACAGTAAATTGGTACCAAGGGAGTGGGGCACTGCTTATAGGGATACCTGAAAATGTGAAAGTGACTTTGGAACTGGGCCTCAGGCAGAAGCTGAACAGTTTGGAGGGCTCAGAAGAAGAGAGGAAAATGTGGGAAATTTGGAACTTCCTAGAGACTTGTTGAATAGCTTTGACCAAAATGCTGATAGTGATATGGACAGTGAAGTCCAGGCTGAGGTGGTCTCAGAGATGAGGAACTTGTTGGGAACTGGAGCAAAGATGACTCCTGTTATGCTTTAGCAAAGAGACCTGTGGTGTTTTGCCCCTACCTAGAGATCTGTGGAACTTTGAACTTGAGACAGACGATTTAGGGTATCTGGCAGAAGAAATTTCTGAGGAAATTTCTCAGCATTCAAGAGGAAGCAGAGCAAAAAAGTTTGGAAAATTTGCAGCTTGGTGATGCATTACAAAAAAAAACCTCTCCATTTTCTGAAGAGAAATTCAAGCCAGCTGCACAAATAGGCATAAATAACAAGGTGCCAAGTGTTAATCTCCAAGACAATGGACGAAATGTCTCCAGGCCAATTCTGAAGTCTTCACAGCCACCCCATCCATCACAGGCCCAAGGGCCTAACAGGGAAAAATGGTTTCCTAGGCTGGGCCCAGGACCCCCCTGGTCTGTGCAGCCTCAGGACATGGTGCCCTACATCCCAGCTGCTTCACCTCCAGCTGTGGCTAAAAGGGGTCATTGCTTCAGAGGGTGCAAGCCCCAAGCCTTGGCAGCTTCCATGTGATGTTGAACCTGGGTGCAGAGAAGTCAAGAATTGAGGTTTTGGGAACCTCTGCTGAGATTTCAGAGGATGTATGGAAATGCCTGGATGTCCAGGCAGAAGTTTCCTGCAGCAGCAGAACCCTCATGGACAACCTCTGCTAGGGCAGTGTGGAAGGGAAACATGGAGTTGGAGCCCCCCGACAGAGTCCCTACTGGGGCACTGCCTAGTGGAGCTGTAAGAAGAGGGACACCATCCTCCAGGCTCCAGAATGGTAGATCCACCAACAGCCTGTACCATGTGCCTAGAAAAGCTGCAGACACTCAATGCCAGCCCATGAAATCAGCCAGAAGGGGTCTCTACCCTGCAGAGCCACAGAGGCAGAGCTACCCAAGACCACAGGAGCATATATCTCTTACATCAGGATGACCTAGATGTGAGACATGGAGTCCAAGGAGATCAAATCTCTGAGAGTTTTGGAACTTTATGGTTTAATGACTGCCCTATTGGATTTTGAACTTGAATGAGGCCTGAGGCCTGTAGTTCCTATGTTTTGGCCAATTTCTCCCACTTAGAATGGATGTATGTACCCAATGACTGTACTCCCATTGTATCTAGGAAACAACTAACTTGCTTTTAATTTTACAGGCTCATAGGTGGAAGGGACTTGCCTTGTCTCAGATTAGACTTTGGACTTGGACTTTTGGGTTAATACTGGAATGAGCTAAGACTTTGGGGGACTGTTGGAAAGGCATAATTGTGTTTTGAAAAGTGAGGGCATGAGATTTGGAAGGGGCCAGGAGTGGAATATGGTTTGGCAGTGTCCCCACCCAAATTTCTAATTGTAGCTCCCATAATCCCCACGTGTCCTTGGAGGGACGCAGTGAGAGGCAATTGAATCATGGGGGTGTTTACCCCCATGCTGTTCTCATGATAGTGAATGAGTTATCACAAGATCTGATGGTTTTATAAGGTGCTTTTCCCCCTTTGCTCAGCACTTATCTCTCCTTCCACCACGTGAAGAAGGATGTGTTTGCATCCCCTCTGCCATGATTGTTAAGTTTCCTGAGGCCTCCCCAGCCCATGTGAAACTGTGAGTTAAACTTCCTTACTTTATAAATTACTCACTCTCAGGTAGTTCTTTATAGAAGTGTGAGAATGGACTAATACATTGCCACTGCAGCCACATGTGTCCGAATCACCAGTCAGGGCATTCCAGGGTCAGCAGTCTAACAGAATGTGCCCATCTCTACAGCTCCAGCTTCAGTGAGGGCACCTTATACTAAGGAAAGGTGGTAACTTCAGGCAAGCCTTTTGACTCTATTTGCTTTTCATGAGTGCCTTCCCCTTATTGAAGATACTCTTTTCTCCTCTTTCCTCCATCAGTATCTATTTTCTCTCACCACATTCCAGTTTATTGGATGTCAGGGTTTGCCATGAGAATAAATGTTTCCTTCAACCAATTCTTACTGTTTTTCTCCCTTCCCTCTTATTTCTCCATCTTTCAAGCCGAATGCATTTTTGAAAAGATCTATCTGTCTCTCCACCTCAACATTTCCCAATCAAATATGCAAACAGGGAGTTTACGAGCAAGTACTCCATGCCTCTGCCCAATTCCCACCCCACTGCACCAATCTCTAATTGCCCCTAAAGGCCCTGGCAGAATCAAGAAGCAATTTGTTTGCTGCGGAGGGAAACTAGTCAGAGGAAAGCTGGCTCCAGAGAACAATTCTGCTGAGAAAACCAGCACCACTCTTTTCTAGGCAGAAGCCTTGTGGCTCTTCTGATATCAACACTAAAGTACGCTTTCTGTGATTTTCAAACTACATACAGGATAGTAAGACTGAGTTCCACAGAACTGTCTCAAGGGCCACTGAGGGAGGCAGAAGGAAGATTCTAGGCCTTAATCAGTCAGATTAGCTCCATTTATATCAGTTTTATGTAATGAGAGTCTGTGCAACCCTTTTTTTGTGAAACAAAGAGTTTCATCAAAAGAAAGAGTGAGGTGGGATGGGGAGAAAAAAGATTTGAAAATTCCTGATCCAGATAAAGCCTAAGTCAACACTTCTGTAATTTGTTAGTTTTCCAGAAACTCCCAAGGGAAGAGCTTTGACTTGGGAAAACTCACAGTGTTCATCCGGAGTGGTGACCTTCGTGAACGTAGCATTGGGGCCCTCACCAGCACTAGTGAATGGAGTGACGAAAAACTCATAAAAGGATTTCGGCTTTAGGTTGTCCACAATCAATGCCTTTTCTTCTGGGTTGTCAATTTTGTATTTACAACATTCTGAACCATCTGTGATTTAAAAAATTTTTTTTTCAAGGAAAACAATACTTTATTAAAAGTGTGGTGAGTATCTTGTGACAGAGTTGGACACTAATACTCGTTAACTCAGCACCATCAACATGTTTATACCAAAAACAAAAATCAAAGCATAATTTCATCACCGTGGGTACACCGGGTAAAATGTTCAGGAGATGGCACAAAAAGCAAAAAGCCATTGAACAATGGGTACTAATGATCCAGGCAGAGCATACAAATCTGTAAGAAATAATAAGAGCTTGCAAGGGGCTTAAAAGTAAACTGGAACAATGCTCAATAAAGTGGAAAAAAAAGTTCCATAAAGGGCAGGCTTTCTTTTCTTTTCTTTTTTTTTTTTTTTTTTTTTTTGGGATGGAGTTTCAATCTTGTTACCCAGGCTGGAGTGCAATGGTGCAACTGCAGCTCACCGCAACCTCTGCCTCCTGGGTTCAGGCAATTCTCCTGCCTCAGCCTCCCTGAGTAGCTGGGATTACAGGCACGTGCTACCATGCCCAGCTAATTTTTTTGTATTTTCAGTAGAGATGGGATTTCACCATGTTGACCAGGACGGCCTCGATTTCTTGACCTCGTGATCCACCTGCCTCGGCCTCCCAAAGTGCTGGGATTACAGGCGTGAGCCACTGCACCCGGCCCAAGGGCAGGCTTTCTTAAGGAGCTGATGGTGCTTCAGATGCTTTTAAAACTACGAGATCACATTGTTTTTTAAGTAAGTTAAAATGCTGCCCCCCCCCCATCTCGTTCACCCTACTAATTTGCTTAAGAACACCTTTTCAGTATAAAGTCATGCAAGAAGAGAATTAAGCCTGGCCAGTCTGAGATGGCAGCCATTAGATGGCAGCCATTATTTTCAATGATTTCAAATAATGAGATCTTAATAAATTAATTAAAAATACATGTCACCTGAAAGAATTGCCTTTTCAAATCGTGGATGGCACTGCCTCGCCTTGGATTTCAGATAGACATGGTACCCTTGTATAAAACCAGGTTGAGATTCAGTAGAGTAATATTTCCAACTGAGAGTGAAGGAATGGGATGTCAACTTATCTACCAGCACATGAGGGTTGTCTGAAGGAGCTAGAAAAAGAAGTTGGGATAAGAGAAAAGTCATGATTTAGAAATAGTCTGAGAACATTCATGTCAACTAATAGAAGAACCACAGACAGCTCTGGAGGTTGTAAGAGCTTATGCTAAGTTAAGGAGTTTTATCTGTTTCTCTAGAGGATTTGTGCCTTGATAGTTTATGAGAGCTGTGAAGGAGTTGAGCAGTCTTGTTCAAGTCTTGCCATTTACAGATGAAGAATGGACACCCAGAGACTAAATAACTTGTACACGGTCACAAAGCCAAAAAAAAAAAAAAAAGAAGGAAGGAAGGGAGGGAGAGAGAGAGGGAAGGGAAGGGAAGGAAGGAAAGAAAGGGAAGGAAGGGATGGAGGGAGGGAAGGTTGTGGCAGTGCATAGTTATCCAAGTGTCACTGAAAAACAATCCAGGAATGTTTACTTTGAGGCTTTGCTGAGGCCATTTTCCTATCCACGCTATGCACACTTGGAGTGTGCACACAAGGTCACATTCCTCCTGCCTGCTCTGACCCAACTATAAACTGTGGGTCAGCTCCTGCTAAAGGAAGAACCCCTGAGAACTAGTCTGATTTGTGTGATAGGGTATAAGAGACTGAACAAAGGAAGAAAATGAGAGACTTAGCAATAAGAATTAATGAAAATGTTTTATGTTAGTATGATTAAAAAATAATTTAAAAAACCCAATTGCTAGAATAAATGGGACACCAAAAATTGGGTATGGTGCTGACATCTTCCTAAACCAAAAGCTAGGAATCTATGAATTGTTCTGAACAAGTCTACACATGGGGCACATTAAATACTTTGAACTTACCAAGTTCCTGAGAGTATCCTGTTTTCTTCTCTAATAAACAAGCAATTCTTTTTGTAGATAACCCATAAATTCTGAAGTTGTATCGAACTCCTGGCCTAAACGCATCTAGGGAAAAAAAGTCAACAGATTTTTAATAACACAGAATGACGTTTCCTAATTCTGAAAAGAAAACAAGTGAAAAGGCGTGGCACTGTGGCTCACGCCTGTAATTCCACACTTTGGGAGGCTGAGGCAGGCTGATCACTTGAGGCCAGGAGTTGGAGACCAGCCTGGCCAACATGGTGAAACTCCGTCTCCACTAAAAATACAAAAATTAGCCGGGCGTAATGGTGGGCACCGGTAATTCCAGCTACTGGGGAGGCTGAGACAGGAGAATCACTTGAACCCAAGAGGCAGAGGTGCAGTGAGCTGAGATCAAGTCACTGCACTCCAGCCTGGGTAGCAGATCAACAGTCTGTCTCAAAAAAAAAGAAAAAAGAAAAATAAATTTCTGCTCCCCTAGTAATGGCCTTTCAGGAATTTTGCATTTCATCCCCATCATATTCCCTCCTTCCATGAAGCTTTGGAGTCCTCCATGTTGCAAACATCTGGCCCCACTGTCTTGTCTCCAGCAAAGCCTGCAGGGACTGGTCTCTGTAGTATCCTCTGAAGCAAGAGCTGTCAAACATGCCTGTATCCATGTGCATAGAACTGGGTGCAGAATCAGACCAGACACAGAAAACCATTCAAACCCTTCTTTGACTCCAAATCCCCTTCTAGTTCCTTGTCTTCCTTTTTCCCGTTAAAGCCAATAGTCTTGAAAGCTTTGCTTCCACTTCCTCATTTCCCTCTCACACCTTTACCTCTGCAAACTCCTTACCGAACCCACCGTACCACTGAAATTGGTGGGGCCTTGATCATCCTCTGAAGAGGGACATTTCCCACACCTTTCCCTGAGCCCAGTAGATGGCGCCACCCACCCCTCCAGCTCAAGCCACACAAACCTGTGCTCCTCTGACTGCTAAACTAGCAATCTTCACATTACATATCCAACGTGGGAGGTAAGAGAACAAGTTCTCCATGTTCTATTGAAACTGAAGATCATGATTGACTCTCATCAACTCTATTTCTTAAACATCTTCCAAATCCATGCAAGTCTCTGCTTTTGTAAAAGCCTCTGGACAACTGTTATAATGTCCCTCTGCCATTGGTGACTAGGCACTAATTTAGAGAAACAAGCTTGTGAAAATCAATTCCCACCTCATGTTCAGATGTTCTCTGCAAAAGTGGATTTAAAGGGCAAGTTTTAGAACATATTCTTGTAACATCTGAACTCCTAACACCTATGCTGGATTTGTTGTTTCAAAAGTATTAGCTTAGCATAGTCAAAGTCTGTGAAACAGTCCAGAGATCCCACTGGAATTTGCTTCACCGTGAATATAGTAATGTGATGATATTGAAGGTTCCTCTTACCTGTGCTAATGACTGTGCTTGTGGCATTGGGACCTACATTCTTCCACTGGAGATCACAGAGTGTATACTGGGGATGGTCACACCAGTCCACAACATAGCCTACAACATCTCCAGGTTGGGGTTTCCAAGACAGAGAAAATCCACCCTCTGTGTCTGCAATTCTTTCTTCCTCAACCTCTTCTGTATATAAAAAAAATAGAGCAATGATTCAGATTTAATTAACTGTAAATTGTTTTAAGTGTGTAAGTTAGAAAATAAATATATACATGCACTGTAATAGAGCAATGATCCAGATTTAGTTAACTGTAAATTGTTTTAAGTGTGTAAGGTAGAAAGTAAACATATACATGCACTGTATCTAGTACGTAACAGACCTCCATTTCAATAGTTACAGGTACTTGGGTGGGGGATGCTTCAATGGGTGAGTTCCTCCTGCCTCTTACTTCCCAGCAAATATTCACACCTGCCCTTCAGATGCTCATCATGTTGACCTTCTGAAGCCCAACCAACTTCAGCACCTAGGACAGGGGTCAGCAAACTACCACCAATATGATGATTCCAGCCTCTGAGGGTTGTTTTCATATGACCTTTGAGCTGAGAATGGTTCTAAGACTTTTTAAGAGTTTCAAAAATACAAATAAACCAACAAGAATGTATATAATAGAATATGTGACGGTGACTGTATGGCCTGCAAAAAGGTTTGCTATCTGCCCCTTTACCACAAAATGTGTTGATCCTTGATCTACAATCTCGTATTAGGTACTGGATCAGCTTCAAAAAACACCTGTTGAATGAATAACTAATGCAGGTTAATTTTCCCACAATAGTATCAGTTGCCCCTGAAGTAGATACTGCTTATGAGGCGCTAGGGGTAGGAATTGAGTTGAAGAAAAGACAACATTCAGGTGTATAAACAGTTGGGTTATATGAGGATATGCACACAGTTTATGACTAATGCTGCCATCTTAACCTATTTTATAAGTTAAAGTAGGTTTCCTGATGTCTGACAACTGGAAAAAGGGTGACACAACCTCAGGGAACTCCTGAGTTCCAACAAAGGGATACCTTAACCTTGAGGCATGTGAATTTCTCCTCTTTCCACAGACTTACACTAAGAACTGATTTATTGTTTGTCTGTAATTCATTTTTAGCTGGGCATCCTGCATTCTATCTGGCAATCCTAATTACAACTGATTCATTTTTTAAAGGGCATCCAAATATCATCCAGCTGGGGGAACCCAAAGGAACGCGTAGCCCTAGGTAAAAGGTAAATGCCCAGGAGGGCATTACAGATCCCATCCACATGACTTCCCTGCCTTCCTTCATCAAGCAGACAAATGCCCCTCACATATTAATGCTGACTTCACTTTACTTATTGATGCTGAGTAAAATTTAACTCCAAAACCAGGGTTAAAACTCTTAGAAATCTGCTTCTTTAAATTTGAAAATATGTTTTGAGAGATGGAGGTAAATGAAAGAGTAGGAAAATCTTTTTGTCAGTTATTCGCACCCTAGGGAAACATATAGTGCTTAAGGATAGCTAGCTGGAGCCTCACAATGGAAGGTCTAGGCATCCGAAGGCATGGCATGAGGATGGAGGGTATGGTAGAAGACCCCAAAATACATAATTGCTCTCAGCAGTGTTGCTTTGGACTCGCCTGAGACCAGTTCAAAATCAACAGTACCAGTTCCCCTCAGTGCAATGAAATGTTCTATTTTCTTGTTCAGATCCTAATGAAGTCAGAATATAACTTCTTTAATACAGTTCTTCAGAAAGCAAAGGTTACACTAAACAACTCCTAAACCAACCCCTAGAGCTTTTCTTCTATGGCACAATATAATTTCTTTTCCTCATCTGATACATACTGGATAGTTCTTTTAAAAACATAAAAATAACTGGCTGGGCACAGTGGCTCACACCTTTAATCCCAGCACTTTGGGAGGCCAAGGCGGATGGACCCTCTGAGGTCAGGAGTTTGAGATCAGCCTGGCCATTATGGTGAAACCCAGTTTCTACTAAAAATGAAAAAAAAAAAAATTGCCAGGCGTTCTGGCAGGGGCCTGTAATTCTGGCTACTCGTGAGGCTGGGCCAGGAGAATTGCTTGAATCCGGGAGGTGGAGGTTGCTGTGAACCGGGACAGTGCCACTGCACTCTAGCCTGGAGTTTATTTATTTATTATTTATTTTCAAATAAATAAATAAATAATGAAACATCCTCTAATCCAATTCACTTAACCCAAATTTAAGCTGAACTTGAATAAATATGTACCACAGAACCTACCATAACCTCATAAGCAGGGTCTAGAAATTTTAATAGCAAGAACTGAAGGGTGATATTATTGCAAGGTTTGTGAAGGATCCCAGGATGCCACTTGCCAACTGCATTATGTATGCACATGTGTGTATCATCTCATAGCATGTAACTGTGAGGCTAACTCTTTTTATGGCTAAGAAGGAAATTAATACCACTATTGGTTTGGCATGGAAGGCCATTCCACCTTGTTTGCTCTTTCATAGGCAAGAGATTAGCTAGTAACTATCTTTTATTCTATAACGTTAGCTGAGCCCCTGGTGAAAGTTGATGCCAGTTCTGATGATCTCTGGAAATGTTCCTGGGCTCTTTCCAGGTACAAAGACTGAAAACACATTTTACAAAATAGTAAATGCAATCCATATTTCACAAGCCACAAAGCTCATGAATATTAACTCCCACTCTCAGTGGTGACTGTTTGCTGGGATGCGTTTACTTGAATAAACCTGAGATAATTTCCCCAAGTATGTTGAAGAATCCTCTAGACAGAAATGTCCTGAACCCTGGCTAAAGTCTCCTCCCCACACTGAAGGGACTCTCCCACTGAAACATGTTGACACACCTGGCCCAAAAGAAAAGGACTGTTTGGTGACTAGACATTTTGTCTTCTTAAGTTATTGTCTTCTCAATTATCTATCACTACTTTATAACGTCGTCAACATTTTCCTAGAGAATCAGAAAGAAAATGAACAAACTCACGGTTTTCAGGGTCTGCCGAGATAACTATTACAGAAGCAGGAGAGGTGCCCACACTGTTGCTGGCTGTGACCCAGATCCGGTAGGAACGCTGGTCGAGAGTTAGTTTTGTGATTTTGGCCGGTGCAGGAACGGAGTGGAGCTCTGGCCTGGACAGTTTGTCTAGATTTTCCACAACTACATTGTAGAACAGGATCTTTCCTTTGGCATGCCATTTTGATAAAGGCTGAAAAATATTGATAAACATTTTAAAAATGGTTTTAATTGAAAGGAGTTTGTACAATTCTCTTTTCATCTTTTCTGTCCCTCAACTCCCATAAACACACAGACGCTCACGCACACACACACACACACACACACACACACACACACACACACACACACACACACACACAGCAAATTCAAACAGCTTAACAGAGAAAATAGCCTGAAATCAGACACTGGAATCTAACTGAAGGTGAGTAGAGAAGAGGATCATTTGGAGTTAAGAGCATCAAGAGTGTTATGTGTCCTAAGAGTGCTCAGGTCGGGAATCACAAGGAAGAGACTCTTTAACATGGCAGAAAGAAAGATGTAAGGGGTAGCCAAGGGTAGAAAAGCAATGAGTACAAATGGTGCCACCCTGGGACCCTGAGGAGGAGCCTGGGTCCTGGCCTCACCCAACCTCCAGCTGTGCTGTCCCCGTGCAGCTGTACAGGGATTAGCTGCTCTCCATACTCAGAGCCCTCCTCTGGATAACCCTCAGGTTGCAGAGAAATTCCTGCCCACACAGTGCCAAGCCCACTTTTAGGGTCTGTTCCTCAGGCCTCCCCTCTCCTGGCGTGTGTACCACCAGACCTCAGAGTGGGCGGGGAGTGGCTATCTGCTTGGGGTGTGGACAGAATCCGGACTTGCAGACTGGCATGTCCACATGTCTGTGCACAGAGATCCTTGCAGAGTGTGCCAAACTAAAGGTGGAAAAAAAGTGGGGTAGGCTGTGATCAGAGCTCACTCTCCCAGCATCACCATGTTTCCATGTGAAAATGATGCATCATAGAGTTCAGTATACAAACTTGGCCTTCCAGGTTGTCATGAAGGTATTTTAGGCAAGATAGAGGGATGAAATTTATTTGACATTACAATGTTTAAGCTTGATTTATAACTTTTAAATATAAATAGTATGAATGTTTAAATATGTGTAACTTTTTTTTTTTTTTGAGATGGAGTCTTTGTCACCCAGGCTGGAGTGCAGTGGCATGATCTTGGCTCACTGCAACCTCCGCTTCCCAGGTTCAATAGATTCTCCTGCTTCAGCCTCCCGAGTAGCTGGGATTATAGACATGCACCACCACACCCAGCTATTTTTCATATTTTTAGTAGAGACAGGGTTTCACCATGTTGGTCAAGCTGGTCTTGATCTCCTGACCTTGTGATCCGCCCACCTCAGCCTCCTAAAGTGCTGGGATTACAGGTGTGAGCACCATGCCCGGCCTTGAAATATGTGTAACTTTTAACTAGGAAATGTGGTTGTTCACTTACACCTTTGCCCTGGGTCCTGCAAAAATCAGGGCTGGCCTGAGTTGAAGTTGTAGAGAAGAATGTTCTACCAGTCAGAACTGGCAATCAGTGGCATGAGCTGTCAAAAAAGTGGAGTGGGAATCTTCTACTAGGTAGGAAATTCTATTGGATGAAAGTGAAGATGCCTTCCAGTTAAAACACTGAACCAAGCCACCGTTCTACCGAGGAAGACATATTTGTTTCCACAAATGTGACTTTTGGAATCTGCACATCCTACCTTCCAGAATAAGGTCACAATGTGACTTCCTGGCTCTGAGTTCACATTTCTCCAGACATCAGGGGCCTCTGAGGGAGCTGAAATTAACCAAAGAAAAGTTACTGGGTCATCATATGTATGTAAAGCAACATGCTCAACCTTTTTCTAGGTTGGTCAGTTCAACCTGAGGCTTGCTTCTCCCCTTTTTGCTCTCTGTAACTTCTACCCGCTGGTCCACAGCCACACTGCTCACTCCTCACTAGGTGCACACAGTATGGTGCTTTATAAAATGGCCAGCTGCCTCTGAAAGCCTTTATAAACATCAAGCCATAGAACTACCAAAGCATTTTGGAATATTTTGTCTGTTAGACCAATTTCAGATGAGTTAGGTAAATTTCCCCTTTGTTGACCTTGTAGCAAGACCCTTGCTACTTCCTTTCCCCATGTGTGATGGCCAGAGGCATGCTGACGGGGAGCCTGCTAGGGGCAGGATGCTTTCCTCCTCCTGTTCATGATATCCACAGCTGGCCTGCTCACTGGAGTCCTGGTCTCCCTCCACTGGGAAGGCTTCATCCCACTCCTCCTTGCAGCACCCTGCCGGTGCCTGGGTTATCTGCTTGCTGTGGACACTGAGGCACCTGCAGCACCCACAATTCCTTCTATGGTGGCTCTCACCATGCTGTTTTAGAATAGTGTGCTTCCTTGTCTCTCTGTAAATAAACCATAGATCCCTGGGGCCAAGGGCTTTGAAACTCTAGCATCTGGCTCAGGGTCTGGCACTTCATGAAAGCTCTATAAACTGTTTGAATGAATAATAAAAAACTTCAGAGGAACTCAAAAAACAACCTGCTTCAATGTCTTAGTCTTTTCTTGTCTCCAAATCTTTGAAAATTGATTGAATGATTCATTTTGCATCTAAATCTGCATTTGCTCAATCAACTTATCATAAGGAAAGGTCTTTAAATCCAAACCAACTCTGAGTACCTATGTATAAAACTATTTAGGGGATCTCTTTTACACATAATAGTAGCTAATATTTATAGAGTGGTTACTAGATGCCAGCCCAGTCCCAAATGTTTTACATATGTTAACTCATTTAATCCTCATAACAATTCTATGGGGCAGGTATGATTATACACCCCATTCTCTAGATAAGGAAACTAATACCCAGAAAGAGTAAGTTAATTTCTCAAATCACCCAGGTGAAATTGAAAGTGAAGCCAAGATTTGAACTCATGGTAGTTAGGGTCTGGTCATTCCATTATCATCTTTAGAAAATAGATGGTCAACTGAAGCCTAGGCTTGCATGCCAGTTCAACAAAATTCTCATTATAAAAAATCTCAGCAATGGAAAAATAATGAAATCAATGCAATTTATTTTAAAATCTTTAAAAGGTACACATTTTAGTCATTGATTAATAAAAATATTATGAAAGTCTTATTAAGATGAGTATGTTTTTTAGTTTGCAAATTGTTTTGTTGGATTTATGTAATACTCTGTATTCACACAGGATCAAATTTTCTACTGATAGAATTTTGTCATGGTATGACTTTCACAAGAATAGTACAACAAAAAGTAGTCAAAAGAATTTACAACATTCATAAGCCACAAGAAATAACAGGCTTTAACTGCTGAAAATATAGATGACCCAATTATAACACATCCATGGAGACAAACAAGAAAGAGACTCATAAGTGTTAATGCCATTCTGCAATTGAGCCATAGCAGCATATCTCATTTTTAAATCCAGACTTAATCCACCTTCATCTCTCCACTCACATTTTGTGAATGTGCTGCCTCAGCTTTCTGAATTTGAAAATACAACTATAGCATGTCTCATATGACTTCTATTTTTAACGTTTACTTTGAAACTTTCCTTTAATTCTTAAAGACAGCTTGAATATTTTAGCATAGCCCCTAACAAAAATAATTGAATTAAATTCAATTATCTAATTAAGAGAGCTAATAGCAATTACTACAACCTAAACAATTCTTGTGATAACAAAAATCAATTTAAATACAAGATGTGATATAGAGTTGTTAGTTTAATAATCTTATGGTTTAATAGTCCAGATTCCATTTTAGAGTAATGATATAAAACCCAAATTACTTATTAGTAGGCTTCTTAACTTTATATGAATTATTTTTCTTCCAACTCTTCCAACTTTGCTTCCAACTCTCAGTTTGCCAAATCACAAACTTGACTTTGATAAGAGAAAAACATGTTTTTGGAAGGTGCAAATCAGTATTTACTAAATGTTCACCAGTCTACTATCATTGATAGAGTTTACTATATTTCAAAATATATATCCCAGTGTTGTTGAATTTTTGACAAATTGTGATTTCATTAGAGTTTGGTTATTAAAACATAACTTCAAAGTTCATCATCTGAGTGCCACTTTCATCTCCAGACATCTTTGTGCATGCCATTATGTTTCTGAAAGTAATTTAGCATAATTCCATATAACTAATTCATGTGAAAACATTGTCAAAACTACATTATTCAGTAGTTAATAATCAAACTTCAGTGAATCATATCCCTATTACATTTTATTTTTCTTTGAAATACTTTTAAAAATACTTCCTAGAAACTCTCTTTTTTTATAATTTAAACTTTTATTTTAGAGTCAGGGAGTACATGTGCAGTTTTGTTACATGGGTATACTGTGCAATGCCGAGGTTTGGAATATGAATGATCCCATCACCCAAATAGTAAGCCCAAATAGAACCCAACAGTCAGTTTTTCAACCCTTTCCCCCTCCCTTCCTTCCCCCTCTAGTAATCCCCAGTGTCTATTATTTCTATCTTTATTTTAATAAATACCCATTGTTTAGTTCCCACTTAAAAGTGAGAACATTTAGTATTGATTTTCTGTTCCTGCATTAATTCGCTTATGATAAGAGCCTCCAGCTGCATTCATGTTGCTGGGAAGAACATTATTTCATTATTTTTATGGCTGTGTAGTATTCCACGGTGTACATGCATCTTGTTTTCTTTATCCACTCCACCATTGATGGGCACCTAGGTAGATTCCATGTCTTTTCTATGGTGAATAGTGCTATGATGAACATAGGAGTGTAGGTATCTTTTTGGTATAATGATTTATTTTCTTTTGGATATATACCTAGTAATGGGATTGCTGGGTGGAATGGTAGCTCTGTTTTGAGAAATCTCCAAACTGCTTTTTATGAAGGCTGAACTAATTTATATTCCCCCCAACAGTGTGGAAGTGTTTCCTTTCCCCTGCAGCTTCCCCAGCATCTGTTGCTTTTTGACTTTTTAGTAATAGCCATTTGACTGGTGTCCTCATTAGAAAAAGCAGTAGGTGCACAGAGAAGCTCAAGAAAACATCCTGTGACCACAGACATAAAAGATGACCATCTACTAGCCAGAGAGAGTGGCCTCTGAGAAGTAACCTCGGCCAACAGCTTGATGTCAGATTCCTAGCCTCTGGAATGACGAGACACTAAATTTCTGTAAAGTCCTTCAGTATGTGTACTGTGTTATCAAAGCCCTAGAAAACTGTTACAACCTATTAATACATATGAAATATATTCCCGGCAGCATGGCTGAAATGAAAACAAAGTGTTACTATGTCAGGCTCCACTTGCATTTGAGAGCTGAAGCACTGTGGAAAATGGCCTCCCTTATGAAATATTATGAAGACATGTGAAGAGGGCTCCCGCCCTGATGGGGCTACAAGGATGAGTTCTGTGAGAAGACACATTGCAAATAAATGCGTACAGTAGCTTAACCTTCCCCGCTTTTGTGTAACACCTCCTTTTGTATAAAAACTTTCTTATAAGAATGTTGGCTATTAATGTTTAGAGAAGGTCTAGCAGGGCAGTGGAGCTGACTACCACTGAAGCTACCTGGGGTAGCTAAAGAACAAAAACAGTAACAACATGCAAAGGGTTTTTAAAAAGTAGCCTTTCTGATTGGTGTGAGATGATGTCTCATTGTGATTTGATTTGCATTTTTCTGATGATTGGTGAAGTTGTGTTTTCATGTTTTTTGGCTGCTTGAATGTCTTCAGAACTCTCTGTTCATGTCTTCTGCAGACTTTTTAATGGGGTTGGTTGCTTTTTGCTTGTTGAATTAAGTTCCTTATTGATTCTGGATATTAGATCTTTGTCAGCTGCATAGTTTAGAAATAGTTTCTCACATTCTGTAGGTTGTTGCTTACTATTTTGATAGTTTCTTTTGTGGTTCAGTAGCTTGTTTAATTAGGTCCCACTTTTCAATTTTTGTTTTTGTTGCAGTTGCTTTTCAAGACTTAGTCATAAATTATTTCCCAAGGCTAAAGTACAGAATAGTGTTTCCTAGGTTTTCTTCTAGGATTCCTATGGTTTCAGGTCTTACATTTAAATCTTTAATTCATTTGAGTTAAGTTTTGGACATGGTGAAAGGGAGAAGCCTAGTTTAATTTGTCGACATATAGCTAGCCAGCTAACCCTGCACCATCTATTGAATTAGGAGTCCTTTCCCCATTGCTTATTTTTTGCTGACTTTGTAGAAGATCAGATGGCTGTAGGTGTGTAGTTTTGTTTCTGGGTTCTCTATTCTGCTCCATTGGTCTATGTGACTGTTTTTGTACTGGTATTTTTGGTACTGGTACCATGATGTTTCAGTTATTGTAACCCTGTAGTATAGTTTGAAGTTGAGTAACGTGCTGTCTATTCCTTTGCCTGTTTGCTTAGAAATGCTTTGGCTATAAAGGTTCTTTTTCGTTCTCAAATAAATTTTTAGAGTAATTTTTTTTCTATTTCTGTGAAAAATAACACTGATAGTTTGATAGAAATAGCATTCAATCTGTAGATGGCTTTCGGGAGTCTGGTCATTTTCATGATGTTGATTCTTCTAATCTAGGAGCATGGAATATTTTTCTATTTTTTGTCATCTATGATTTCTTTCAGCAGTGTTTTCTAGTTCTCCTTTTAGAGATCTTTCACCTCTTTGGTTAAATGTATTATACGTATTTGTGTGTGTGTTTTGAAAGTGGGATTGTGATCTTAACTTGGGTCTCAATCTTATTGGTGTATAGAAATACTACTGATTTTTGTACACTGATCTTGTATCCTGAAACTTTGCTGAAGTTTTTTTTTTTTTTTTTTTTTAAATCAGATCTAGGAAATTTTATGCAGAGACTATGGGATTTTCTAGGTATAAAATCCTATCACCTGCAAACAGAGATAGTTTGACTTCTGACTTCCTTTCTTTCTATTTGGATGCCTTTTACTTCTTTCTCTTGCCTGACTGCTCTGGCTAGAACTTACAGTATTATGTTGAATAGAAGTGGTAAGAGTGGGCATCCTTGTCTTATTCCAGTTCTCAAGTGGAATGCTTCCAGCTTTTGCCCATTTAGTATGATACTGGTTGTGGATTTGTCATAGATGGCTCTTATTTTGAGACATGTTCCTTCAACAACTATTTTGTTGAGAGTTTTCAACATAAATGGATGTTGAATTTTATCAAAAGCTTTTTCTGCATATGTTGAGATAATTATGTTTTTTGTATTTAATTCGGTTTATGTGATGAATCACATTTATTGATTTGTGTATGCTGACCCAACCTTGCATCCCAGGGATAAAGCCTATTTGATCATGGTGGATTAGCTTTTTGATGTGCTGCTGGATCTGGATTTCTAGGATTTTGAGGATTTTTGCATCTATGTTCATCAGGGATATTGACCTGAAATTGTCTCTCTTTGTTGTGTGTCTGTCTAGTTTTGGTGTTAGAATGATGTTGGCCTCAAGAATGAGTTAGGGAGAAGCCTCCCTCCTCAGCTTTTTGGAATAGTTTACGTGGGAATGGTACCAGCTCTTTATATCTCTGACAGAATTTGGCTGTGAATGCATCTGGTCCTGGTGTTTTCCTGGTTTCTAGGCTTTTTGTTACTGATTCAATTTCAGATCTCATTATTGACCTGTCCAGGGATTCAGTTTCTTTCTGGTTCAATCTTGAGAAGCTGTATGTTTCCAGGTTGTATGTTTTCTAGTTTGTGTCCATAAGGTATTCATAGTAATCTCTGAGAGTTTTTGTATTTCTGTGGGGTCAAGTGGTAATGTCCTCTTTGACATTTCTGATTGTGTTTATTTGGATCTTCGCTCTTTTATTCTTGATTAGTCTAGATTGTGATCTATCAAACGTATTTATTCTTTTGAATAACTCCTGGATTCACTGAGCTTTTGTATAAATTTTTTGCATCTCAATTTCCTTCAGTTCAGCTCTAATTTTGGTTATTTCTTATCTTCTTCCAGTTTTGGTGTTGGTTTGCTCTTGTTTCTCTAGCTCTTTGAGGTGTGATGTTGGGTTGTTAATTTGAGATCTTTCTAACTTTCAAATGCAGGCATTTAGCACTAGAAACTTTACTCTTATGGCTTTGCTGTGTCTCAGAGATCTTGGTACATTGTCATTTTTCTTCTCATTAGTTTCAAATATTTTCTTAATTTATGCCTTAATTTCATCGTTTATCCAAAAGTCAGTAAGGAACAGGTTAATTTACATGTAATCTGATGTTTTGAGTGACTTTCTTAGTACTGATTTCAATTTTTATTGTGCAGTTGCTTGACAGTGTTTGGTGTTATTTTAGATTTTTTGAATTTGCTCAGGATTGTTTTATGTCTTACTGTGTGCTCAGTTTTAGAGTATCTGCCAGTGCAGATGAGAATAATGTATATTTATTTGGGGTGGAGAGTTGTGTAGGCACATTTGGTCAAGTGTCAAGTTGAGGTCCTTAGTATCTGTTAGTTTTCTGTCTTGATAATCCATGTAATACTTCCAATGAAATGTAGTCTCTTTGTAGGTCTCTAAGAACTTATTTATGAATCTGGGCTCCTGTGTTAGGTGCATATATATTTAGGATAGTTAAGTCTTCTTGTAGCATTCAACTCTTTGCTGTTATGTAATGCCCTTCTTTGTCTTTTCTGATCATTGTTGGTTTAAAATACATTTGGACAGAAATTGGAATAGCAACCCCTGCTTTTTTCTGTTTTGTTTGCTTGGTAGATTTTTCTGCATCCCTTTGCTTTAAGCCTATAGGTTCACTGCATGTGATATAAGTATGCTGTAGACAGCATACAGTTGGATCTTGCTTCTTTCTCCAACTTGCCACTCTGTGCCTTTCAATTGGGCATGTATCCTGTGCACATTCAAGTTTAATATGATATGTGCAAATTCGATCCTGTCATTGTCTTGTTAGCTGGTTATTATGCAGATTTAATTGTGTGGTGCTTTATACTGTCAGTGGTCTACTATTTAAATGTTTTTGTAGTGGTTGGTAATGGACATCCTTTTTCATATTTAGAACTTCCTTAATGATCTCTTCTAAGGCAGGTCTAGTGGTAGTGAATTCCCTAGGCATTTGCTTGTTTGAAAAGGATCTAATTCTCATTTACTTATGAAACTTAGCTTGGCTAGATATGAAATTCCTGGTTAATATTTCTTTTAAGAATGCTAAATATAGGCCCCCAATCTCTTTTGGCTTGTAGGGTTTCTGATGAAAGGTCCACTGTTAGCCTGATAGGGTGCCCTTTGTAGGTGACCTGCCCTATCTCCCTAGCTGCCTTTAACATTTTTTCTTTCATTTTGACCTTGAAGAATCTGATGACTATGTCGTGGGGACATGGTATCCTGGGGATGGTCATCTTCTTGTATAGTATCTCATAGGGGTTCTCTCCATTTCCTGAATTTGAATGTTGTCCTCTCCAGTGAGGTTGGGGAAATTTTTGTGAATAATATCCTCAAACATATTTTCCAAGTTGCTTGCCTTCTCTCCCTCTCTTTCAAGAACACCAATGAGTGGCTGATCTGTTCTCTTTACATGATAATTCTTTACTGATTTTTCTTTATTTTCGTCTGAGTTATTTTTAAGAACTAGTCTTTGAGCTCTGAGACCCTTTCCTCAGCTTGCGTTTGTATTATGAAGTTCTTGAAATTAATTATTCAGCTCTATCAGATCAGTTTTATTCTTCCTTTAAATGACCATTTCATCTTTTATCTCCTGTATCATTTTGTTGTATCCCTTAGATTTCTTTGACTGGGTTTTGACTTTCTCTTGGATGTGGATGATCTTTGTTTATCTTTATTCTGAATTCTAATTCTGTCATTTTGAACAGGTTAAGAAGCATTTCTGGGATGCCAGTGTGGTCTCTGGAGGTAAGAAGACACTCTAGCTTTTTGAGTTGCCAGAGTTCTTGCATTGTTTCTTTCTTATCTTGTGGGCTGATGTTCCTTTAGTCTTTGAAGTTGTTGGATGGCTTATTGTTTTGTTCTTTGATGTCCTAGGGGAACATCTCATTTTGGTATAAGGTGAGTTCAGTTGCCTGGGTTCCTATCTGGAAGATTTTAAGAGGCCAAGAGTCAGTTTAGTACTCCTGTTCTGGATGCTCTAACTCTGCAGGACTGGTATCAGGCCCCCACCTTTGTTCTCTGGCCCCTGAAGTCTAGGAACCTACTGTTTTGGAGGGGCTGAAGTATTCCCAGTCTGTTGGCCACAAAACTCTGATGAGTGGTGCAGGCCAAAGCACTTCATCAGGGCAGTGGCAGCAAGATCCATGCTCACTCACATGTGCCAGCAGCCATGGCAGTGCAGTGGTTTGTACATGCATCAGCTGGGGTGGGGTACCTGTGAGAGTAGGGCTGCAAGGTTCCTGCATGCACTTGCCCTAGCAGTGGGATGCAGGCAGGGGCAGAAGTGCCAATGACAGGGCCTGCCCTGGTACTGGCAATGGTGGGAGCAGGAGGCTACCAGTCTTTGTGTGCATGAGTTTGCACAGGCAGCAATGGTAGCATAGAGGGTCAGCAGAGTTGCCAGCATCCATGCATGCATTCACACCGGTGGTTGTGGTGGCACTGGGAAGGCAGGGCTGCTGTTGTCTGTGTGCTGGTTTGCAGCAGCTGCAGTGGTAGCACTGGGGTGGGGGCAGAGTTTCTGGTGTCTCTTCATGCATTTGTGCCAGTGATGGTGTTGTGGGGGTTGCAGGGCTGTGCACCCACTGACACTGGTGGCAGTGTTGGGAGTGGGGGTGGGGCCGCTGGTGTCCATGTACTCTCTCACACCAGAAATGGCAGCACTGAGGAGAGGTAGGGCCACACATTGCGCTTATGCCAGCAGCAGAAGTGGGATATATGCACACACATGAGCCATAGGAGGAGAAGAGGCAAGGTCCACCCACAGGTGTGCACTGGCAAAGTGGTAGTGGGGTGGCCATGGGCAAGTGCAGGCTGACAAAGTGGCATTGGGGAGGCTCTGGTCGGGGGAGGTTGCAGGTGGGCTGATGCATGTCAATAGGGGCTGCCCTGCTGGAACTCTCCAGTGATCAGGTGACATCTGCCAGCACAGCAGCTATGATGAGATCCCCCAGGAAGCACCCTGGTTTGGCATCTAAGGCTGCACTGCCAGCTAGCGTGGCCAGGCTGGAGCCTCAGGAGAGGCCAGCAGACAGGGGACCACTCACACTGGACTGGCCCCAACTCATGGGTAAGACCACTGTCCTCTGTCTAGGTCTGACAGTCACCTTATGGCCAAGGTCTCCTAGAGGAGCATGGTAAGGCTTGGGGGCTTTGCATCCCTGGCCATGCTCCACTGCAAATGTTTCTGCACCAAACCCTCTGGGCTCTGCCCAGGATGCAGCCCTGTTCCTACTACCTCTCTAAGAAGTTCTTCCTGCCAGCCCAATTGTCCATGAGGGTTGTGAGGTTTCCTGCTGCCTGGATTATAAAGGCCCATGGCAGGAGCAGGCAGTCTGTTCAACCCCTTCCCCAGGAGCTGCTGGAGGCCAAGAACAAGTGTGGGTGCTTGGTAGCCCTGTGCAGGGTGTGCAGCTTGCTGACCCTTCAGCCCAGCATCTGCGTTCTCCCTCTGCCCACTCTTAATCTAGGGTTTTTAGGTATGGAATCATATTGTCAGCAAAGACAAAGAGTTTTACTTCTTTTCCTTTTTGGATGTGTTTCTTTTGCCTGATTCCTCTGACTAGGACTTCCAACTTCTATTTTTTAAATATGATTGTTAAAAATTTTGACTGTTAAGTGTGAAAGTGTTAAATAGCAACTGTCATGAAATTAACAAAATTAAGATGTTTCAAGTTGTTTCAAATATTAAAAAATAGCTTTTCTTTTTTTTAGTTTTTGGTTTGTGAGAGGACAAGTAACTTTTAATCTGATTCAGAACATGTCTTTGAAAGAAGAACTATTTTGGAACATAAAAATTTATGCCTCCATTTTATAAAACATAGTCTTTTTGCCTGATAATTGACATTTAAGTGGGGAGAAAAATCTCTAAGGCCCATTTCCTAACTATAACCTTTTTTTTCTTTCAGTTGCTGACACAACACTTTATGCTTAAGTTAAAGGTGACCATATGTTTTTAAAGCTATTAAAGCAGATTTCAATTTGCTAAATAAGCCATTGGAGAAGCCAATATTAAATGTAAAACTTTATTGAAATACTCAAGCACAATATCTAAGCTCAATGTAAAATCTTCAGCTGGCTTATAAATTACTATTTATAACAAAAAAAGTGCTACAATATAGTTGATAGTACTATATTTTATAAACAACATAGTTTCTACCATCACATCATTTAACTTGATGTCTGCTCACTATAATAATACATAAGCATGATTATAACACACATAAACATTGAGTTTTCCAGCATTAAGCAAAGTGAGATCAGACATAATAAAAAATTCCTTTAAGTTTACCTTCAGTAGATTCATCTCATTTTCTTGTCATCATCAAAAGCAAAGTTAAGTGTTTTCAAGAATGTTAGATTATTACTATAATCCAAAAGAAACTCTATTCTTTTGCTATCTTCCCTTTTTACATAATTCTAGTTATGTTGGAATACATTTAAAAAAAAACGAACAAAAAAGCAAAATAATAAAATTTTTTCTCTAAAACAACTGAAGAAAATACAACATTCCTCTCAGGAACAGGGCCTTCCACAGCAAAGATTATTGAGAAACCTGTAGCCCTAGGAAGAATTACTGGAGTCTCAATGGGCTTGAGGATAGGCAGGCACCACCAGGGAAGGGGGAGGCCTGGAGAACTTGACTAATGACCATCCTCATGTGTGGATTCTGATTAGCTGCCCCCACCACCTTCAAATTTGAGTCACTGCTTTAAAATGGTCCTCCCAGAATGAAACAGAAAGAGTTCTGCCAGCTGCCATACACAAATAAGAAGATGAATAAAATACATATGTATAATCCTTCCTTTGGCTGTAAAACAGCCAGGACTTGAATCAACAAGATCTGGAGGTTGTAATAACACCAAGAGAGACAGCACACAGAATTGGGCTCTGGTTAAGGGTGGAGATCTGGCATCAGGCTGCCTGGATGTGAGTTGCAGCTCAGTCAGTGCCTGGCTGGGCCAGTTAAATTACTTAATCTTTCTCTGCTCTGATATCCTCCAGCATAAAATGAGGATAATAAGAATACCTAACTGCATGTTGTCAGGATGAAAAAAGAGGAGCACAGAGGGCCCTTCGAGTTACGTGTGGCTCTCAGTAAATGTTAACTCCTATGATTATTATGATGTCTGTAGCATTCAGTAACTGCAATATGGGCAAACCTCTCCAGTTACGGGTGCAAGTGGCCTCATCGTAAAATGGGCAACAGTTATCTTTTATTACATTGAATTGGTGGGAGATGGAAGCAGGATTGGGCCATCGAATCTCCTGAGGCCCATTTGAGTTCTGAGACATAGTTATTTAGCAGAGAAATCTTGCAATCAACGCTGAGGAAACTCTGCCACAGAACAAGCTGGAGAGGGCACACAGTGTGCCATCACTGGAACAAATGACTTGCAAGTAACCATTAAGGTTCCAAATATCATTACATTTCCAAATGTAGCCCAAAGTTATGTAGTATGAGACCAATGCTTTCCTCGTTATTAACACTTCTATTTGTCCCCAGTCCTGAATTAAAGGTGCATAGTAATTTATAGAGCCCTAGATCTACCGTGAATCCAGCAAAGTGAACCATTTTGGAAAAATGAAAGACAAGAGAGAAGACAGGCAGTATAAATAATACTACTGTCAACTGTTTGAGGTGGACGTCTGCCCACTCACTTCTCATTAGGCATCTAATCTAATTTTTTAAATGTTACCCCACCTCTGTTTAAATACTTTACTCTTAGATATTGGTACAACCAAAAGCTCTCAGGGAAGCCAGCCTAACTCCTAAGACTTACTTCTTTGGGTTAAATGCCAGGGGGGCTAAACATACCAGCTTCAAGTGTGGTGAAGTTCTGACCACTCCACTGACTCCATTTCCGGAAGTGGCTGGCATCAGCACAGCGTACTTGGGCCATATACTCTGTGGCAGGTTCCAGTTCACTTAAGAAGTACTCACCATTCACCTTGATGGAAACATTGTACTGCTTGATCAAAAAAGAGAAGAAAGAAAAGAACAAGACAGAAGCATTGATGAGTGTATACTTTTACGAAGACGAACCAGGACATAGCATATCCTGATCTGGAGTAAGATCAGTTCATCTTTGAGGGAAAAAAAAAATCTCCAAGGCCCATTTCCTAGCTGTAAAAGTCTATAATTAATTTCATGGACTTTTTAAAACAGATGACCCACACCATTTGAACCTACACAGAAATAAGAGTTTAAAGTGATTTTACTCACTGGTGTCTCTGTTCAGGACAAAAAGGAATTTTTGAAAATAGAAAATTAAGCAGGCCCTTACTTGCATCATTTTTCCTTCACCATAGAGTTCAATCTGACACAAATATGTGAAATCCTTCTTCATGGAGTGCACCTTCCAGGTCATTTTGGCATTTGTGGCATTTACATTTTCAAAGTTGACACTAAAAGGATTCATTGGATAAAAAAAAAAAAAAAAAAAAAAAAAAGAAAGAAAAAGAAAAAAAAATTCAAGCATAGACCCAAAAAGACATTTGTAATAGGCAATTTATTTCTTCATTTATTTGTTTAACAAGTATTTTTTGTTTACTTTTGAGAACATGACAAATAAGAACTTACAGACAAGATAGAATAAGCCAACCACAGCCTTGCTCACTCAATGATTCTACTACACACATTGAACAAAATACAAAAAGAAACTACCTGAGACTCCTACAATTAAACACAAGTAGGCAAACCGTGAAGGGGAGTCAAAACTTCAAGAAGGTGGTTCATGGAGAGAATTTTAACAGAACTCAGAGTCTAACCCAAATAACATTAACAATGTCAAGGATATAATCCAAAATATGCAGAATGTGCTAGGAATGGAACATCTTTAGCTGAAAGGGGACTGGCCAGAACAGCCCAGGCTCTGTTCCATCCATCTGTCCTTTAATGCTTTAGCACAATGAGTCATGTGTTGTCAGGATATAAAATCCAGGATAGGTGCTTCTGAGGTCTCTCAGCTGTTGCACAAGTGAAGAACTCAGAGATAAGATTCTGTTTGACCTAGACAGCTCTCTGCAGCCTTGGGGACCAGCCAGCAATAAATCTGAGACTTGTGTTGTCCCCTGCTGCCTATCTGATAGTAATAAATCCACTTCATGTAACTTGTTGTATATGAGCACATTCTGTATCACTGGACTCGGACAGTTGATAACCAGTGCACAGAGACAGCGTGCTTCACAAAATTGGCACAGCAAGCAGGATTCAATCTGACAGAACAATGGCTCACTGGTAAAGTAGACGGGGCAATGCCCTATCTCATACCTGGCCTGTGGTGGAGACATCCGACTAGCTAGGTGTTTTATGGGGAAGAAGCAGTGATAAGAGAAACACAGGTCACACATACACCCTGAGAATGTGGGTGAGCTGGTACATGGATTGCAGCAGGAAAGAAGTGTGGAAACAGGGGAGTTTAATGCACATATGTGATTCCTCCTTCCTGGGTATTCAGATGCATCTGGAGGCATCTGAGAGGGAATTAAAAAGAGGTCTTCTGATGGTCCTTGAGACATCTGAGAGGGAACCAGCATGCACAAAGCAAGTCTTCACAGAGAAGGAGACTCAAGATCCAAAGGACACACATGGACACAAGCAGTAAACTCTCAAGCAACCTGGCTGGTGTGTTTGTTGGATAAAGGGACACTACAGACCCAAATGGTGCAGTTAGGGTTGGGCCCAAAGTCTCTAGGTGCCTACCGAAGGTCACTGGCCTAATACTCTTCTCAAGAGAAAACAGAAAAAGAAGAAAATGCAGACTTTTCTGGGATTCTTGGATATTGGAACCCACATGACAATATTTCCTGGTTCTTTTAGGTAAAAAATTAAACTGATGATATTGGGAGGTTTTCAGACAAACATAGTGACCCAAGATGCTTATCTGGTTGTGGGCGGGGCCCATTGGGCCATTTTAGGTGCGAGTAACCATGTTTCCTATCACTCAGGGCACCATCAGCAATTGGCATTTTGGCTGTTTAGGGACCAGAAGACCACCTCCATCTGAAAGGGTATGTTCTCCCAACACAGCTAAGGATTTGAGCCATAACAGTGGGGCATATCCACTTCTGCCTGCTACCTAAGCTCCTCAAGTTCCAATGGCTTATTCAACAAACGTAGTACTGTTATACATACTGTATGGAGAATAGGACATTACTTTGTTAATTGAGGACTTAATACAGATATAAATGTTATAAACCACCCTCTCACAATATTTGGCCAGTCACAAAAGGCCCACCAGGGCATGGAGACTAACGATGGACTATTGCAAACTAAATGCCAAGGCCACTTAAGCTGAACACCAAAGAAGTATCCCAGATATAGCCAAACAAGTGATGCCCCTTGTGGCATCCTCTAATAAAAATGAGGCCAGCAGCTGGTAGGCCTCTTTGAGTCCTGGAGACCACATGTACCCAACCTAGATGTCCTTTTGCTCTCTTTAGTCAAGGTTACGGCAAACCCACCAATTTTAAATGAGGTTCTTTGTGGCAACAGGCCTTGGAAGCCACTCAGCAAGTTGTGGACCAGGTACTGCTTTTAGAATCCTTAGAGCCTGCTAGCTCAATAAAATTACAGACATCCAACACCTCATGCATGCTGATAGTAGTCTCTGGGAAGAAAAAATCCGCCACCGGGATGTACCAGCCTCTCACATTTTGGACACATAAGTTGCTTAGGCAGACCCCAGACTGCTTTTAAACAGCAACTCCTTGCTTGCTACTAGGAACTAGTCTCTGGACACTGAGCGTCCTATGGCCAGAGCACCAAACATGACACTACAACATGAAATGCCCATCCATACTTGTGTGCTTGCAAACTTCACCAATCAAATTAGGCTCAACAGAGCTCAATTATTAAATGAAACTGGCCCATTTAAGATCATGTCCAGCCAGGCCCCATGGGACCAGTAGGTTTCATGAACAAATGGCTAGCTAATTAAAAGTGACCAAGTAACCTGCTGAGGATGTTTTGGCTCCTCCTATGGATTCAAAAATATGCCTACCAATGCTTTGGCATGGTTTACTGATGGTTCTGACAAACTAAAAACAGATGGGGTTCATTGGGCTGTCACCTTACCATTTGGCCAACAGACAGCCAACTTTAGACTGAGACTGGATATGGAAATTCTATCCAAACTACATGCAGTGGCAATGGCCATGCTGGCCACCTTTCCACCATATCTTGCTATATTTTCACCAACTCACGGGCCATTGCCAATAGCCTAGCCATCTTGTCAGAAGAAAAACAACTGAGTGACTGGACTGATTAAGGAATCCCCTGTGTGGGACAAGAATTATGGCAAGAGCTTGCAGCATGAAAGTTGTCAGAATCAAAATGGAGTCATTTATGTTAAAAAGCAAAATCATGAAAAATGGAGCCAGGTAAGGTCATGCAGGATGGGCTCTCTTATACGAATGTCTGATCACAAAACTATCATGAAACAACCGGTAAGGGCCGCAGACATGCACGAAGGTCAGTACAACCTTACACACACACATAAAATACTTCTACAAGGGCACCTGTCCAGCAACTGGATTATCTAACCTAACACTGACACCACTTTTGTTATTGATACTTGTAGTCAAAAATTATTAACTGAAAACATCATGTAATCCTTCTCATTTTTTCTTTAAAAACCTTTGTCTTTGTTTATCTTCCTGAATATACACAATTTCTATGGTAAATGTATTTCCATTGCAATGTCTATTCCTGAATAAATATCATTTTCTTTTAGAGTCTCTCTCTCTGTTATTTAGATTGGCATAATGGTGTCTCAGAAGTGAGACTAAGATAGCTAAAGAGAAGGCTCCATCGACTGACCCACATGCAGGATCACCAAATTTAACAACTATACGAAAAAATCACCTTCATAAGACTGAAAAATCAAGTAGGCATTCATAGTACCTGTCTTTAATACTGTATCACTAAAAGATGCACTGAAAGGGGAAGAAAGATATTCCTGAATCACTGATGCCACCCCTTCCCCATTCACTGGCAGCAGCCCTGTGTCATGGACAGAGACTCTGTACACTTGGGAGAAGGAGAAGAGGAGAACACAGTGACCGAGAGACTTTGCATGGAAGTCAGGGCTGCCCAGTCACCAGAAAAGTAGGCAAAAATGGGTTGAACTCAGCTGAGAGAGGCTCTATTTGTTTGAAAATAAAGGAAGTGAACAAGAGTCTTCTGTAATTCAGAGAATTCTTCCAGATCTTATTCAAGACCACCAAGGAGGTACCTCTATGAGTCTATAAGAACCATAGTGTTACTGGGTTTGGGTTTCCCCTAATGAAGATAAGGTACAGATCACAACACTATATCTTTTTGATATGGATAATCTTTCTCAAGAAGGATGGGTACAAACAAGCCCAGACTGTGATGACTACAATAAATACTTAACTCTTCAAAGCTCAGACATTCATAAGCATCAAGACCATCCAGGAAAACATGACCTCACCAAACAAACTAAATAATTCACCCAGGGACAATCCTAGGGAAACAGAGATATGAGACCTTTCAGATAGGGAATTCAAAATAGTTGTTTTAAGGAAACTCAAACAAATGTAGAAAAGCACAAAGAAGAAATTCAGAATTCTGTAAGATAAATTTAAAAAGATATGAAAATAATTTTTTTAAACCAAGCAGAAATTCTGGAGTTGAAAAATGCAATTGACATACCAAAGAATGCATCAGAGTCACTTAATAGCAGAGCTGATCATGCAGAAGAAATAATTAGTGAACTTGAAGATAGGCTATTTGAAAATGTTATCAGAAGAGAGAAGAGAAAAAAGAATAAGAGTTATTGGCCTTAAAGATGAGGTAGAGAATGAGACAGTGGTAGAAACTCTATTCAAAGGGATTATAACAGAGAACTTTCCATACCTTAAGAAAGATACAAATACCCAAGTCCAAGAAGGTTATATAATACCAAGTAAATTTAACCCAAAGAAGAAGTCAATCTCGAGGCATTTAATAATCAAACTCCCAAAGGTCGAGGATAAAGAAAGTATCCTAAGAGCAACAAGAGAAAAGAAACCATATATAAAGCATAAAGATATATAAACAAAATATATATATGGAAGAAAACTTTTCAGTGGAAACCTTACAGGCCAGGAGAGAGAGTGGCATAACATGAAGGAGAAATAAAAACTTCCAGACAAACAAAAGCTGAAGGATTTCATCAATACCAGACCTGTCCTACAAGAAATGCTAAAGGGAGTTCTTCAATCAGGAAAAAAAATAGGATGTTATTGAGCAATAAGAAATCATCTGAAGGTACAAAACTCACTGGTAACAGTAAGTACACACACACACAGAGCAAACCCCACAGAATATGGTAACACTGTAACTGTGGTGTGTAAACTACTCTTATCTGAACTAGAAAGACTAAATGATAAACCAATAAAAAATAATAACTTTTCAAGACATAGACCATACAACACCTGAGGTGGGTGGATCACCTGAGGTCAGGAGTTTGAGACCAGCCTGGCCAACATGGAGAAACCCCATTTCTACTAAAAATAAAAAATTAGCCAGGCATGGTGGCACATGGCTGTAATCCTAGCTACTCAGCAGGCTGAGGCAGGAGAATTGCTTGAGCCCAGAGGCGGAGGTTGTGGTGAGCTGAGATCACGTCATTGCACTCCAGCCTGGGCAACAAGAGTGAAACTCTGTCTAAAAAATACACACACACACACACACACACACGTCTGTATGCACATGCACACACACACACACACACACACACACCCCAAAAAGTTAAAAAGCAGAGAAACAAAGTTAAAGAGTAGAGGTTTAATTAGTTTTCTTTTTGCCTGTATATGTAAACAGTGTTGTTATCAACTTAAAATAAGTTATAAGATAGTATTTGCAAGCCTCATGGTAACCTCAAATTAAAAAAAAATATATATATGTATATATATATATATATATATATATACATATATATATATATATATGGAATATGCAAAAAGGAAAAAGCAGAAAATTAAATCAAACCACCAGAGAAATTCACCTTCACTAAAAGAAAGACAGGAAGAAAGGAAAGAAGAAGGAGACCATAAAAGAGCCAGAAAACAATTTAAAAAATGGCCAGAGTAAGCTCTTACTAATCAATAATAACATTGAATGTAAATGGACTAAACTTTCCAATCAGAAGACATAGAGTGGCTGAATGGATTTAAAAACAACTGACCCAATGACCTGTTGCCTATGAGAAGCACTTAGCCTATAAAGGCACACACAGACTGAAGATAAAGGGATGGAAAAAGATATTCCATGACAACGGAAACCAAAAAGGAAGAGGAGTAGCTTTACTTAGTCAGACAAAATAGATTTCAAGACAAAAACTATAAGGAGACACAAAGTAGGTCATTATGTAGTGACAAAGGGGTCAATCCAGCAAGAAGATAGGACAATTATAAGTATATACACAACCAACACTGGAGCATCCAGATATACAGAGAAATATTAGAGCTAAAGAGAGCAATAGACCCTAATAGACCCTAATATAACAACAGCTGCAGACTTAAACACCCCCTTTTCAGCATTAGACAGATCCTCTAGACAGAAAATCAACAAAGAAATATCTGATTATCTGATTTAATCTGCACTATAGAAAAAATGGGCCTAACAGATATTTGCAGAAATGTTTTGTACGATAGCTGCAGAACACAGACTCTTCTCCTCAGTACATCAATCACTCTCAAGGATAGATTATATGTTAGGTCACAAAACAAGTCTTAAACATTTTTAAAAATTAAAATAATATCAGGCATCTTCTCAGATCATAATGGAATAAAACTAGAAATCAATAACAAGAGGAATTCTGGAAACTATAAACTACATAGAAATTAAACGACATGCTCCCAAATGACCAGTGAGTCAATCAAGAAATTAAGAAGGAAACTGAAAAATTTCTTGAAACAAATGATAATGGAAACACAATGCACCAAAACCTATAGGATGCAGCAAAAGCAGTACTAAGAAGGAAGTTTATAGCTATAAGTGCCCACATCAAAGAAGAAAAACTTCAAATACACAACCTAATACTGAATTAGAAAAGCAAGAGCAAAACCAAGCCCCAAGTTAGAATAAAGAAATAATAAATATCAGAGATGAAATAAATGAAATTAAAATGAAGAAAACAATACAAAAAGCTGGTTCTTTGAAAAGATAAACAAAAATGGCAAACCATTAGCCAGGCCAAGAAAAAAAGAGAGAAGACCCAAATAAATAAAATCAGAGGTGAAAAAGGAGATACTACAATGATACTGCAGGAATTCAAAGGATCAATTGTGGTTATTAAGAGCAATTATATGGCAATAAATTGGAAAATCTAGAAGAAAAAGAAAAATTCCTAGACACACAAAAATAACAGTGTTGAACAATGAGGAAATCCAAAACCTGAGTAACAAATTTGAACTTGTAATAAAAAGTCTCTCAGTGAAGAAAAGCCTGGGCCCCAGTGGATTCACTTCTAAAATCTACCAAACATTTAAAGAAGAACAAATACCAATCCTACTCAAACTACTCTGAAAAACAGAGGAGGAGGGAATATGTCCAAAGTCATTCTACTAGGCCAGTATTACCCTGACACCAAAACCAGACAGGGACAGATAAAAAAATGAAAACTAAAGACCAATATCACTGATGACTATTAATGCTAAAATCTTCAATAAAATATTCACAAACCAAATTCAACAACATGCTAAAAAGATCATTCATGATGACCAAATGGGATTTACCCCAGGAACACAAAGATGGTTCAACATATGTAAATCAACAAATGTTTCATCATATCAACAGAATGAAGGACAAAAAAACCCCATATGATCATTTCAATTCATGCTAAAAAAGTTTTTGATGAAATTCAACATCCCTTTCATGAAAAAAGCATTAAAAAAACCAGGCATTGAGGGAACCTATGTCAACACAATGAAAGTCATATATGACAGATCCATAGCTAGTATCATACTGAATGGGGAGAAACTGAAATCCTATCCTCTAAGATTGAGAACAGGAAAAGGATGCCCACTTTCACCACTGTTATTTGATATAGTACTCAAAGTCCTTGCTAGAGCAATCAGACAAGATAAAGAAATAAAGGGCATCCAAATTAGAAAGGAAAAAGTAAAATCTTCCTTATTTGCAGTTGATATTATCTTATATTTGCTAAAACCTAAGGACCCCGCTAAGAAAGTATTAGAACTGATCAACAAATTCAGTAAAGGTGCAGGATACAAAATCAATATACAAGTATCAGTAGCATTCCTATATGCCAACAGCAAAAAATCTGAAAAAGGAATCAAGAAAGTAATCCCATTTACAATAGCAACAAATAAAATTAAATACCAAGGAATTAACCAAAGCAGTTAAGTATCTCTACAACGAAAACTACAAAACGCTGATGAAAGAAATTGAAGAAGGCTCAAAAAAGGAAACATATTCCATGTTCATGGATTGAAAGAATCAATACTGTTAAAATGTCTACTCTACTCAAGGCAATCTACAGAGTTACTGAAATCCCTAACAAAATACCAAAGACATTCCTTACAAAAATAGAAAAACAATCCAAAAATTTATATGGACTCACAAGAGACCCAGAATTGCCAAAGCAGTGGAGTAATTACATTAGCTGGCTTCAAATTATACTACAGAGCTATAGGAACCAAAACAGCATCATAATGGCATTAAAAACAGATACATAGACCAGCAGAACAGACTTAGAGAACCCCCAAATAAATCCATACATCTATAGTAAACTCATTTTTGACAAAGGTGCCAAAAACATATATTGGGGAAAAGAGAGTCTCTTCAATAAATAGTGCTGGGAAAACTGGATATCCATATGCAGAAGAATGAAACTAGATACCTATTTCTAGTAGTACACAAAAATCAAATCAAAATGGGTTAAAGACTTAAATCTAAAACCTTAAGCTATGAAACTACTACAAGAAAACACGAGGGAAACTTTCCAAGACACTGGAGTAATTTATGCAAGTAAGAATTTTTAAATAATACCCAACAACAAGAGGCAACCAAAGCAAAAATGGACAAATAGAATCCCATCAAGTTAAAATGCTTCTGCACAACAAAGGAAACAATCAACAAAGTGAAGAGAAAAACCACAGAATGGGAAATTTTTGCAAACTACCAATCTGATAAAGGATTAGTAACCAGAGTAAATAAGAAGCTCAAAAACTCTATAGGAAAAAAAATCTAATATTCTGATTTTAAAATGGGCAAAAGATATGAATAGACATTTCTCAAAAGAAGAAATATAATTTACAAACAGGAATATAAAAAAGTGCTCAACATCATGGATCATCAGAGAAATGCAAATCAAAACTACAATGTAACTAGTGTTCTATCAATCCTGTTTATCCTCTAAAAAAAACTAGTGTTTGGTTTCATTGAGCCTTTGTATGGGCTTTTGGGTGTCCATTTCAATTAGTTCTGCTCTGATTTTAGCTATTTCTTTTCTTCTATGGTTTGTGGTTGTTCTATAGTTCTTTCTTCTACAGTTTGTTGTTGTTTCTCTAGTTTCTCTATGTGTGATATTAGATTAATTTGAGATCTTTCTAAATTCTTGATGCAGGCATTTAGCTCTATAAACTTTATTCTTTACAATGCTTTTGCTGCAACTCAGAGATTTTGGTACGTATGTCTCTGTTTTTATTTCCAAGAATTTTTAAATGTTTTCCTTAATTTTGTTATTTACTCACAAGTTTTGATGTTTTTGAATTTATTTAGACTTGATTTCTGACTGAGCATCTGGGTAATCTTGGAATATGTTCTGTGTGCAGATGAGAAGAATGTATATTCTGTGGTTGATGGGTGAGTGTTTTGTAGATGTCTATTAAGTCCAATACAGAATTTGTTAGTTTTCTCCCTTGATGATCTAATGCTGTCAGTGTGGTGTTGAAGTCCCATTTTTGTGTGGTTGTGTGGTTACCTAAGTCTCTTTGTAGGTCATAAAATAAGAAGCACTTGTTTCATGAATCTGGGTGCTTCTGTGTTGGGTATATATATATTTAAGATCAATAAGTCTTCTTACTGAATTGAGCCCTTTATCATTACGTAGTGTCTTTTTTTTTTTTTGTCTTTTTAAACTGTTGTTCATTTAAAGTCTGTTTAACCTGATATAAGAATAGTGACCCTTGCTCTTTTTGGTTTTCTATTTTTATGGCAGAGCTGTCTCCAACTCTTTATTTTGAGCCTATGGATATCATTACATGTAAGATGGGTCTCTTGAAGACAGCAGACAGAGGGGTCTCTCTTTTTTTTTTTTAATTCAACTTGCGACTGTGCTTTTTCAGTGGGGGAATTAAGACTGTTTACGTTCACAATCAATATTGATATAGGAGGTTTTGATCCTATTGTGAAGTCATTAGCTGGATGACTTGTAGTTTCTATTCTGTAGTTCCTTTATAGGGTCTGTGGACTAGGTACCTAAGTGTGATTTTGTGGTAACACGTATTGTTCTTTTGTTTTCACATTTAGAACTTCCTTAAAGATTTTTTGTAAGGGTGGTCTAGTGATAACAAATTCCCTTAGCAATTGCTTATCTGAAAAAATATTTTATTTTACCTTCATTTATGATGCTCAATTTGGCAGGATATGAAATTTTTGATTGGAATGTCTTTTCTTTGAGAATGCTGAAAATAGGCCCCCAATCTCTTCCGGCTTGTAAGGTTTCTGCTGAGAAGTTCACTGTTAGCCTGATGGGGGTCCCTTTGCATGTGATATGACCTTTTTCTCTAGCTACATTTCAGATTTTTTCTTTAGTGCTGGCCTTAAACAGTCTGGTGACTATATATGCATTAGTGATGTTCATTTTATGTAGAATCCAGCAGGTGTTCTCTGGATTTCTCGTATCTGGATGTCTACCTCTCTAGCAAGATTACAGAAATTTTATTCTATTATTCCCTCAAATTTGTTCCCCAGATTGATTACTTTTTCTCCTGCTCTCTCCAGAATGCCAATAATTTATATGTTTCATAGCTTTACATAATGCCATATTTCTTGGAGACTTTGTTCATCTTTAAAAATTATCCTTATTTTTGCCTGACTAGATTAGTTTGAAAAAAAAAAAAAAACAGTCTTCAAGTTCCAAAATTCTTCTGCTTGGTCCAGTCTATTAACAAAACCTTAAATTGTATTTTGAAATTCCTTGAGGTTTTCACTTCCAGTAGTTCTAGTTTTGCTTTGCCTGCCATGTATGAGCCAGAAAAAGCCAAGGGAGTGGGGAACTGAAAGTACCTTTTCCTAAAACATTTCCCCACCTAGGTTCACTAATCAAGCCAAACAGACAGGCAAACAAAAAGATAAATTATTGCTAAAAATTAAAAGCCACTTGAAGATTTTGGTCTTCTGATACAATTTAGCTATCCCTAGCTAAAATGCAAATATTTGAATATTTAACCCTAAACTCATTTGAAACACAAAAAGGGAAGAGGTTTTTAAAAATAAACCTGCTATAGAAATTGCTTTACCCAAAATTTGGTATCTAGTCTTCATAAAATTACCTACTAGGGCAAATAAAATGTAGCCACATGAATAGGTCCCATTTTGTCAGACACATCATTTGAACCCAACTCTCCTTCTGTAAACCAGTGCATTGCTTTTGAGTTCTTGTTATCTGCCTGCAGACTGGACTCGATCCTGTAATCTCTTAATTTTCTCCAATATTTGGATATAACTCTCCAAAACCTGCTCTGTTTGTAAAGCCCTAAAACTGAAGCTGGACAACTTAATATAACTTTCAAGGAACTAGCCTCATGCATGATGTATGGGCTGCACATAAAGTCCATTGAACCGCCTGATTCCACACCCAGTGACCTTCAAGCTGCAAACAAGGATGATAAATTGATGGCTTTATGTAGTGAACAACTTTTCACAAGACGATGGGACAAGACAGCCCAACAAAATGAGACTCTTGGTCGGGCGTGGTGGCTCACGTCTGTAATCCCAGCACTTTGGGAGGCTGAGTTAGGCAGATCATGAGGTCAGGAGTTCTAGATCGGCCTGGCCAACATGGTGAAACCCTGCCTCTACTAAAAATACAAAAATTAGCTGGGTGTGGTGGCACATGCCTGTAATCCCAGCTACTCAGGAGGCTGAGGCAGGAGAATTGCTTGAACCCGGGAAGCAGAGGTTGCAGTGAGCCGAGATCCTGACACTGCACTCCAGCCCGGGTGACAGAGTGAGACTCCGTCTTAAAAAACAAAAACAAAAACAAAAACAAATGAGACTCTTGTTCCTCTTGCTTTTTCCTTTCTTATGCCTATCTTTTTCTTTATAACAGCGTAACTGAAATTTCACAATCAGTTTCTTTTGGTAACTTGATAGAATCTAATTTCAGAGCTCTTTTAAGTGATAAATTTTAAAAAAAATCTGTGCTATTGATAATACTACATATTGTATATGGATAAATTCCTCTGGGGAAGTTGAGGCCTGTATACATACAATTTTTTAAAGTCATATAGTTATAACAGGTTTCACTTAAGTCCCATATCTTTTGATTTATTTGTTTGTCCTTAAGGCTAGCCTCAAAGCTCAAAACCATTATGCAAACTAGGGTTATCATATTGCTATTAACTTTATTTTGCATTTTCCTTTTAGAATTTTGTACATGTTCCTTACCAAATTTCTGCCGAAGTAGTACTCCTAACAGAACAATGCTGGCCCAGCACTTTGAGAGGATGGCTAAAAGACTCCAGAATAGATGAAACTGAACTTAACAAAGGACTACAGCAAGGCTTATCCTGACAGCAACTCCCTCCAGGCCTCCTTTGTTGTCCAAATATGGCTAAAAGGGTTTTGATGCCGACTAGTTGCCAATCACTCCCTCCAATGTGGGACCAGACCAGTAACCCAGGACAGGTCCATCTTGGTTAAAGGGTGATCAGCAATGATTTCAGAGAGAGATCTTGATCAAAAGGGGGAAATGTGAAAGTTGTCAGAATAAAAATGAAGTCCCATGTCATTTTTTAAAACCCTGAATAATGAAGCCAGGGAAGAACATGAAGGGAAGGGAGGGTTCTCATACATGGATTCCCAAATAAAAAAACTCTCACAAAAGACTGCAAAAATCATAATCTTGCACAAAGGCCATCACAATCTTACACACACACAAAATTTCTGCAAGGACATCTGCCCAGCAACTGCTTGTCCAGACTTGAACTGACAGCACCCTTGTTATTGATCCTTGTAGACAAGGATAATTATCTCAAAACAATTATGTAATCCTCCTCATTTTACCTTTAAAAGCCTTGGTATTCCTCTACATTCCTGAACATACACATAGTTTACTATGGCACACGTATTCTCATTGCAATGTCTAGTCCCAAATAAACATCATTTTCTTTCAGAGACTCCCTCTCTGTTCATTATGTAGAATGACAGCTGGCTAAAAAGGTTAAATAGGTGTCATTCATGTGAATGCTCGGACCAACCATAGCTGCCTTTATGAGAAAGTTATGTCATCATTTCAAGTATCCCATGAGACTTTAATCTGAGCAAGTACCGTCCTTCAAAGCCCAAGCACACAATAATAAATGCATCCTCTTTGAATATGGTGGGCTTTCCATGAACCCTGTCGCTTGCAAGCCAACGGAGCCATTGCATGATACTGAAGAATAGCCAACTCACACAGCAACTAAAGAAAGGACATCAAGGCAGCCTACTAGTGGGGCAGTGCTCCCAGCTGAGTAGGACAGTATGGGCACTAAACACTGATTTCCAAAACAAGGAAAACATGCCGTCACAGTGCATGATGGGAAACAGTGAGTTGGGTGGGGCTGGAGGTCTCTTTTTCGTCCTTTAAGACAGCTCTCTCAGAGGCTTTCCATAACCATCTGAATGGCAGCAACATCCTGGGCATTCTCTACCCTATTACTTGAATGTTACCTTCTTTGTAGGATTTATCTGTACTTGAAGTTATTGTATTGACCTCTTTACATGTTAACAAGCTGCTATATGTCTGCAGCCCTCATTCCTGCCCCTAATCCAGCCCTCTCAACACACACTAGTGTATGAGTTCACTAGAGGCAGTCGGTGCTCCTATTTTTGTTCATTGCTGGGTCCCCACTGCCTGCTCTATTGGAGGGGGATGTGAGGATTAAGCTGAAATCTAAAGATGTGTAGGAGTTATGAAGGTAAAGGAGAAGGTGGGGGCATCTCAGTAAAAGTGAACGTGTATAAAGATCCTGCATCAAAAGAGACTACAACAAACATGTAGAAGAGACAGAAGGCACCTGGCCTCACACTGAGAGAACAAGGGGCAAAGAAGAAGGTAGCAGCCAACTTATGCTGGACCATGAGGGTCACATCAAGTGATGCTGTGTCTTAAAAAATGCTTTATTAATTTTGAAGCATTAAGACCTATGTGCTTTGACAATGATGATATGGTGCAATTAATTTTAAATGAGAAAGGAGTTCAAAATTTAAAAATTTCAAAATGGAGAAGAAAAAAAGGGAAGGATACATGCTAACAATGTTTTTAACTGTTTTCAGAAGAATTTTAAGTGCCTGTGAAGTTATAAAAGTTAAAAAGGGTCCTTGGGAAGTTTTTGTTTCTTTTAAAGCAGCTCCAAAAATGTTTCTGGTCTAGCAGAAAAGCCCCAGCTCTTAGAGCCCACCCCCCTCGCCCTCCGCCTTGCCCAGCCGCCCCACGGTCCTGCAAGCTTCAATATAAAAATGCTAGCCATTAGAAACTGGGTCCCCCCAAACATGGCGATTCCGCCATCTTCTTCCTTGCCCCCTCATGTGCCTGGCAACATGGTTGCCACCGCAAATCCTCAGGTGTGTAGAACATCATGGTGCTCTATATTTGCATATTAAAAGACTAGGGTGGGAGAGCCAGCTTTTCCTGGGCTATGTGAATGACATGCCTGGTTAAGCCAATCTCCCGAGCCCTATGCAAATCAGACACCACCTCCTCCTGTCTCCTCATATAAGCAGCCACTTTTCTGCTGCACATGGGGTTTTCTCTTTGTTCAAATCCACCCCTGCCTCTATCTCTGTATGGGGGAGCTGTTTTCTTCTTCCTTTTTTTTTTTTTGCCTATTAAGCTTTTTCTTCTTAAAACCACTCTACGTATGTCTGTGTCATTTTATCCAAACCGGCACGAGACAAAGAACCTGATGTTCCTCCAGTCATTGGAGCTGCCTGTATCTGTAGTACAAAAAATATGCAAAAAAATTTAAAACTTTATGAAATGATTTTAACAGAGGCCTAAATAAATATAAAAATATACTATGTCCATGCACATAAAGATTTAGTAACATAGAGATATTGATCTCTCCAAATTGCATTTATAGATTAAGTGCAAATCCAATGAAATTCCCAGCAGGGGTTTTCATAGAATTTTATACACTAATTATCAATTTTACTTAAAAGAGTATGGCACCAAGAATAATGAGGATATTTTTGAAAAAGAACAAGGTGAGAGACTTATCCTACCTGATGTCAAGACTCATCTGAAACTTTAAGTAAGTTAGTGTAATATTAGTATAGGGATAAACAGACCAACCAGTGGAATTAAGAATCCAGAACTCTCTTATGCTTTCATAAAAGTGAAAGAGGTGGCATGTCAGATCATTAGGGAAGGAAGAGTTATTTGATAAACAGATATGGAAAAATGGTTACCAACCAGAAAAATTCAATGTCATAACCCAATCTCACTTAATGTAAAAAGAATCAATCCCAGGTGGATTTGGAATTCGTCTTCTTAAAAACCTTTAAAATTCTGATTAAAAAATATGGATGACTATCCTTCTGATCTCAGGGTAGGAAATGATCTCTTTAAAATATTTTTATACAATTACGTGCTTTAAAATTGATAAACTTTATCAGTAGACATATAAAAGATAGTGAGTTACTAATTAAAAGAAGATATTAGCAGTATAGAAATGAACAGCAGGTCGGGCGCAGTGGCTCACTCCTGTAATCTCAGCACTTTGAGAGACCAAGGTGGGTGTATCATGAGGTCAGAAGTTCAAGACCACCCTGGCCAAGATGGTGAAACCTCATCTCTACTAAAAATACAAAAATTAGCCAGGCACGGTGGCAGAGTCCTGTAATCCCAGCTACTAGGGAAGCTGAGGCAGGTGAATCACTTGAACTCGGAGGATGGAGGCTGTAGTGACCTGAGATTGTGCCATTGCACTCCAGCCTGGGTGACAGAGTGAGACTCTGTCTTTAAATAAATAAATAAATAAATAAATAAATGAACAACAAATCAGTAGCAAGAATACATAAATATTCTTACCAGAGAAAAATGTGCAAATAGCATGAATAAGCTTTTCATGAAAGAGAAAACAGACGTGGTCAAAACACTAATGACATTCAATCCCAAGACTATCATAAAATACCACCTTATAGCCATTTAATTGGCAAAAATAAAAAATGTGCCAATACCAACTTGGTAAGAATATGTGAACCTATGGGGTGGGAATATAACTGCTACTACTTTTTTGAAAAATAATTTGACCTTATCCTATAAGATGAACATTCACATATTCTACATCTGATCCCCCTCTTAAGTATATACTCAAGAAAAACAATTATAGATGTGTACTGGACACATGTATAACAATGTTCATATTAACATGTAGCCAAGCACAAAAACCTTGATACAACCTGCAAATCCATCAAAAAGGATCTATGAATAAAATATTTAATATTTATGCAATGAAATTCTACGCAGCAGTAAAAGTGAATGGACTACGGCAACAGTAAGCAATATGGGCAAATATTAGCAATTTAACATTATATAAACATAATTACTGAATTTTTACATACAGTTTGATGTCCTTTCTATGCATTAAAACCAAACAAAATAAAGGCATTTTTACCATCACATAAGAAATGAGAATACACATGCACACAATTTAAAGTGATAATGATCTCAGTGGAAGGAGTGGGGGTGGGGTGATTATAGGATGAGATATGACAGAAGTTATTGTTAGATTTCTAGGTTTGAAGTTGGGTGGTAAGCTCATTGGTGCTCATGACATTATTAAAACAAACAAATAATAGGGGATGCGTGCATCAATGTGGAGAAACACAGCATGAACAACAGGTATAAATTCTAACTCTCACCTTGGCTATAAATGAGGCAAAGGTTTACAGCACATTTACTTGATCACAGACTGTCAAACAAAGACATATTAGTGGCCACGGTAGGCTGTGACAACTCTAGTCTCACCTCGATGAGTCAGGTTAAAAAGGATATTGACACTTCTCTTCCTTAGGTAATTTTCAGCTATGAGTGTGAGGTTATAAGTTTCTTGTGAGTCTTGAGTTATTTGCCAATTACACCAGTTTTTGTGGGTACAAAGTTTCTTTTCCCCAGAAAATCTTTAAAAACAAAACAAAAGAACACAACTATTACAAGGTTTTACTTCTGTCAAAGCAAATGTATCCCTTAACCCTTGGGGCATTCTCAGTGACTGTCAAACTATGTTCCCCATAATGGCACTGATGCACCGCCAACAAATACCAATAATGAAAATATTGTTTCTACAAATTTGATATATGTGCTAAAATGTCTTAACAATGAATTACTGACACCCCCGTGGGTGGCAAAAAGTCCCTTAATTGCCGGGCGCGGTGGCTCACGCCTTTAATCCCAGCACTTTGGGAGGCCGAGGCGGGTGGATCACGAGGTCAAGAGATCGAGACCATCCTGGTCAACATGGTGAAACCCCGTCTCTACTAAAAATACAAAAATTCAGCTGGGCATGGTGGCGTGTGCCTGTAATCCCAGCTTCTCAGGAGGCTGAGACAGGAGAATTGCCTGAATCCAGGAGGCGGAGGTTGCGGTGAGCCGAGATCGCGCCATTGCACTCCAGCCTGGGTAACAAGAGCGAAACTCCATCTCAAAAAAAAAAAAAAAAAAAAAAAAAAAAAAAAAAAAAAAAAGTCCCTTACTTTACTTGGAATATTCTTAAAAAGTCAGAAATTGGGTAGATCCAGATTATCAGAGGGGACTATTTTCACGTTGTGATATACAATTGACTGTCTTTCTTATCATACTATGCTAAATGTTCCTTTATTAAAAACCTCAGGTAGAAAATATTAGACACTTGTGACCACTTAAAGGTTTCCTCTTAATCTTGGCAGATGTTTCTAAAATATTTGTTCCAATTTCCTGCAACATCTAAATGTAGATTTTGCCATGTTGTTCACAAGCACCTCAAACAAGGAAGAACTTGTCAAGAATGTAACCAGAGCCAACTTACGATTCAAATAAAGTGTAGCTTTGGGAAGGTTGTTTAGACCAACCCAAGGCAGTGTCCACCCCAGGATCCCAAGTACAGTGCAAAGTCTTGAAGTCCTGGGTTTCACAAGAAAAGTCCTTGGGCTCCTCAAGTACTTCTGTCCATACAAAGGAAAACAGACCTAGTTAAATCTTTTTATTGGAAGCTAAGCCAAATGGAAAGCTCTGTTTAGAGTCTGAAGCCACAGAGTTACTCTGAACAATGTAGGGGTCACTGAAGTGGAAGCCTACATATCAACAGCCTCCTAAAGTCACTTTTCAGGGGCCACCTCATCTTGGCCCCTTCTCCTTCCTGCCCTTGTGATTTCTCAGATGTCATGGGCATGGGTGGTCAATATTATGCAAGTGGTTGGTGATGTGTCTGTTTGACAAGGGTTGTATCCCCAGTCCCTGCCAGAGTTTCATTTTGGGTGCTGTGGCTCACAGAAAGCCTCAGGGATGTGAGAAAATCAGTCAGATTTGTGAACCTGCTAACTTCAACAGGCAGGGGCTGAGTGTTCAGGGAATAGTGAAGCACTTCTGAGTCCCCAGAGTTACTGCTGCTCTTAGTGACCATGCTAAGGGGACACAGAAGAAACAGGCATCCAGGTGACTGGAGACTTCCTTTGGCAAGGGAGGCAGGAAGGGAGATGTCCCCTACTGTGTAAAGGGAAGGAGATGCTCAAAACAAAATACAGGAGGCCACTAGTTGTGCACACACAGACCTATATAAAAATCAAAATGTTCCCACTCCACTAACGTATCCAATGGAGCCAATTTACTGCACAGTTAAGAACAGTAATGGCCTCCATTTGCTGATCTCTTACTGCACACAGGTATTACTGGGGCCCAATGCTACACACATTCATTAATCCTCACAATCACCATCACTGTCCCCATTTTACAAAGGAGAAAACTGGCTCAGAGAGGCTAGGAAAGTTGGCCAAGACGACACACCCAGCCAGGGAAAGAAGATTCAAACCCAGGTCTCCTGGGCCACAACCCTGGCTGACTCTGTGGTTGTCCAATCTGTAGCCCCTCTCCTTCCTCCAGGATCCCGTAGTAATTTCAGCATGGCTGGGGAAAAAATGGGGATTTTCCCAGTAGTCCAGGTCATGACTCGAAGTGTCTCTTCTTTAATACTACTGATTTCTAGGAATACAACTGTCAGTAAAAACAAGAAAACAACAGGAAATCCTGGAAATATTACTGAAGGACATCAATTTCAGAGCCTTTCTAGAAAACTTGGGAAGCAAAAGAAAATCAAGATCATGGGCAGAAATGCTTAACTTGTCTTCTAGTAAAGGAGATTTAATCTATTCCTCAGGAAATGAGAAGAAAGGGTCACAGAATTTGCATACTTACTTGAGACAAAGAGAACGATGCCTTTTATGCCTTTAGAGACACTTCCTTGGCTCACCTCACAATACACATCTGCCCCTGTTTTCCTAATGAAAGGCACACTACTTAAGTGGAATACAGATACGTGTGGATCAAGTTGTTCTCCATAAATCTGTTTCCCTTCCCAATAACAAGATACATTATTTTGAATGTTTCTAGAAACATAGCAAATGGTGACGTTGGCACCTTCTTCCACCAGTTTATCTTTAGGGAAAACGAACAATATATCCTGTCCAAGAGAATCTTGTACTGCAAGACCAAAAAAAAAAAAAAAAAAAAAAAGCCAAGTTAGTATCTCACTCAAAATTCAAGCCTCTTAAAACAAGTTGTCCATTTTCCCTCAGCAGATAACTTTAGCTTTTTCTACCTCCTGTAGAAAACAGCAAACTAAATGTATCTGCCAATCTTCTACCCTTTGGTGCATGCCAGACAATCCTTTCCAGCATTGCTCCTGTTGTTACATGGCTACCACTGCGGTTGTGGTTACAGCCACAGACAGCACGTTACTGTTACCACTCTGAGTATTGCATGATTGCTACTGCTAGGTTATTGTATCAGCAGCAGCTGCTCAAGTCCCAGCCCTGCGGGAGGCCATGTTAAGTGTTTATGTACATTATCTCAGGACATTCTTAGTACTTTATGACAACAGGTCAGGTAGGACTGAGCCAAAGTTTGCCCAGTTAGAAACTGGTAAAACCATATTCAGACTGGCATGGTCTACCCAGTTCCAAAATCCCTCATAATCTCTTAATTGTTCTGGAGACCATATCTCTCCCTAGCTTCTCAGAAATGCCCATCCCTCAAATGTGAGGGGTCTTTAAAAAGTTCATTTAAGTTTATAAAAATCCAACCTTCAAGCGATTCTCAAGCCTCAGCCTCCTGAATAGCTGGGACTACAGGCATGTGCCACCACCTGGCTGATTTTGTTGTATCTTTGGTAGAGATGGGGTTTTGCCATGTTGTGTAGGCTGGTCTTGAACTCCTGAGCTCAGGCAATCTGCTCACCTCAGCCCCCTAAAGTACTAGGATTACAGATGTAAGCCACCGCACCCAACTTCTTACTATCTTTTTAAAATGCTTTCTTTCCCCGTATATGTGTCCGTGTAATGGTTAGCACATGACCTCTGGAGCCATATTGTCTGGGTTAGAATTCTAGCTCCACCACTTAGTGGCGTGGTAGCCTTGCATGACTTCTTTAACCTTTCAGTGCCTGTTTCCTTACCTGCTAAGAGAGGATAAGAAGTCCTTTTACAGGACTGATATGAGAACTAAATATATATAGTACTTTAAAAAGTGACTAGGCCATAGATTTAATTCAATTATTATCTCATTATTATTAGTTTAATGGGAGGAAAAGAAACTGACAAAACTCACTCTAAATTTTATTACAACAAAATTAAATTATCAGTATTAAAGAATATTTAAAATATGTTTATCCATAATCTCATCTTTCAAATAACACATCACTTTCATTTTTCCATATTTCCTCTGCCTCTAGATTGGGGGGGACTACAACTTGAGCCCACCATCTGTTGGGGTGTGTGTGTGTGTGTGTCAGAACCTCACTCTGTCGCCCAGGCTGGAGTGTAATGGTGTAATCTAGGCTCACTGGAACCTCTGCCTTTTGGGTTCAAGTGATTCTCCTGCCTCAGCCTCTCAAGTACCTGGGACTACAGGCGCCTGTTGCCACACCCACCTAATTTTTGTATTTTTAGTAGAGACATTGTTTCACCATGTTTTCCAGGCTGGTCCTGGACTCCTTACCTCAAGTGATCTGCCCACCTTGGCCTGCCAAAGTGCTGGAATTACAGGCGTGAGCCACCGTGCCAGGCCCTATTGTTGTAAGTAAAGTTCTATCAAAAAAGCCCTCTCATTGGTTTACACACTATCTATGGCTGCTTTCCCACTACAGTGGCAGAGCTGAATAGTCACAACCGAGATGGTATGCTCTGAAAAGGATACAGTATCTTATCCGGTCCTTCACAGAAAAAGGTTCCCAACATCTACTTTAGATGCATACACATTTTGTGTTGCTCAAATACATACATATGTACAATTTATGTCTTGCTTTGTTCACTTAGCATTTATAATATACACACTTTACACCTTTTGAAAACAAATATGAAATTGTCTGATTTGCACAGCCGTCTCAACGAATAAGTTCAGGAGCAAGACTTCAGACTATATCTTCCAGTGCCAAGTTTCACACCTGTGTTTTTTAGTTCCCACAGGAGCCGAAGGAAAATAATGTCAGTGTCTACCCAGGGTTCCAAAAAGGAGATTTCCACTACTCAACCATTGCTCTTCATTAAAAAAACATATTAACCCTTTTCACTCTTGCAACTACCTCACTTCTTACCATTGACTTCCTCCCATGAACTCCAGTTGCTCCAGAAATTTGGCTCATGGAACCTGGCATCGTCCACTGCACTCTTTATTCTTACAAAGTGTGTTGCACATTCCAAAGGGAGTTCAGATTCCCAGCTCCAATGCAAAACCTGGTTCCACTTCACAGTCGTGCTATAATTCCCCTAAAAGCAAAGAGAAAAAAAATGGAAACACATAGCCATCTTGTTCTATAAAATAGCTTGACTTGACTTATACCAAAGCACAAATCTAAGATCCCATTCCAGGGCCACAATATGTACCAGGGAAGACCATTTCTGTTAGTCAATTCCCTGTGCTCTGATGCCTTACATGGGAGCCAGCTATAATCTCCTGCCTTTTGAAAACTCAGCTTCCAATCCCTATGGTCGTCCAATTCCAGGGGTCTCACGTGGAACATGCGGAAGAGAAAACAGAAGCTGCCCAGGTCTTGGGGAACAGATCAGACAGAAGGTGTTCATTGTGCCAGTCCCAGAGAATCTAAGAAAGTTCTTGAAAAGTAGAGAATTAATTCAGTCATTCTTTCTTTTTTTTAAAAAAAGAATGATTGATTGTTTTACAAATATTCATCTTTAGCAAGGTTCAGATTAGGTTGGCCAAATCTCAGTCAAGAAAGCAGTCTTTCATGGCACACCAGAAATTTCATTTTCTCTTAGAAGTCAACAGATGGGGCCGGGCACGGTGGCTCAAGCCTGTAATCCCAGCACTGTGGGAGGCCAAGGCGGGTGGATCACGAGGTCAAGAGATCGAGACCATCCTGGTCAACATGGTGAAACCCCGTCTCTACTAAAAATACAAAAAAAATTAGCTGGGCATGGTGGCGCATGCCTGTAATCCCAGTGACTCAGGAGGCTGGGGCAGGAGAATTGCCTGAACCCGGCAGGCGGAGGTTGCGGTGAGCCGAGATCGCGCCATTGCACTCCAGCCTGGGTAACAAGAGTGAAACTCCGTCTCAAAAAAAAAAAAAAAAAAGAAGTCAACAGATGGCTCTCCAAGTCTCCCTTGGTTTCCTGTCTCTTGTGTTTTCAGATGTGGTGGCCACATGGACCACACCCCATCTCTTGGGCTCCACTTGTCAGACTCTTAAGCCCTGGAGACATCAATGACACAAAATGTCTTACGCTGTTCTATAGGAAGCTTGTCTAAGTTGAACTGCCATTTGGGCTTCTGGCACAGCCTTTAGCCTTTATCTTTCTGAGATTCTGGTGTTTCCATTCTCTAATTCCACCAGCTTCAGTGGTTCCTTTACACCTTACCCTGTTACACAAGGCCTGCTATATAATCTGGCTCCAATCCACCAGTCCCTTGCAGGAACCATCTCTCCAAACACGGCTCCTCCCAACACTTCTGCATCTGCATCTGCATCTGCCTCTGCCTTCTGCATCTGCCTTATGCTTTCACACCTGTCTTTGCTCAGGCATTGTCTTTGGTTTGGTGTCTTCTACTCCCTGCTGAATTGGGATCTATCCTATTCTTCAAGCCCAGGTCATGCCCCATCTCCTTCATGAAGGCTTTCTTGCTCTTTCTTCTGCATTCCTCTCATCTCCACCCCTCCTGAGGCCCTCCTCTATACCATAGCTAGCTGTTGGTGTATCAGCTGTGATTCCAGCAGGAACTGTGCTCTCCTCTTCTTTGTGTCCCCTATAGCTCCAGCCACACCTTCTCCTCAGAATGCCTCCTCAAAGACTCCTGTTTTCTGCCCCACAGCTGTAAGGTGGAGACAATACACACATGACACTTCCTGGGGGAACTGAGTTCAAGCCTGCATCCGTGTTTCTAAGGGCGAATGGTAAGTCCTCAGTGAAGGGAGTGGGACATGTCACACACTGCTTGGAGTTAGCAACTCAGAGGGCTTCTTCTATTTATGTCTGCCCCCTGTTCAGGTTGCTAACTTGAAATAGTGTCCCTGACAAAACTAAACCCAGCCCTGGGCTGAGAACTTCCCAGCCCACTCAGTGGGCATTTAATTGTCGGCTTCCTTTTTCACTCTATGCAGACTGTGATTTTTTTATGTTTATATTTTTTTTCCTTTTATTGCATTACTTTATTCCTAGATCACAAAATAAGTTCTTTTAACAAGTTGTGAGGTCCTGATCCATAAAACTCTCACTATTTAATGTGAGCAATATCAAGTACATTTTACTTAAATATTTTTAAAATTTAAGAGCAAATAACCCCTCTCTTCCCCCCCGACCCCTGCTAGAAGGAAGTACATCAGTAATGGCAACCTCACTATAATGTCAACAAGTCACAGACTGAATTTTACCTCCCACTTCTCCTTAAAATGCAGCGTTTCTCTCATCGGCATCTCTGCTTTGGCTGGACCCCACAGCTCGCTTCCTACTGGCCACACCTCCCTTTCCCCACTTCCCCACCACACTCTGCTTTGCAGCTATTCAAATCAGATCTTGCCACTTCCTTTGTTCTTATTGCCTTTGGGATAAAACAAAACAAAACAAAACCTGAGCATGCTCCCATGGTCCTGTGCATCTAGGCCCGTGCCACCATCTGCATGTGCTTGGGGATCCAGCACCACAGCCAGCTTTCAGGCCTGGAAATTCTCCACCCCCCTCTCAGGGCCTCTGCTTATGCCTGTTGGGGCTGCTCAGAGCACTCTTTTCTACTTTACTTGCTACATTAACTTCAATCCTCTTGGATATCTGGTCTCAAACAGCCCTTTGTCCAGACTGTGGGAGAAGGTGAGGCCTAATCCCAACCTCACAGCATCTCATCAGTGACCTGTACACACAGCCCACATGTAGAATATCCTATTTGTGCGTTTACTTCCTCATTCTTTCCAGCATGCTCAGTGCTGATATTCCCACACTATGCACAATGGCTGACCTGGGCCCACAGTCTACAACTCTGGACTGAATGATTTCATCATTTCATTAATATGCAATGAGTTGTGTTTCCCCCAGACACTATTTATGTGTGGATTCTGTTTAACCTCAACTTCTGCTTTGTGGTCTTTACAGCCCCTGTTAATGTAGGAGATAAAACTTTTTCTTAAATACAGCAATTCAGTGATTTTTTTTCTTTAAATATGATAAATTGTCTTTGGGTCATTTTAGTCATTGAAGCGGCAAGTTTAATTTGACCCCTGCAGATGTCAGTAAATCACAAGAAATTGGCATATACATTCACAGAGAAGTCTAACTGAGGTCACTGATTTGTTACTGAGACATTTGACTCCCATGCCTGGCCTCCTTCCAAGCTTGAGTTCTTACCCTACTTTGCCTTCCTATGCCATTGACAAAATCATAAAGCAAAGGGAAGGGGAGGGCCATGACTCAGGGCAGGACCATGCAGTTCAGGGTTCCAAATGGCCAATACCATCCAGGAGACAGCTCGGTGCCTCTGGCCCAGCTGCAAGTAACTGGGTCAAGGTGCTCTTCCTTTGGCTTGTTTGGGAACAGAGGTGTCTGAGACACTGAGTCCAGAAGCTCCCCCCATCCAAGAGCATGAATGAGAGTACCCTATCAGGCCTGCACTACAGGGAGCTTCCCCGTGTAAGGGAGATTTTAGTCTAAACAGAAGCAGCTTCCTCTTCCTTAACAGGAGGAGGAACTTATATTTCTCCTCAACTTCAGGCATGAGGGATTCAGACAAGCACTTCTCAAGGTATTGTCTATTCCATAGAACATGTGCCCACCAACGGCCTGGGGGCTGCATGTGACTGTCATCCCTGTCCGGGCACAGGGGTGAAGGATGGTCCCACCTTGCCCCTGTCACTTGGAGCAACACAACAAACCTCTCTGTGGTGTAGTTTTTTCTCTGTTGTGGTCAAACTGGGTTGGGTGTTGTGAGGATGACACGACAGACAAAGCAAAACTCTACCCCGAAGGATCTCGAGCCCTAGAAGGTTACAGAAATAGTCTACACTAGCTGCTTTCTCTAGCAAAGAGGACTACTAAAGAATCCAATATGAAGCACATTTGAACAACTGCTTTTTAGGAAAATAAAGAAAAGATCTACTTGGTCTATGGCTAATGGTGTTTTCTCTAACGTAATAATAGATATGAGTTGTCTTTTGGAAAAATAAAGAATGGGATCCATGTAGTCTACGGTTAATGTTATTTTTGCTAATGGTGGTAAGTGCTAGTTTTCCACAATTCCTCCAGCACTTCCACCTCAATTTTTCTATTTGTAGCTAATTATCAGTCACAATATGACCTTTGCTTCAATGTTTTACTGGGCCCAAATTACCAACGAGTGTACCCATTAAAAATACAAAAATCAGGAAATAGGATCCAAGATGGCCGTTTAGGAGCAGCTCGGGATTGCAGCTCCCAGTGAAAGCGCAGAGGGTGAGTGGATGCCGCATTTTTATTGCCCACAGACTAGGAAATTCCCAGGTGGAGGTGCTCCACGGTCGCCAGCGCAGCGGTTTCGGCCAGCGCGGCTGTGCCGGCCAGCGCCGCTGCTTTGTCCTGCGCCGCTGCTTTGTCCTGCGCAGCTGCTTTGTCGGCGCCCCGGAGCCGCGGTTCTCCGTACAAAATACACTGGTCCGGGGGCCCTTTTGGCTGGCGATTGGAGCCACGGGAAGTCGCCCATACGCTGGTTCAAAAAGGGGACTGAGCAGAGAGCCAGGACAGTAGATTCCAGGGCAAA